>NC_139936.1:4882585-5205085 GCF_963514095.1 Eutrigla gurnardus | reverse complement strand
GCCTCTCCCTCTCTCTTCTTTCTGCTTTGAGGCACGCATGCCAGGACAAACCCCGACGACAACTCAGCCACTCTGCCCCGCCACAACACTCGCGTCTAAAAGGAGAAAGAAAAATAGGACGGAACATTACCGAGACAGCTCTGCTGGCGTTTATTTGAGTCATGAGCTGGAAACCGACAGCAGGAGAGGAAGTCGGCAAAGAGAACTCCACGGAAAAGTAGGAAACCCCCAGAGAGGGGAGGATTGTGTATGAATAAGTATGAGATCAAAGATCTATAATTGGGTGGGCGGTGAGGCAATATTGTGCAGAGCAAGGTGTAAGTGGCTCATTTTTCACACTGGACCGAGGACAACTGGCTCAAGGAGACACACACACACACACACACACAAACACACACAAAATAAAGTCCAATTCAGCCTCCCTTCCTCCTCCACAGCTGCTGTCATGCCAGAGTACATAGAGTAATGGGTTCCAGTTCCCCCTTGTGTTGCTCGGGCTGAGGAAGCCCTACCTATCTCAAACCCAGCAGATGCCTCCTTGGGGAAAAGAGAAAAAGCAACGGACGTATCAGAATGACCTCTACTAGTGCAGACACGGAGCAGGGGCCGAGAGAGGAAACCCACGTGACTGCAGAGGTGAGTGAAGGCTGGGGAAGGGATGAGAAGCAGGAGAGACAGGCGGATACAAGCAGAGGAGACACTTGAGATCCAGATAGACAGGTAGAAAGAAAGAAAAAAAAGAGGAGAGAGACAGAAAGCTGTGTGTGGACGGACAGAGACTTGACTGCAGGAAGCTCCTCTGCAGTAAGTGGTTATTGATTGTTGAGACACGGGCCGGAGGATTCCACAGCGAGGGAACTGGATGCTGACTTTTCTCTTCCCCCGCCCTCAGTTCATAAAGGCAAACGCAATGAAAAGCATAAGCAGAAATGCTTTCAACAGACCACAGCGTGTGATGAATAGCGAAAGTTGCATAAAAGGAGGAGGAGGAGGAGGAGGAGGAGGAGGAGGCTGGTCCCACTGAAGAGCATCAGTAACCTTTTCACTACTAATGATCCGAGATGGCTGTGGTTTTAACAGTGGAAGGGGACAAAACGAATACACACCCTACGCTTTGAGCTCTCTATGCACTGCAAACACACACACACACACACACACACACACACACACACACACACACACACACACACACACACACACACACACACACACACACACACACACACACACACACACACACACACACACACACAAGGCTGAAGTCCAGGAATGGAAAGATCACATCTGTCTTGCTCGTTCAACGTCTGACTGATGTTGATGCAGGTGACCTTTTGAATCAACGTGAGACTAAAATCTAAACTCTCTCTCTCTCTTTCAGCCCGCCATTAAGCAAAGTGAACAGAGAGAGATGCAGCCAGTCGTTGGGTTAATCTGTGCGAGGGTAGAGTTTCAGTGGCGATAGAAAAGTAGATGATTGGAAGTGGTCTGAGTCGCCAGTCGGTACAAATGTGCTCAACGTCACACAACCTGTCACACGAACTCAGGATCTGCTCTTATGAAGAGTTAGCATACTGACGAAAAACAACCCTTTGGGGAGCTGTCCGTTCTTTTCAGCACTTCTCTGCGGTTATCATGCATGTGTTTAAGTGGAAAACATGGCAAACTTGAGTCTTGAAATAGAAATATGAATCCATGAGAGACATATCTCTGCTTTTGTGGACCGGCATCCTCTGAGCCAAAACTGCTTTATGTGAAAACCATTCGTGGAGGGGGGAAAAAAACATAATATTCTCACATGTACGGGACTATTCTGCTCCAGCTATTTTCGTGCTGCCAATTCAAGGCACTTAGGAAAGATTTAATCACACGGGAGGAGGAGAGGGTGATGCCTGGGAGATGCAAGTCATGATTGCAGTAACCCCGGCTGTCACAGAGAGGCTGGCTGAAACGGCACAGTGCGGTCAGACACCGTAAAAGTGAGGGTTACCATCCACCTACTCATGTAACCTTCAGAGGGCCACAGGGAGGGAGTTATTTCAGGTGACAAACAAATCAATAGCTGTTATTATTGCTGAATTGGGTCCTAATGTCCACAGGAAATATAATTATGGCACACTGCCTGTCCTCTGATGGAAGAGACACAATTTCCAGTCATATACAAATACAATCCCATGTTAAAACAATCACTATTAACCTATTAGCATACATTATTAACCTGCAGAACATGACATTAAATATGTCTAGAATCATGAGGTACCACTCTTTAATTCGGCATACCTCGTAAACACCAATTACGCAATTAAACGTATCTATTCCCTTAACAGCCCTCATGAAAACGCATGATGGGCAGTAAAGATTGTTATGAAACCAACTCTAAAAGTTGGAATTCTGTTAATAAAAGGATTAGCACCGAGCCGAATTGATCAAAATATGTTATTAATTCAAAACAGATGTTAATTAGACCAATCAGGAAGGCAGAATATGGGAATAAACCAGACAAGTTTAAAATTCAGGGTTTGGCGATTGTGGCGCCGCGTCTCTCCAAACAAGAGCACCAATCAATAGTAAAGATGTCTCCAAATCTCTCATAAACAGCTGTGACGTGTTTCAGGCTCCAGCTGTCATTTCTCCGTTTCCTCTAAATCTTAAAGTCTGAATCTGAAACCAAACCACAGCTCTCTTACCCTCTGGTTCTTTGAGTTGTTCATCATATCCCGAACAGCAGCGCTTCCCAACTCTCCAAAACCTGGCCGCGCGGACGCGTCACGCGGCACCGACGTCCGTTAAACGTCCCACGCTCCCGGTGAAACACCTTAAACTCAGATTCTCCCTTTTAAGAAGGCAGCTCCGTGGAGACTAAACACAAAAATATCCGATGAAAAAAAAAAGAGGCAAAAACAAGCTGACGTTTATTATTAAGCCCAGAAGTTACGGATCCGCGCAGGAAACACGAGCTCCACTCCTGGAGGTTTGGGAACGGTAGCGGTCATGCGTCTTCATCATCATCTTCATCATCATTGTCGTCGTCGTCCTCGCAGCTCCAGTCCGGATCCACACACACACACACACACACAAGCCCTCAGAGCACAAGGGAGGATAAAGACTGACCGAATGATGGACCAACCAAAAGCCGTTTCTAAGGAGGCGGGTGCGTGAGCGCGCGCGCGCGTGCGTCTGTGTCTAATCCGCGCGTACAGCTGAGAGTCATTTAGAGCAGCCTCTCTCAGAGCTGCGTCCCGGGATCCTTCACGAGGGTCCCCTGGGTGTCGGTGGCAGCAATTTTATTAAGTGTTACACACTGTCATTGAGATTATATGTAGGCTGCTAAGGTTAGAGGGTTCCTCTGGGGTTTGTAGTCCACATGTGGTGTTTACTGTCCCATGGGGATCTGGGGTCCCTCCGAAAATCCCACCAAACAGTCTGAAGCTACCAGAGAATCTGAAATGAGTGAGTTTGGTCTGAAGTGGGTTGCCAGTGTGTCAGTAAAACCCACTGTGGTCGCTGTGTGCCTACACGCCCACAGTGGAAAAGAGGCGTTTTCTTTTTTTAAATTATGACTCAACTTCTTTTTCTCTCTCTCTCACAACGGACTGGTCAATATGCTGTTTGCGTTCCTAAGAGTAGGAGCCAAAACATCCCTCTTTCCCCCCCAAGAGTCCTTCCTCACTGCCATGATTTAAAATACATTTCTATAAAAAAAACATCAGAATTTCATTGTACGGTTCAGATTAAGAGGCAAATAAGGCAGCGAGAGGAGATACTTTGCATATAGACTATAAATTCCTTGGATTAGTACAGCGATAATTTATGATATAACTAAAATATGGTCATTACCATCTCACGGAATTTCCTCTAGCAATAAAAGTGCATTTATAATGATTTCTTAGACAAAAAGCCTGATCTACATATGAAAAATTAAAAGGTCCAATATTAACACATCAGTGTAATATTGGCTAGCAGCCTACAACTGGTACATTTAATACTTCTGACAGGATAACTTATCATTTCGGGGGAGAAATAAGTCTTCATCCGTCTCCCTCTGCCCTTTTCTCTTTCGGTGCCTGCCTCTGCTCATTGCCTGGCCCGAACCAGCGCGATGGGAAGTTACCGTGCAGCGGAGGGCATCGCCTTGTCAGCCGGTGATGTATGGGAGTGATTTGTGGGGCAGGTGGAAACGGGGAAAACACAGATGAGTCCGGCTAGGATGGAGTGTGGGAAATAAACCGGCCCTCAGGTGAATCAGCTGACAGAGGGTTTTATCTCCAGGAAATACGAACACCAGAACTACAGATTCACAGAATGTTAGGATAGAATTCTGCAGGGAATTCACAGCAAAGCTTCATTGTCTTTTTTTTTTTAACATTTTCCTGAATATTAGCAGAGTGAAATGGATGTGAGACAAAAACAAACACTTGTGTTGTGGGTTGAGGAGCAGAATGAGATCCAGAGATGCAGCAGATGACATGTAGGAGGATCAGGATGAGAGGAGGAGAGAGTCAGCCATGTGGGCAGCCTGGCTAATGACACGGAGCAACAAAGTCCATCTCAGCGGTGCAATAATACATCTGTGCATCTGGACGCTGCTCTTTACCTCGAGCCAAGGACCACAGAGGAGGAGTGGGCTTTTTTTTTCGTGGCGTTACATCACCAAAAAAACACGAATGTTACCGAAGCGAAATCTGCCTTCAACCCACAAATCTCCCTCTCCCTCTCAGCTCATCCATCTGTGTGAGTAGACGTGTGCGACAAAAAAACAAGATGAGCCTTGATAACTCAGGACTTAGAGCTGTAAATATCCTGCAGTTAATCAGATTAAGGTTTCATCAGCAAGGAGCCGGGCCAGAGAGCCGGCCAGAGAAGTGCTGTCCCAGACAAATCACAGTTCACCGGAGGGTTCAGCGGACAACGTGGGCGAGAGACAACAACGATGCCAGCAGACTAAAAAAACCCCGGTGACTTAAACGATGTTATGCTGGAAGGAATCTGATAAGATGCAGCTTGGATGAACCAGCTGAGTGAATGATTACCATCGTTCCCAGTGCCGTCACACAGTTTGACAGGATGAGAGGACATTCCTCCGACCAGACTATACTCATCCCCCTCCCTCGGGACTCCAGCGCTTCCTATTGACTCAGTGTTTTCCCCAAACAAGCGTTTCCCTTCTTCCCCGCTGCTACCGTACATCCTAAAGATGTCTCTCTCCCTTCGGTAGAAAGATCCATGTTGTGTCTAATTATAGGACATCTTTCTACACCGATACTGTTTCATTTGTAATCTTTTTTTATATGCGTGAATAAGAATTATATCTTAATTCCCATCACAGCCTGAAGGAGGAACTTCACAGAAAATTAGCTTAGCCAAAAAATTCACAGCTCAGGTTTGTGCAGATTTTAATCTGGTGACTTTGAATTATTATTATAATTATGACATTTTTTCCAAAGCCCCTTTGTTTGAATATAGGTCTCTGGGTAATTTCACAGAAACGGACCCAAAGGAAGCACCGGAGCACGGGTAAACTCCAACTGCTTTATTGCAAGGTGCCGGGAATAATGTGATTTTATTTTATGGTGGCCCATTATTTACAATCCAGTCCAGGCTCCTACTGTTTTAATAAACATTTTTAATATAATTTGTGCAGCCATAATAAATATTTTCATTATTATTTTCTCTTTTTTTTTACCTTTCATCAGTTGTTTTACAACAGAATCCCTTATTTTCCTTCAAATTGGGTAGCATATCAGCCCCCTACTGGCCATAAGAGGGCATGGCAACATCATGAGACTGACCCAGGATGAGTCACTCCAGTCTCAGTAACTGTGTGCATATTGTGGTGTGTCTGTCATAGTTCTGTCTTATGCAATGACCGAGAAACATGCAGAGACATGATCTGCTTCCAGTGTGAGGCACCCTGAGGTGCCGAAGGACACGTCACAGGATGCTGGGAGTCGACACCAGACAGACGTGACATCAACACCACAGGCCGACTGATTCACTTGGTTATGACACAGAGGACATGTTTCATTCACATCTCATGGCAGTGGCAGTGTAGTCTGCATGCTGACTAAACCGCGGAGTAGGGGTGGGGCCATGGAGGAGTTTATAGCGGATAACAATAAGTTAATTGTGAATTTCCATTATAGGGATAATCGTAAATATTGTGACTTGATCTACAGGATACAAAATACATTGGATTTATTTATTCATCCTTTATTTATGCAGGGAGATCTTATGTATTATATATTTATGATAATCTTATTTGGTTGTGTTTCAGTAATAAAAATGTGTTTTATGATACCGGTATGATTTCATATTGCTCCATGCCTACGCCGACTTTATCTGTAAATCTAAACGACAAAAACAGGAGATCTCATCACGACAACAGTATCAACGAACATGAGAAACCTGATAAACATCACGGGATACTTATGTCATTAGAGATACACGGCTTTTGTAATGTAGACCTCAGCGTTACGCAAGTTAAATAAACAGTGATCATATTCAAGGCTAAATATACTGACCGTCAATCTTCATGGACGTAACAGTGACAGCTGCTGTTGCCAACTGTGAGGACACCAGCTCTGTGTGTGTGTGTGTGTGTGTGTGTGTGTGTGTGTGTGTGTGTGTGTGTGTGTGTGTGTGTGTGTGTGTGTGTGTGTGTGTGTTGGCCCCAAATAGTCCCTCAATAAACTACACATGTACCTACATAACCCACCGCCAGCCTGTGTGTAGTGACATACTGACCAATGACGCGGCGTTTCAGAGCGGCTTGGTGAGGCGGGGGTTAACAGGGGTCTCAGCCAATCGTAATCGAGCAATACGTTTCCCCCCCAGAACCAATAAGAATGAGAATCGCTGCCCAGTTCCCGAGTCTGCCCCACTGATGATGAGAGGGATTAACCTTTTCATCTCCTAATGATGACGAGATTAGACACACACATCAACATATGGACTCCCTTCAACCTGACGAAGCTTTGCAAGCTGTGTGTGTGTGTGTGTGTGTGTGTGTGTGTGTGTGTGTGCGTGTGCAAGCAGACACCACAAAGGAAAAATAACATTCTCAAAAGGCCATCATACCCACTCCTCCCTCACAGACACGCACACATCTTCTCCTAATGTGACCCCGAGATTTTGACCCCAAGTCTCGACCATGACATCATCCGCCTGGAGAGTTTGTTCCACTGATCTCATCATGGTGAGGCAGATCGTTGTGTGTTTTTGTATTTTTCGGGGCAGGGGGGAGTTGTTAAGGGGTGGAACAGCTCAGCCATGCCTCTCAACACCTCGTCCCACAACAAGGGGCCTTCTTCTTTTCAGCAGCCTTGGCCTCTCGGATCCACCTCAGCCTCTAAACCCTGGAATTCCCCTGTGACAGCTCGCCTTTGGCATTTAGGTGTTCCTTAACAAGCATCAATCTTAAGGCATCCAACCACAGAAGTCACATAAAACTCAAGCTGGTCTCTTGTTGCAGTGATAACGAAGCCTCCTGTGGAGGCTGTGAGGAGGGATGGGACGACAGAGGGGAAAGAAAAAGACTCACAATAAGTTAATCATGGTGAATTTTCCTTATTGGGATGATTGTAAATATCATCAAGTGACTTTAAAAAGCTGTCTAGCTTGTTGTCACGGTAGACAAGTGAAAAATAGAGCCTCATGTCAAAAATACAGGATATAAAATGTACTTTTCTGTCTTTCTTGAAAAACACAGAACACGATGTGAAAGTTTCATTTCGTCCCGAGCCGAGCTGCGACGCCATCTGCTCAGCTTTCTCTTGTGTCGCTGACATTTGGTAGGACTCGCATGAATAGACATTAAACCAAGCAAGCGGCTCTTTGTGTGATGTTAGCGGGTCTCTCCCAGACGCTGGAGACGGAGGCGATAACGGCATGACCTCATTAATGAAAAGTCCTTGATGAAAGCAGAAAGGACTCTCAGATGGTCAGACGGCAGCCGTCCAAATACTGACAGAGTTGTTCCACCTGACACACACACACACACACACACACACACAGCAACAGTTTGCAGTGACACAATAAGACACTTTGGCTTGCTGCTCAAACACACGCTGCCCAGTCACAAGATGCTACAGATGCCATCGACTCCGCTGGGGAACGGATCGTTTTAAATGGCGCTAATTGCTCGTTCAGACAGCTCTTGCCTCGCTTGTCGTTTCTCTCGGTTCCAGGCCACTAACTTTGCATGGCAACAGTGTTGAGAGGAGATCAGAAAACACACAGAAATAGACTGAATGTATTCACTGAAAACTCCCCCCACACACTGTACATAGACCTCACCACAAGTAAATCAATAAAGTTGCTGCATGAGCCATAAACTCGCACACAATCGCGTACCAAGTTTATCTCACGAGCTACAGAGAAGACACAGAGAACGCAGACGCGAGCCTTAATTGCATCCATATGGACGAACACAAAAGCAACATCTACAGGCTCAATTAAACACATTACCAAATGCTCTTTTTTTTTTTTAACACAATGTGTTTTCAAAGACAACCACCTGATTAAACAGCCCGCGCCACCAGCTGCGTCTCCAGAACATGCTCAGAAGTCCTTAATTACATGTTTTACAAAGGCATACGCCTTCTTTTTTTTAAATATCTCCACTTCAAAAGAGTGATTTTGAGCTGTCGATATAAGTCAAACAGCCGATTTGAATAATGTGTTTAATCTAAATTCAAAGTGACTCCAATTTTCTATGCAGCTGCAAAAAAAAAAAAAAAAAAATCTTTAACTGCTAACGCTTTGTGTCTGTGCAGGTGAAAGCCGAAAGAGTGGAGGATTAAAAGAAAAGGTGATGCTGAAGGGTGAGATAAAGGAGTGAGGGAATAAGGAGAGCTGAGATAGTGGCGGCGAGGAGACGGTGAAATTATCAAATGGATCCGGGCGGAGATAGGCGAGGAGAGGGGACGTGGATGACAAAAAGGAAGAAGCTGGGAAGGTGCAGGGAGTCGGGTCGATGTTCCAATAACAGCAACTCCAGGCTGTGGGCTTTGTGTTTTCTCCTTCTCGCCCTCCCGGCTCACGCCTGCTGTTTTCCAAAGGAAGCTGGGCTCAGACCGCGGCATCTCACCGGTTCCTGCTCACACAGTGTGCCCATTCAGACCTGTGCTGGCCCTCCTAACCGCCGCATGGGTGAGGACTGAGGTACAGGGGGAGCTCTGCGGGGGAAATCCAGGGGGTGAGGGGGGGGGAGAGAGGAAGGCTTGGAAGAGATGGCTACGAGTTAGGAGCTACGTGTGGTTCCAAGAAGGAGAGGAGGACTTGGTAGGGAGAGATGGGTGTGTTTGATGGGACACAAAGCCTCCTTTCTCCTCTACCTCACACACTCTGGGCTCTGCTTCTTTGGCATATAGGACTGGAGGAACTGGAACCCCCTGCCAAATACACACACACACACACACACACACACACACACACACAGCAAACAGACTACACCACATAACACTTACAAGTGAACACACCTCGCTATTTCCATTCATTTTGAAGCTGCTGCGACACCGTAGGAAACTATTCCATCCAAGCCCGTTTTAAATAACTCACATTAACGGTTAAACTCCGTGGCGATAAAACCTAATGTGGCTAATCAAACCAAAGCACTCCGGCTTGGTTATATAGCTTACAGTATTGGCTTATTACTCTTTGCAAATATTTACTCACAGAAAACTATCAGGAGCGCACAGGGGCGAGCTCAGCAGGTTAGCGGTGTGGAGGAATGTGCCTTTGGCTGAGATGTGACTGTATCCTGTAACACGGGAGAGCGCTGTTAGCTTTAGCACACCTTCCACTGAGGCGGAGCAAGGTCTGGTGTAACTTAGGCTACCTAAACAACCGCAGCTGAACTAACACACACTCAGCTTGTCGCACACACACTTTCACTGCAAATAAAAGTGAAATGCAACAACAAGGCTAGACCATGGTAAGCCAGGGGATTGGACCTAAACCTCACATGCATATGAATAAGATTGTTCTTTTGCTCTTTCTAACAAGTGCATCATCCAGGTCGGGACTCATCCGTCCAGCTGGAATGCACAGGAAGATACTGGTTTACTGTCCACAAGCAGACAGGGATTAACGGCTGTCAATTTGGCCTTTGCCCTTCAAGGACCTCCAACATTTAGAAAGCAGTGGGGAAATGTCTGGTAGCACCAGGAATGACACGTAGAAGGCTTCTAAGTATGGATGTAGCCATAGTGAGCGTTTCTCAGACACATGACAACAAATATGTGCAAGGGAACAAATTTATGTGCAAGTGCTTCAAATAGAAAACAGAAGCTGCATTGATCTGGGTGGACAGACCAACTTCTGATATGTCCCCACTCGTTCAAACAGCCGAGGCGGCGATGAAGAGAGGCTGCATGAATACCAGCCGAGGGATATCCAACGCCTGCCTTTGGTGTCTAGAATTCGCAGAACTATCCGAGGCATGGCCACAGCTAAGTTTAGGGTTTTGGGAGCGTGTGAGAGGTCAAACATGAGGCAGCAAGAAGCTCACATCCGACCCCCCAGAGCTCATCGTCAACAAGGTTCACAAGCTGAGCTTTCAATGACTACAACCATGCCCTAAAGCATACTTTATTTATCTATTTTACTATAAACAGGACCATAATTTACTAAATGAACATCATGCTGTATTGAAGAAGACTTGAAAAAAGCAATTGAGTCCATAAATGAATGTTAACGATGTTTACTGAAGTAATAAATCAAGTTAGAAGTAGAGTCGTTTTCTCTGCAATCAGATTTATTCAACCAGAGGAGTCGCCCCCTGATGGCCAGTGGAGAAAAGACACTTCTGCAATGATTTCACTTTTCTGGTGGTTGCTGCTTGTGATGAATATTACAAATAAAGTTTTAATTTATGAGATTATTTACTAGCATGCTATCCGGTTGATTATGTTCAGCTGCTCTTTCACATGTTTTCATCTCGCTGCACTTCCCGGTTGGTGTTTCCCATCTGGTTCAACACATAGTTGAGGGTCACTTCTGGGTCCAAATAACTCTAAAAATACAAAACAACTGCAGCAGAACCCCCTGAAAAAGGTATCTCTTCAATCTTTCATCAGATGATATCGTTGGTATGATAGCTGCAGCAGCTTGATGCCCCGGGCTGCAAGCCTTCTGTAGAGCAGGACCACGCTGACCCAGTGAGGTCAACACTCACACATCACACATAAAAGAAAGCTTTGTACTTTCACGAACAAATGACCGACTTACAGAATGAACACAACACAGATTCTGCTTTTGACCTGAGAAACCCTTTAACAAACGTCCACATTTAACTCGGGCGAAGCCACGATCCATGCATTCAAGGCCAGTCTGAGGGCTAAAATTAGACCAGGGAGAAAGTGTCCATCTACGGCCCTCGGGCGATACCAATGAGAAGCGGGGGGACAGGACGGTGGGGGGTCACAGCCTGAGAAGGTGAAGGGGGCCGAGAAGCAGGATGGGAGAAAGAAAACAGGACATTAAAAGGTTTGCGGGGACAGGAAATGCAGTGCATGTGTCTATTAATGGCAGGGGGTTCGGTGACATCATGTTGTCGCTCCCGCTGGGAAACAACAATTACACAAGACCATTTCCTGTTTCCCATCAGCCACCTCTCCTCTGTGTTCTGTGGACAGACATGCTTTTTTCACATGTGACTCGAGGAAAAGGCCGTGTTGTGGAGGAGGAGACGAAAGAAAACGGTACACCAAGAATGCAGCCGTTCCCATTATAACTGACTTGTTAAAACTTGAAGAGCAGAGAAGTTTCTTCCTACTGGGCTTGAAAATAACACAATGGCCGCTCTCTGTCTCTCCCCCCTCCTGACACAGCACTTATACAAGCCTGAGGAATGCTGGAGCACCGTGACATGCATGATCTCCTCAATTTTTACAAAAAAGGACACTTATCCTCTCACCAGTGCAGTAAAACTCAGCAACACACAAGGTGTACATCCGTGCAGTCTATAAATATAATGAATATTGTGCGCCACACATGTGTGTGCATGAAATATAGGAGTGGCTGTCAGATATATGCTGCCGCAGGGAAAAGCAGAAATAAGGAGGAGAGGAAGGTTTACAGTGCAATGACCCAGCAGGACGTTTATGAAAGACCCCGGGGCAAAAACACACATCCATAGCTGAAATTACAGTTAGACTGTGGGCTGTGCAGCTCAGCCACATACAAAGAATCCCTGTCTCATAAACCCACCCAGGCAGAGGAGACATGGGAAGGGGGTAGAGAGAGTGAGTGAGCAAACAAGGGAGTGTTTACCAGCAAAAAAAATATATTCATATTTGCGACTTTCTATCCGAAAATCTCCCTGCTTATGGCAGAGTCATGCCTCCGTGCAGCCGTGCTCTGACCTCCGAACTCCCCGCGAAAGAGGAGAAGTGACAAGCCAGATTCCCACGGGGCTAAATACGGGCTCATCATCTTGTTATGATGCATTCCTACCATTGCAATTGCATTTACAGGAATAAAACTGAGACAGCTGAATGCCTAAAAGCACACCAGGGTCTGCAGACAGCGACGCCTGTTATCTGCATTCCACCATAATGCCCCCAGATCTAATATTCAGACAGAGTACTTTCAAAGTCCGAGCTGTAAACAAGCCTCTTCGTCAAAAGGAGGCTCTGTGACAGGAACTAATAATCTGATTAGTGCCTGATTGACTTGTTGTTGGGGGGGGGGGAAAAGGACCTTGTGATAGCTTGTTTGGCACATTTCAGGCTACAGGTGCTAGAAAAGCCTCAGGAAAACTCGGCAGCACACGTGTCGACTGAGAGTTTTAAAAAGGCAGATCAACAATTTGGGGGAACGGTACCGTCCCAGAAAGAAAATAGGCTTCGCACTAAGCTGAAGCTGGCGAGAGTTTGTGTTGTGGCAGAGGCAGATAAACAGAGCAACACCTCACAACATGAAATTGATGCCAAAGCGCCAGCAGGTACAACGCAGCGGTGAGTAATATCAACTCAGCCGCTCTGAAGGCTTTTTGGACCAGATTTCCGTTGACATATCATGGAAGAGAAAGAGTGTGCTTTTTTAAAAACAGCTGCAGCACAGACAGCACATATCTTTTCACCTTACGGGTCCAGAAAACAAAAGTGTATTTCCAGCCACCATGTGTTTAAAAAAACAGTAATTCTTTAGTTATTCCCTCTGAAAGTTAAAAAAGGACCAGATCTCACTCCTTTCAGTGTTTCTCAGAAGACAATACTCTCAAAAAAACTCCCTCTCTCTCCCGCGGGGACCTCGGAGGCCCATATGTGCAGCTGTGGACCGAGCGTGAACCCCACGTTGGAAGGGGAGACACACAGAGGGAGGGAGTGATGGATGGCACGCCGTGTTGTTTTCTGTTTGCCGTCAGTGTTAAGGTTTGCCATCTGTAACGGGAGGAGACCACACCGGTGTCAGCTCCGCTTGTTTGTCCCGTATAGAGAAGATTCTTCCAGCGGAGCCTCTGTTAAAAAACAACTTTACACCCTGCAGAGGCACAGCTGCACACACAGCAGAGATCTCACTTCTGCTTGCTCTCATTGATAGTCAATCAATCCAGGGAAGGAAAGTGAAAACAGTGACAGGACCACACACACACACACACACACACACTTCCAGCACTGACACACCCCACAGCTGACAAAGTGTAACTGGTGACAACAGGAGCTCCAACAAAAAGAGTGATGCTCGGATGGAAACATGGGAATAAACTCGTACCTGCAAACTGAGAGCGATCTGACGGATGTACATCATGTTGAGGTCCTCCAATATCCACAGTTTTTCCTCCATGTTGGCGAATTTATCAACTGGCATCCTTTCTTATAAATATCCACACAAATAAAAAACCTTCTCGAAGTTAATGATCCGGCCGAACCGACGCCGCAGGTACCGGGGAGAGAAAGTTCATCCTGACAGCAGCAGCGTGTCGTGTAATCTGCGCGTAACGCGACGCGTAAAAGTTCAGCTCCTCATCCAAAAACAAGCGTCCGGGAGCGCAAACATAGGTGGAGTGGATGACAGCACCGGCTGCACTGTAGTAACCCTGTCCATAAAAAAAAAATCCCCTCCACCCCGTTCACGGCGCGTATTCTTCTCCTCTACTTTTTTTCTCCTCCGGCCAACAAAGATCCTCTCACACACCCACAGCCAACAGCCAGCGGTCGATGGGGGGGAAGAATGGAGTCTTTTTAAATGCAGCTCTTCTCTTTGTGTCCCTGCGTCCCGGCTGTGAACGCCGTCTGTCCTCTGTGTGTGACAAGAGACCTCTCCACAAAAGGGCATCGCCTCTGCAGGAGCGATCGGCACAACTAGTCCACTGTGTGCGCCCTGACGCGCCACAACCCGGCGCTAAATTAACCCCTGCGACGCGCCTCTGGTGATGGTAATGAACTTTAAAAAAAGACCGGAGCGAGGGGAGAGATTACTGTAGCAGCCCCCTCCGCCCTTTTAAACAAACAAGTAGCAAATACCACAGAAGCAAGGCATTCTGGGGAGCTTTGTTCTTTTTTACTGGCTTGATAATAAACGGAGGAATTAGAAACGCGTCAGCTGGTGTTTGTCATGAGCACCCAGAGGTGTCATAGCAGTGGAAGAAAGTGTGATAAAAAAAAATGTAATGTTCCATTAAAAAGAAAATACAACAGTTTTGCTGTTAGAATTAATAAACTAGACGGGCAGATATTTGAGAAAGAAACGTATGTAGCTTAGTAGGTCACAGGGTCACGAGCACTTGTCAAATCCAGATGCATATTTCATGGCGCGGATCCCCAGTGTCACCGATCCTTTAAATCTTTTATCGTTCAACCTCTTAAAAATTCATTTATGTCTCTCCTGGCAATTCTGACCCTATCCAACAATATTCCCCGAATACACATTCAGTGATACCGTCATAAAGAAAAGTGTGTTTAAAAAGGAAGAAATATGTCCCTCCTACTAAAATAAACACATAAATAAAGCCAGGGCGAGGACAGTTCTCCTCCCCATCACTCCAGCTGTGTAGTGGCCAGCTTCCTGTTCTTCACGCCAAAGTTTACACCATGTGACTCTCAGCTCAGCCATGGTGGTTCTGGTTTACAGCCATCAGAGCATACACGTGTCATCCTAGGAGTGAATCCTAGGGATGTGAATCTTTGGGTGTCTCATCGATTCTTGATTCAAAAATGTATATAATGTATAGTGTGCTAAGGCAAATTATGGCATCAAAACAACACAGTTTGTATAAGATAATGTGATTTTCTGATGATGTAATCACAAAAAGGCAAACTTAAGACAAAAGGTAACATTTATTCATGCTAAACAAATAAAAACTTACTGTACAAGAAATAACTTGCATAAATAAAATTACCAAAATAAAAGCTTAGGCCAGCTGCCCTTTTCCTCCAGAAGTAAGTCTCAACTCTCAGTGACTATAAGAATAAGGATCATATCATCGATATTTTCCCCACCCCTAGTGAATCCATGACCTGGTCCAGCTGTTGTGTGATGACTCTTGCTCGTGGCGTGGGAGAGACCACAACAAAGACCACTCAACAGGAAGCCGGCGTCACAACTGCTCACTCATTCTTCTGGTATTCCTGTGTGGACCGGGGGATTTCAGGGGATCACCGAGATACTAAAGGGCCCGTCATGAGGAAGATCACTCCTCCTTTAGGAAGTAAATCAAATATTAAGCCACTTTTCGTTCCTCTCTCCACACACTTGCCCACATGGAGCTCCATCGCTCTGAAGCACGCCCTCTAAAACCCTTCTACAAACAGTGAAAACAAAAGGAGCTGCAGACGCCCTTTCACCTCCGAGGAGAGGAGGAGTGGGGTGCCAGTAGCCGGGTCATTTCCCCGAGAAAAAGCCTCCGCCCTTCGAGAGTTTAAATCACGCTGCTAATCTGTGGCAGACACCGGCACACATACAGGAGATTTATTGCTCTTGAGGAGGAAAGAGAAATAGTTGAGTTGGGTGCAGGGAGGGAGGGTTAGAGGTGCTCACTAAACACTCACGGACTCTTGTTCTAGTGTGTGTGTGTGTGTGTGTGTGTGTGTGTGTGTAGATTCATATCCAGTCAATCCCCCCCTCTGAAAGTGGATCTGGCACGCTGCAGACTGGAAAAATATTCACTTAACAAGAACTCAAACGCCTTGAACACTACGCTGAATTGTGTTAAAACAGGCCTCGAATGAAGCGATAGGGTTTTTTTTGTTTTTTCTCCCTCCATCACAGCTGTTCTCACTCTTTCACCGACACACGTGGGGCTGTTTTTAAAGAGTCAACATGCAACAGGACAACGGTTTATTATTCCAGTGTCACTTAATCCATTTAGCCGTACTTTAGACTGTTAGAGCGGCGCCTTGAAGCACGACGCAGGTAAATCTCCATGCAGTAAAAACACCACGACTGACACCTTATGACAGAAGCCTGGAGGCAGGCAGAAAACAGCTATTATCTCATTGACAGGAACGCAGGCAGGGAGGCAGGCAGGCAGGCAGGCAGGCAGGCAGGCAGGGATGCAGGCAGGCAGGCAGGCAGGCGACTAGCTCAAACATAGAGCACCGATGCTTCTTGGACAGGAGCCACAAAAGGACCAAACAAACCCAGGTATTCAGCGACAGTAGATTAGCCTCACAGCTTTAGGCCTGACTGGGATTTTTTTTTCCCCGTGATGTTTAATGGTGATTACCTACTGATGGGATGGTGGATTAGCTGCTTGATCTGACTGTTGCGGGGCCAGATGTGCTAATTGGCTGCCACAGGGGAGGAGTGAAAGCAACGCATTACACAATCAGTTAATCCAACAGCAACTCTGCAGGTTTGATCAAAACAGGGAGGGGATTATGGGTAAATACGATGCCGACGGGAATCACTTGTTCCACGAAAATAAAAAATTAGGATATTTGGATGAAATCCCTTCGTCAATACACGCAGACGTACGCACGACAGGTCAGGAGAGGGGTGAGACGGCTCTCCAGACAATAGCCGGCGCGTTCCTTGTTCCTGAACGGGTGAAAACTTCCTGTCCGAACACCTAATCAGCTGGAGGAAACACGGCGGAGTCGGGGTTGAGTCATTGGGCAGAAAGCCAACGATATATTCCAGATAAGCGTGTGTGGACAATGTAGCATGAGGTGGTGTTTGTGGCGGAGGAAAGAAAAAGGTATTAATTGTAAGACAGGACAATGACGTGAGCTCGGAAAGGAAAGCTATGAGGAATGGAGTCCATAAAACTTGTGCATTAAAAAGTAAAAGATGAAAGCGATGAGATGAAAGTAAAATACTATAAAAAACACATTTTCAAATCAGCATATGCATCATTTTCTATCGGATTAGAGTCACCAGATGCCAAGATCAAGGAATGCAAAGAGGCAAATCGGATGGAGCGAGAAAAACAAGCTTTCATGATCAAACAGCAAAGTTTTTTTCATTATTTAAACCAATTTATTTGGAGGTGAAACCAAAAGTGAATGAACCTGAAACGTTTTGTCAAAACTACGGCAAAGGTCAGAGTCAACGTTTGGATAATAATCTCTTTGTTTGCCTTCATTTTCTTCTCCGTATAAATCTTTCCAACCCGGACGCTTCAGGATCTCCGCAATTAAGTTGGACTGAATATCATTATAAGCGATATAATAGGAATTAAGCTACGAAGAAAAAAAAAGACTGGCTGTAATAAATCCTAATTAACCTTTAAAATCATCAGACTCCATGTGCTTCAGAATACAAAGCAGACCCAGTGTTCACACAGGCAGCCTGGAAAAGACCCAAAAGAAACCATGGAGATCCACATGATACTCCAGAGTATAAAGAAAACAAACACACTGACGATTATCATACAAATGTCATCTTCCTCTTCTCCAGCAGCTCTATCTTACAGCCTCAGATAGCGAGCCATCTTTCTCATCCTCACGACTGTGTGGAGCGTCTGAAGTCTCAAAGCTGTCTGGAGTCTATAGCTCACAGTGTGGCAGCTCGAACAGGGCAAAGGGAAAAAACAGGATAGGACCCCCCCAGACCAGCCGGGGCCCTAAACCACAACAAAGACTGTCATCAAGACCCGATCTGAAAACCCAACCCTGCCCAGGCCACCACTCTCCCACTTCACTGAGAACGTACACACACAGACACAAACCTGCACTTACACAGACAAATACACACCCGGGTATAAACAGACATAAACAAACACTGTGACACACACACACACACACACACACACACACACACACACACACACACACACACACACACACACACACACACACACACACACACACACACACACACACACACACACACACACACACACACACACACACACACACACACTGAACATGTGGCAGCAGTGTCTCAAAATACGGAGAGCGACGCAGCCGATGGAGGTTCGTCTGTCTGATTACGGCCTGCCAAGCCAAAACGTCCTCCCTGTTGTTTCACACAGAGCAGGCGAAGAAACAAAACAGGACTTATTACAGAGTGTCTTCTCTCAGTGCGGTCGTTCCCTCCCAGACGGATCTGATTTCACAACGCCAGCGAGACAACACCAGGCAGTTTGTCAGCTCATCAACATACACATGGGAATGGGATCGTCCAAAGGGCCGGGTCGCCAACCTGTTCCTGTAAATACGTGCGTCACAACACATTTGAATATGACGGGACCGGGTCACATCTGTTTGACTCGATGAGCAGCGAGACGTGAAACCAGATGCATTGTGGGGAAATCCCCTCCGGAGGGTCAGTTCTCCTTTACAGAGCTCGCGCCGACAGCTACGCGGTCATAACTCAAGACACGAGAGACGGAGTAACGACGTTGTAAATCTCATCGACATGTCCTCCTAGTTATTAGATGCATCACCGTCGGTGTGATCTGATCCTCCTTCCACGTCACATACAGGGGATGTCATGACGGTGAACGTTCCGTTCCACAGTCGTCCTCAAAGTCGGGGAGTAATATTGCAAATGAAATGTCGGCACACGGGGCGCACAAATCATGCAGATGGTGTTATTCTTCCAGAGGAAATCATATATCTGAGTAAAAAGTGGAGCCTGCTTCATCACACACAGCAAATACAGAACAGGGAGTGTTTTTAGCAGCTGGTTTGAGGGGCAAGCACTCATACTGGAGGCAAACAGGCCTGTAGATGCCTTCGGAGACAGGAGTGCGGCGCGTCAGGAGTAAGCACAGCACTCTGGCTGCTGCCCAGAAATCATTGCTGACTTTCAGGAACGCTACCTCAGCCAGTCACAGGAGACTGCAGCGTCTCATCATTCTGAGGAACCGGGCGGCTCAGTGGAAGAGAAACCTACTCGTCAGGCAATTCATCTCCATTGATTTGTACCCTCGGGGGGGTGCAGGCTCTGCAGTAACAGAGACAGATGTGTGTGGATTGAGGAGGATGTATACACCGAGGCAATTCATTTAGCGTTTAATCATAGGAATGCATTTCTTCCACCGCTAACGATGACTGTAAGGTGAATATGAAGCCGAACGTCAAATCTGGGTAGAAAGGCTGATAACGATGAGAGGAAGGTCTTGCGTCTTGACTGCCGGGATGCTGGCAGGATCTGAAGTGGAGCAATGGCGCCCTCTGCAGAGCGGAGAGGGCAACACAGCAGGATGTGCCACCATGCTAAACTCCATTTAGGGAAGTCAATAATAATAATAATAATAAATGCACAGATTAAAAAAAGTTAAATAAAACACAGAGAAAGAGAGGAAGCAGAGAATAACATTCTTATGTATAAACTTTATATATTGTTTAACGTATAAATAGTCACGCTTCAAAACAAAACATGACATTCTGCAGTTTTATTAGCTGTGAGGTCGCTGCTGCCAGACCATAATAAATAGCTTTAGTAGAGCTCACACCAAAAAGGCTGCCGTCTTTGTAGTAAAAGTCTGTCTGGGTCAAATTCAAAACAGGAGCCATAAATGTCAGCATCTGCAGAAACAATACGAGAATGTAAACATCTGCAGAAACAATACAAGAATGTAAACATCTGCAGAAACAATACGAGAATGTAAACATCTGTAGAAACAATACAAGAATGTAAACATCTGCAGGAGACATGAGGGAGAACATACCTCAAACCGACAAGCAGAACATCTTTAAATGTGACTGATTTCTGGTCGGCTACGAGGCACAATAAAAGGTAAACGTACAAGAGTCGCTCCGGTCATTGATTTGGTTTATTTATTGAGATATTTTACACTCATTTTTGTTTTAGGAGTCATGCTTGTGTTCAGACTTTAATTGGTTGTAGCGTTGAAGTGAAATCCAATTAAAATGTTTATTGGTGGTATTTAAGTGACCTTCCTTTCAAGAACACATATTTGAGTTTTGTTCAAAAATGTATATTAAATTGAAAAATCACATCAACAGTCCGTCGCAAACATCCCTTAATCAGCTGGTTTTCACATCTGGCTGTGTGGATTACATCTACACATACAGTACACACTAATACATATCGGATTTGATAAGGTTTTACTGCATCAGTGAGAAGTAATCAATTATTTGTTCTGATTAATCGATGAGCCTTTTAGTTATTAAATGTCAGAAAATAGTAAATCAATTCATCATTTCAGCTGTAATTGGTTTGTATGGATGGAATATAGAAACTCACCACCGCTGTGAACTACCCACTTCAATTGATCCACTTCCTGTTCTCCCACTCTGAACCGAAATGATTCTTCTCATGCTCCAATCATATTTAACCATTAAAGTGATGGTTCGGGGTAAAATGCACCCGAGGCAATTTCCACCATGACATCCAGCCAAATACCCCTCAGAAGCATTTTTAGTGATGGTCAACGTTGGTCAAGATAGGGCTATCAGCCGAATGGCTGAGTACTGGAGCTAATGGTACATCTCGTATATCTCGTAAATTACTCCACTAATAATGCATGGAATGTTACCAAACTTCTGCAGTAGTACACGTAGGGTCTGTACTCACAAAACGAGACATTTCAAAGTTTGTAAGTACACCAGGAGTTTATTTAAAAGAACACTTGCCTGATAGCTTCTATCCTCTGCTGCTAACGCTACCGCTGCGCCGACGCCACTTCTGTTGTTTACCCAGCTGTTTCCGTGACGCGAGTTTCACGCGAGAGTATGAAAAAGTGTCGCTGAATTTTTATAAATGCTTGTATTATCAGGTCAACAAGTGACCTGATACCTGACCTGAAAATGCTTCTGAACGCGTATTTGTCTGGATGTTATGGTGGAAATGACCCTAGGGTGCATTTCACTCCGAACCATCGCTTTAAGAATCCACAGTTTTCACAAACACTCCAAACCTCCTGGAAAGTTCCTTCTATATCTTTAGCCTCGACGTCTTTAAGTGACACATTCATGCACATATGAGCTTGTTATTATACAAGCTTTTAACCTGAAAAGGCAATGAGCTGCTCAATTAATTTTGGTTATCAAAGCACATTGTAACTGTAAATATGAAAACAATGTTAATTATTAATGAAACCAAAACCAATTTTAGTGCTGAAAAATGGTTCACGTTGTTTTAAATATGATTGATTGTTACTTTATGGTTATTCGAAGCGTATTTTGTCAACCCTTTATATTTCATGGCATCATAGTGGCCATCAATCACACCTTCAGGATGGGCGCATCCAAATCCACCCGAGCGAACACCCAGACAAGCTGATATCTTTATTGTGTTTTTGAGGTATCGGCAATAACGTGGAAAACTAGCAGGCAGACACATAATTGCTGAGACAGCAGGAACGACACAACGATACAACAAGCTCCGACACCGCACCGTCTGCCGCTGGGCCCAGTAAACAAACACATTAAAACACGGGCATGCTGGCAGGGACTAGTACACTATGCAGCATGCAGGGAAGGCAGACATGCATAATAGACCCATCTGCTCGCGTAAAGTCAAACACCTGCTCGGCATCATCAAAACAAAGAGCAACATCATTGGCGCTTGTGCCCCTTTGCCCTCTCCCACTTTCCCCTATCAGACCGCTTATTTATAGCTGAGACTCGATACCTTTGCTAAAGTCTTTTTTACATTACAAGAGGATGGAACTGCAACACACACACACACACACACACACACAGTGTGTGTAGGTGAGTTCACTTGAACACATCACTTTGTAACTCGCACAAAATGGAAATGATAGTACAAATCAGTGCATGCACAACACACACACACACCTCTAAACATTCCTCTGTATCGATTCCTTTCACACCGCCTACCTCCGTATGAAAGAGGGGCCCTGACTCCATCTATTTCACAATAAAGTCAGGTAGTTATGTGATGTACAGGAACAAGGGATGAAAGCCTCTTTGTCCAAATGAAAAAAGAGAGAGAGAGAGAGACGGCAAACAGAGAGAACAGCCTCAAAAGGTGAAGTGTAGTGAGCCGACACACACACACACACACACACACACACACACACACCTCTGCTTTAACGACCGTGTGCAACTGAAGGTTAATGACTTGTCCCTGGTGAAGTTACGGCTAAACTTAAAGTGTTGTAATGGATTCACACAGTGAAGTGCAAAGTGACTTTTTTTTTGTCAATGCCTATTGGGTTTTATGCTTTCATTGGTTTGCATTTCCATAGAAAAATGGAACAAAATGCAGACATTTCTGCTGTGTGTGTTCCTGGTGTTATAACAGGATGGGGGGGGTACCTTTATTTTGACACTCCAGAAAACTTTACGAGCAACTATTTCTCAAAGTGTCCAGCATACTCGCTGTGTCAGAGAATGGTATTTTCCCATCGAGACAAAGCCTCTCATGTTTCAAAGCCGTCTGTGGTGAGTCAAAGGGGGGGTTGACAACAAGTGTCCTGGATTGTAAATTAAACCACACGTAGGAATCTGTGTGTGTGTGTCTTTTGGTCAATGTTTAACCGAGCAGTACACAGTGGGGGTCTTATGTTGGCATAAGGCAGTCAGCTTGGGTTATACAGTAAAGGTTGAAGCTCGTATCCAACGACAAACAGTGAAAAAGAATGAGAGATAAAGGGACATAAAGCAAAGAATAATCTTCTATAGCCGTCTAGAGGTAAAAGACAAAGGAGGACTTCCTCGGTGTGATCTGGATCAGGAAAGTGGGTTAGCCCTACATCGTATGGCAAAAAAAAAAAAAGACAAATGTTCCTGCTATCTGGGGACCGGAGCCTCAAAGAAGTGATGTGGCCCACATAATGTGGCTCTCCTGGGAACGGGAGGCGTTCAGGTTGATAGTGGGAGAATGAAACGGTGGAAGGCAGTATAGAGCCATGGTATGTTAGAAACAACACACCGTTTTACCGCATCTTATCTTATCTTATTCCATCTAAGTGTCGGGACGTGTGGGATCACAGATCAATCATAAGAAGTTGATCGTGGTGAAACTCCATTACCAGGATAATCGTAAATATATAAAAGGGACTTGAAATAAAGCTTTCTAGCTTAGTTAAGTGACAAATAAAGCCTAATTTAAAAAAAATCAGGACACACAAATGCATTTTTTTTATTTATTCTCTATTTATGCAGGGAGTTTCTCAACTTATTTGATTATTTTTCATTATAAAAGCCAAAATTTATAGTGATACCAATGTGTTTAAGTGCCATTTTGTGGCCCCTTTAGCATATTTGGATGATTATCTGGATAATATAGTGAATCATTTTGGCCAAAATAACTGACATATTGTTTGAGATAGCTCCCAAATCCTTCCATAGACACATTTTCTCTTCCAGTATTATGCAGTTAAAGTAGGGAGCCAAGAAGAAGACATTCAGTTCTGGGTTACTTCTCCGAATCAAAATCGTTCTCCCTGTCACTAACCAAGGTGCTAACGTAATGAGACAGGTTTGACGATGCACGGAGGAAGTTTCCCATCTGTGGGGGGGGGGGGAGTGGGAAAGTATCCAGCGATTACACCAACCGCCATCCATCGCTCCATCTGTCTGTTAACCGAGTCACTGCCGGGGACGGCCTCGCTCCGGTCGTCGCTCGCTGTGTGAACGAAAGCCCGTCTATGTCTGATAAAAGGCAGCGGCCCTTACTCAAGGAGCCCGCTGCTGCTTAGTCACCGTCTGAAGGTGTGTGTAAGAAACAGGTTGGCCAACTGCGGTCGTCACCAATGACTAACGGGGGAGCTAGTCAAAACTTTCATCCACAAGACGGAGCGATAACACACATGGAGACGTCTGTGAAAATGGATCCTGATAGAATGTAATGACTCACTTCCTGTATGCATGCATGTGTATACACGTCCGGGATCTATCTTTGCTCCCTCTCTCTATTAACCACTCGTTCAGAGTGAAGTCCGTAGAAGAAGGAGCACTGTATGTGTTGGTTGGGTGGGGTTCACATGCAACATCAGCAGCGAGACCCTCAGCTGTTACGCAGACACCAGTTGCTGCACGGAGACGCGGTCTACTATTACTCTGCATACATTCGCAGCAACAAGGACCTGGAAATAGATGTCCGAGTGGCGCCAGGACACCGGAACAGTTTATTCAGCAACAGTTGAATAAAAATCGGGCAAAAAATCCAGAAATGCAAAGGAAGTTAACATCAAATTTGACCTTCATGACGCCAGATTTACTCTCCAATCTAAGCACTAAATGGTTTGTGAAGCACGTGCGGTCGTTGGGACGTAGATAAGATAAGGCTGTGAAACAAAGTCCCGTCCTCTAAGTGCAGGAGGACCTCCTCCGACTCGTGTGTGCTGGTTGGCTGGCTCAAATGAATCAGGTACCCACAGAATAAGAGGGATCCTCAGCTGTTTATAGTTTACAGTGAAAATTAACAAATTAGGGACCGAAGGGGATTATCGCTGCCCCGCAGCAAGGATATTACGTGAGCTACATTTGATGTGTGAAATTTCCCTACAAACAATAGACCTATTGTGTTAAATAATAAACGACAACATAACCTTGCCAAGTTGCATAAAAAAAAGATAAAGAGTATGCGTGCTCGAATTCAATAGTGAAAGAAGTAGGAATCGTTATTAAATGCCTTATTTGAACAATAAAGCTTTTGTTCTCTCTTTCACTAAACTTATTAGGCAAACAGTCGAGTCATTACCATGGGAACAATAGCAGGACATTGGCTGAATTTGAACTCACGGCTTGAAGAAACCGAGATTAAACCATTTTTCATTTGTGCGAGTATGAGGCTGGGAACAGTGCTCCGAAAAATGATGTATACACAAAGCCTGTGTAATAAAAAAAAAAAAAGCATTCCAAGAAAGCCTCCAAGCAGAACGCTCCGGTGGTTGAGCTTTGTTTTCGAGGAAGGGTCTTTGGAAGGGGGGAAATTTTACCCTGGCATCTCTCCTGCACCCCTGCAGTGTTGGACAAACCCTGAGGCTACACATGCACACTTTAGACTTCATACAGATTTAATCACTACTGGGGAGTCCCACTCTAATTTGAAAGATTGGGCTATAGCTTTCAGAGCATAACTCTCTCCTAAAAACTCTATGTAGGCCAGTCTTGGCAACTTTCCCACAGTATTTGTTCGAGAAATCTGGTAGAATCGTGTATCGCTCTTAAGAAACCTCCCAGGTCTATGAGTCCCTTTGCCTGGCATTTCGGCCTGGGGTTTTGGGATCCAGTGCAGCGACGGCTCATTGTTCTCTGGGTGCCTTAAGAGGCAGACTCGGGGGGGAAGTTTTGGTGTTCCTTGAAAGCGACTCTTTTTTCCTCAATTACTTCACGGTCCGAGGGGCTTCCCCTCGCCGGCTGAGGTGTCGCCCTAGCAACATCTACGAGACCTCTCTCCCTCGGTGTGGGGAGGCAAACATAACGCTTACATAAAGAGGTTTAGTTCATTACGATTTTCTGCCAGGCCACATTAAACACTAGCAGGAGCCACACTGAGAGGAGGCCTACAGCGCGCGGTCGGCCTCTCCAGAAGACCGGCATACATCCCAGCATCTGGGAAATCAGTTAGATGGTATCTCAGTTCCCACTGAGGCGGGAGCTATAGCGAAAAGATCGGGGATTCGATCCCCATCTCTTCCAGTCTGTATTTAAAAGGGTCCTCAGGCAAGATTAGGCAGGGGACCATATGACAATTTCATATAAAATAATTCACGATTCACAATAGCATCACGATCAAAATATGCTTATGACTCTAAAAATGGCAATTAAAAACACATATTTTAGTGAGCTTCCTATTATGTGAAAAAACTGTCTTCCTGCATAGATAAAGGATAAAAGCGTTTTTTGAAATATGACTCGTGATGTTTGCGATTATCCCAATAATGGAAATTCACCATGATCAACTCATTGTGATTGCCATGGACTACTACTGTTGATACTATTGCTTCTGTTAATACCACCACTACTGTTAATGCTACTACTACTATACTACTACAAACACCAAATACAGTTGGAACCCAAGGGCCTGGACTGCACCAGATTTATGCCTAAAAGCCTATTAAGGCAGTTTTTTCTCACCACTGTCGCTGTAACGCTTGCCCCTGGGTGATGTTGGGACTTTAAATTGTATTCACTCTGGAAATTTTGTGTCCTGAGATGACTTCCGTTGTGATATGACATTGTTTTTTTTGTATCCCAATCCCTGATAAAGTCCTATATCGTCGATGAGTGGGTGAACGTTGACGTGCACTGGAAAGCACTTTGAGTGGTTGCAGGACTAGAAGGCTGCTGTCATTTACTGATGAAAGCAAACCTATTCCCCTCACCCAAAAGATCAGTATATGGAGAAACATTTCTCCAAGCCACGTTCCAATGCAAGCGTCCTCTTTTGGACTCCCGCACCCCTGGTGTGACCGGCACATTCTTGTAAGGGTGGGTGAATATATGCTGAGCAAAGGGGGAACACCCATAGCATCCACCGTTTCCCCAAAGCCACTAGAATGCCCGGTTTGGATCCTCACTGGTGAGAGTGTGGAGAAGGGCCGAGTACCAAAAACCCAACCCGACCGCAGCCCGACGCTATTAAAGCTTTTTACTCAACAGAAATTGCAGGCACAGACACTTGCCACACACTCTCTGCAGGCTGGGAGAGCGAGCGTGGGTGGATGGGTGTGCCATCGCTCACACACCTAACCACTTCCTGGCCTGGTGCTATAGTCACAGTGGTGTGGACTAGTGTCCTTGAGTTAAACATAAGTCAGAGCGTTGAAATACAGGGAACATTCCACCCCCACCTCCGTAGTGATAACCTCACCAGCTCCCACTGCATGCCTGGGTGGCTTCTGAAACGACGGAGCCGAGGAGCGTTTTGGAGAGCGAGCAGAGTGCAGAAACACACTGGTGGCCTTGTGGATCAGAGAGGAGGGGATGTACAAAAGCAGATGTCTTCTCCTCTCCCACTGAGAGCAGCGGGCGGGAGGATCGACAGGACGGCTGCAGAGTGGCTTTCTGGACGTACGCCGTGTGAGCACGTAATCCTCTGCTCCTTCTGAAAAACCATATTGTCCTGTCAATTTGTGACGTGGCTCGCAGCAGAAACGACGTGGAGCCGGACCACAGCGAGACAGACTGGCAGCACGTCTCCAGATAGTGCCGAGACACTTGTATTTTATTCACACGGAAACAATAACTATAGCCGAGGATGTGGAATGTGTAAACGTCAAACTGCAGGCAGTTGGATGTTTTAAACTCTTATTTGCATAACTGATTGCCGTAATTAGGCACATAGTCTGCAGAAATCCCCAAAGTCTGGTAATGTGGTCTCTGGATTAATAACAGCAGTCTTGGCTCCAGCCTCATTAACACACACACACACACACACACACACACACACACACACACACACACACACACACACACACACACACACACACACACACACACACACACACACACACACACACACACACACACACACACACACACACACACACACACACACACACACACTCTCATCGTGACTCTCATTCAAAACAATACAAACATGACTTTAACAACACACACATCAAACACTTAATCCTTAAGCTAACGGTTTATGGCTGTGAATATGTGTTTAATGCAGAACTTTATGTTTCCATCGCCCACATCCATACAAACGATTTGGCACAACTCACTTCAGGTCCAACAAAGGAGACTCTATCAGCTGTTTGAGCCTTGTGCATTTCCCTCTCTGATAACCTGCCGTTGACCGAAAGAAAACTCCAGAAAAAAACCCCACCTTCACACACACACACACACATTTACATAAGAGGCTCAAATGTTGGCTCGTATGAATGCACACGCGAAAACAAATGCGATATCCCCTGGCACGGGGGGGCCAAACGGAGGTGCTTTCACAGCGAGGCAGCCTGGTTCATTGAAATGCCACAGAGCGGTTCCAACGGCGGCTCTGAGAGAGTCCTAACACTGAGAGCCCAGAGGCAAAAAAAAAAAGTCCCTGAAAGAGCATCATTAGCATTGGCAACAAAGGCGAGAGACACAAATTAATCTTGTATGAGAACCAGCGGAGAGCAGATTACACAGTTAAGGATGCGATGATTGTTGTTGTTTGAAAAGAGGGGGAAGTCTTTACCCTGATAAATAACTAATACGGACACTAAACGGGGGGGGAAGTAATATGGGTTAGAGGTGGGATGTCTGTGAAGCTTCATTTAAAGACAAGCGTGTTCTTTTTCATTCGTTATCCTCACAACAATATAAAAGTAGTCCGATCTGTTTACGCTTCCCTTCTTCTAACCATCACTCGACCCCGCTGGCCAAATAACTCCATAAATAAATATTACACATGACAACACTGAACGCTGTGGGGGACATCCCCCCCCCCCCCCCCCCCCCCTCCTCCTCCTAAAAAACACACGACATCATTGACTCCTCGCCTGATTCACTGTACAGCACATTAACATGACGGCACCTCCAGGAGGTGTTCTGTATTATTAGCCTTTTATGAGCTCATGTGAGCTCGCCATGCTCAGACTGCACATCAACGCGACTGTGTCTTTTTCCCAGTGACATGAACTATAAACAACTAGTGCGCGCACACACACACACACAAACGCACACACACACATACATGGGCAACACAGCAAGAGAGATTCAGAGAGGGAAGGAGAGGGACAGAATCAATACTCTATCTTTTCCAAATGCTATATCGCACCATTAACGTTCTTTAAAAATATCCTCTTACGACTGAATCCCATCTCTTCCACACACACACACACACACACACACACACACACACACACACACACACACACACACACACACACACACACACACACACACACACACACACACACACACACACACACACACACACACACACATCACTCCTTTCACTCATCCATCACCAAAGCCTTCCTCTGAGCTTCCAGAAAGCTGTGTACAAAACGCACACAAACACTAAAAAACTGGAACATGTTTCTGACTGAATAAACAAATACCAGCAATCTGTAGCGCAAAGCAACGTAATACGCCAACAGCCCACGGCTGTGTGTTTGTTTGTGTCTGTGTGTGTGTGTGTGTGAGAGAGAGAGAGAGGGGAAGAGAATCCAAGGGAGGACTTTCCATCAAAACAGTATTAAAAGTGGCCTGTGAGTAAAAAAAAAATATATAATTAGAGGTTAGATTGGAAGTGGCTTATAAAGGCTTGTCTGCTCTGCCGACAACAAACGGTGGCTAATGTGAAGCAGATGTTGACACGGGAGCTTTGGAAGGAAGAGAGGGGAAACATGCATGAAGAGCACCGGTTGTAATCCAGTGATAAACAGCTGAGAGGAGGATGTACAGACAGGCTACAGCTCTGACCTAGTTCTCAACTTTGGGATGCCTTTTTTTCTTTAACTATTCCCCCGCGGACGACTGTGTGTCCACATGCTGCAGACGAAAAGTAAAGCAGTTCAAAGGGAACACAAGCGGATGTGTTGACCTAGTGCTTCACAAAAAGAGCAGTTTTTAAATTGTTATTCAAAGAAAGTGTGTGAGAATAGTGAATATAAGATGTGAAAAGCTTCCACGTTATACACAACATACAGTAGTTAGCTGGAAGATCAGTGGAGATCTCCTTTTCTCTGTGTTATGTCATTTGTCATTGCATTTCAAGCACTTTATTCTAAATACAAGCACTCTTCAAACCTTGAAAAACACCACACTTAAATCCAAGTGTCCTCAAGGATCTCCAGCACCCGTACCAAGCCTGTCACATCTACTGAAGAAGAAAACTAGTATATATATGATTTTTTTCAATAAAAACAATAAGTAGGATACAATAAACACTACAATATTAAACTGAACACACACTGAAGTCACTCTCGGCCCACCACTGAGAGGAGCAGACTCAGTGGGGATATTATTGCTTTTTGGAGTCGAGCAAGAAATGCAAAGTACTTTTATAGCAATTAACAGCTTTAATTTGAGGACGTGAACGCAGCAGCGTGGCTCTCAAGTGCAGTTTTAATTAAAAAAAAAAAAAAATCACACAAAAGTGGAGTAAACACTCAAAAAGGGCTGCGGAACAAGATGAGAAATGTGCCAAATAAGTTGGTTTGCAGAGAGAGATCAGACAGAGTGTTTGTGTGTGTGTTTGCTGTGTGTTTGTTGTGTGTTTATTGTGTGTTTGTTGTGTGTTTGTTGTGTGCTGATAGCTGCTCTACCTGTGATGTGTCCAGGAAAACGCTCTTTCTGAACTTCCCTCGCCGTATCTCCATTTCAAGGGCAGAGCCGCGGGCGACGGTCGCTCTCGCCGTTTGATTTCGGCAAAACATCGTCTCTGCTTGTCTGCCAACTTCTCCCCTTCCAAGAAGATAGTCCCGTCCGCGGACGCTTCCACCACTTTTCTACTGCCCGTCGCGGATCCAGGTGGCACAAAAACAACAACGCGTCCCACCGGGGAGGAGGAGGAGGAGGAGGAGGAGGAGGAGGAACTCCCGAGAGATTTAAACACAAGCTCCAAAGTCGTTTTTCTTTCTGATGTCCGAGCCCGGAATCTGAAGTCGCAGGGAGAACGAAAAAAAAGAGTCTCCCTTCACAGCTGACTTTTCACTTTTCCTCCCAAACACTGCTTGTTGTGCGCGCAGTGAGTTTGACACGGTGACACCCCATGTGGCGGAGCTGGGACCTACTTTGTCCGGCTGCTTCCGGAGACCCCTACCGGCGTCTATGCCCTCTAGAGATCTACTATGCCAGTCAGCAGTGATGGAGGAATGATGAAACTACAACCTGTTCCTTTTGTTTTTCCCCAAAAAACATGTGCAGCTTTTATTTTTTCAATCTGTATATAAATTCCAAAATAAAAGCCTGTAAGCAGAAAAGCCACAACATGCATTCCTCCTCTGCCACTCCGAATTTTAAAAATAAATTGATAAAAACAATCATTTTAATTCGACTTGAGAGCATTTCTCCACACTAGGAATGCACTTAGTGCTGTAAATCAAGCTTACCGTACAATTTCTCCACTCTGGGTTAAATGAGCTACATGTAAAAAGGTTCCTTATAAATAAAAGTTATTGAAATGCAGATCACGTTCCGAGGGCTGGACCACTCCATCGAGCGACAGCTGCTTTCAACCTGAAAACGTTTGATAATGTCGGGGGAAGCTGAAGGTCACGCGGGTGTAAGAGATGTTTGAATGGTGTCTTTGAATGGTGAATCCACCAGCGTGATGACGATGTTAAATCTATCACATAACGAGCGTATCAGATAAAACAATTCCCTTGACCCGTCAAAGGAGCTTTTTAATACGCTTTAAGTGATGCTTATCTGCTACTTTGTTGGCCTCTGAGAATTTCTTTGGTACCAATACTGCAGCTTATTAAGGGGGGGGGATGTAAAGTCTGGGTATTTGTTTTTATGGTCTAACATTTGATCAGTGAGCATCTGAAAACGGGGCCCGGATGTGAATCGTGATCTGTGGCTGCAGCGGGACTTTGCTGGTCTCTGCTGTGAGTGGAATTCTGAAAGGTCAGGAGGTCACCGAGGATCAGTCTCTACAAGGCAGAGGTCACATCCACATAGAGTTATGCTGACTTGCATCCAATTCAAGACCCATAACTAACTGTCACACTCTGTCTGTGTGTGTGTGTGTGTGTGTGTGTGTGTGTGTGTGTGTGTGTGTGGCTGTTCATTCTCTAACTTTCTTTTTAAGCAACGTATCAGATCTTCACACACAGCCTTGAACCGACTGAAACTTTACCTGAAAACACTCCAACGACAAAAAGTCTCTATTCTATTCTTCTCGGTGTTCAGTTTGGTGATGTTACAAGAAATATTCAATGGCAAAACATCTCTATTCATCTCATTTCTGCACATTCGGACACCGTGTAGCTCCAACCATGACCCGGCGCATCACATGAAACTATCCGAGATATGACACAAAAGCCACAGATCAGTAAAAAACAAAAAGCCTTTAATGATGCAAGGCTGGAAATCAATGCTTTAAGATGAGTCTGCATCTGGGTTCGTGTAATTGTGAGCCATTGTTCACTGTGATTTCCCTACAATTTACCACACAACTGCTTTAATTAACACTGGGTCTGCAATTAACTTAAAAACAAATCCACTGTCTGGCATCAGCTTGTTTTCTTCTCCATTTCTGTTCCTGAATCCTAAATTGCCTTGATTCGGCAATCTGCTGTCTGCCTGCCAATCATAAAAGTCTTGTTTGTGTTCTTTGGAAAAGAACACAAAATATAAATGTTGTATTTCTATGTTTCTACCAGTTTGGTGCAACAACACTTGGGCACGTATTGACCTCCCGACCTCCCCCTCCGTTAATGGGTTCAGGATGTTTGCATTACAATCTTAAACACACAACGATGAATGTAATTCTGCAATGAGTGTTTGGTGCTCTGTGGAAAAAGGGAAAGGGGCTTGTGCAGTCCCTTTCTCTAATCCCCCCCCCCCCCACCCCAAGTCTCTTATTTAACAGCAGGATGTTTGTTGATGTTGGGGGCTTGAGTAAACAGCTGAAGGCGCTGTAACTCATGCAACAATGTGATCTTGCTTGGATGTCTGTCTGTTTCCTCGAAGGGACTATGTGAAATGCAGATTATGTTTACACGCCTCATGCAGCTCTGGTCAGTAGGGGGTAGACAGCCACACGGGGGGGGAAGCGGTGCTTTCCCGAGCTAGGTCGGACCCCCTTTTAACTCCTCGCTGGGCTCCGTCGAGCCCTTCGGGCAGCTCAGAGTGCTGCAGAGTCAGGCAGGCAAGGGGGCTTATGTGCAGCCTTTGCCGTGGCAGATTTTAAATCCATCTGTGGGGAAAAGATAGGTCTGGTTTATCACCCCTCGTTTAAAGTGCATATTCTATTTGTAAATCCCATAAACTACATTTTTCTCCTGTTACCGTCCCTCTTTTCTCCCTTTTTTTTGCCCACACGAACAGACGAAACAAAAAAGTGACTGCTGCTGCAGTGAGAATCAAACACGGCCGTGAACGCTGGCACAGTCACAGTGGGCTATAAAATGCCGACCACAGTCGGTGCACAAACAAAGGGGCCGCTCTTCACTCAGAGAGCAATAGCTATGGAGCAGCTGGGGGAAGATCACATGATATAAAAAAAACAGGAGACAATGTGGTTACATGGCACCACAAAACCCTATTCTCTCTTTGCCTCTCACACACACACACACTCAGTGCATGATCAATAGTCCACCCTTTAACACCAGAGGAATGGGAGAATACGGGCAGCAAATCACCACTATAGGAAATATGGGAAATCTGTTTGGTTTCCTTTTCATGGAATGAGGCTCAGCAGGATGATTGTAGCGGATCCCACTGTAATTACATGTGGTTTTCTGGATTCTAAATATACACTCACTCACATGCAGGACTTTTGCTCTACTTCCTCTACGGTTCCTGCGTTATTAAAAATTGCACCATTCCAGGATCCGTTTTCAGGACAGAACTCTGTAAATAAACAACGGGTGTGCAGAGCCAGTTATCCAGGCAGTAATGGACCCCTCGCTGACATTCCACACAAGAATACCGTAAAAACATCGGTGCTCCAATAGTAGTAAAACACCTCAGTGTTCCCTGACCTGTAAACATCCTTTATTCTGCATTTAAAGCAAGTCTGGAGGACATTAAGACCAAAATATCTTTCAGTGATCTCAACGTGTCGACTTGAAGACTCAATATTTAACTGCACAACTAGCCTATTGTGTCACGCCGTGTGAAGTTGAAGCCTTGCATTGCCATCGCTCTGAAAGTGCACCGGTTTGATGTGAGAGAACGTGATTGATGCGATCCTGCGGTGCACGTGGTAGGCAAGGGAGCACCTCAGGGGGAAAAAAACGGGAGAGCTCGAAACGCAACACATATACTGGAACGATTCTCTGAATTAACTGCGCGGAAAGCGCCAGAGAGCCTCGAGCGAGCATCAAGTCTGGCTCGCAATCAAATTCGTAGCATGCCAGGAGATACAAGTGTACTGCAGACGCACAATAAGAAGCAGAGAGAGTTCAGCTTTGTTTCTACACAAGTTTAAACACACGATCCATTATGAATTCATGCCACAATCCCCCCCATTATATCAATACATTATACGAGTCTGACTTCTGCTGGACATTATTTGCTATTACAACCACACATCATCGAGTCTGTCACATATTTGCTAATTAGTAACGTAAATGACAAAAATATATCAGAAAAGAAGAATCTGGAGCGAGTTGTCCATTGTGCTCTGATGGCCTTTATTTAATCTATTTACAAAGAATACAAAAAAAATCCTCTTTGACATCCGAGGAACGTTCTGTTCACGGCGTGTACACTTGATAACATTTCATTGAGACAAGAAAACACATCGGTACAACGGGGAGGGCTGCTGCTGCTGCTCCGGGTGACTCCTCGAGAAACCGAAACTATGAAACGTTGAGTTGATCATTTCATTTGTGGCGCAGTTTCGACCAATTTGCAGCCTCTTTGCGTCCTTGTTTTAACCCCTGTAAAAAAGAATATGACGTGAATACAGCTTCAAGGACTGCCACCCATTATGCAGCTGGAGGAATTTGATGAAAAGGCTCTTCTAGCTAAGAAGCATAACAGAGACTGAACCTGTAAACAAAAAGCTGTAAATCCCTTTTAGAGCCCATAATAAGGGAGCCTCCGTGCACATACCAAGTAGTATCCCGTGTGATATCCACTCATGTACCAGGAGATGAGCACGCTGCCCAAAGCCTCGTCATCCACCATGTCGGGGCTCATCGGTGGAGGCGGAGGGATCATCTGAGGCAGAGAGAGAGAGAGAGAGAGTGTGATCACAATGCAGATGTTGCAAGCTGAAGCTCAAATACATGCTGTATTGACCGTTTTCTCAATTTACCAACCGAATGAGTTATTGTGTGCTTTTTTTTTACATTTACATTGCAGAACCAATTGCTCAAGTAAAAACAGTAGCTGCTGCAGCTTTTGCATTTCCAATTAGTGGACGGATATATTCCAACTCACTGGTGGACCAAACGGCATCATGGGAGGCCAGGAAGGAGGTACGGGCCCGTGATCAGCAGATCGTCTGCTTCCACCCTGGGAGAAGATAGAAAAGTACTTTTGATTTGTTTCAATTTCGTAGTTATTTTAAGCCAAATCATTATACTTCTTAATAAACCCCAAAAAGTACTTGTTTGGTAGAATGTTTTGTTCCGTTTGTTAACCGTATGTTTCAAACTGTTTAAAAATGTGACTATTTGATCGAGAATAAAACAATTTCCCTGGAAATGTAATTGAGAGTTTAGTTGTACGGGAAGGTAATTTTGTAGGAGATAGGGATGAAAATAGAGTTGGAAACAACACACTGTGGACACAAATAGTACCCCATGTCATTTGGCTTGAGGTTAATGGCCTTAACGACCCTCTTCAGTGAACTCTACCACACATTAAATTAATCTGAGGCTCACTCAGTTCTTCCAATCCCACCAACATCCATACACATTATGTGCAACAAAGGCTTAACACAATTTATATTATTTTAAAAACATATTTTACCATTCCTGTTTTTATGACTTTATACAGAGTTGCATCAATACAGAGGATATAGCTTTAAATATAAATGCCAGTTAAATGAATTGGAATCCAATACAATCTCCCAGCTATGAATGCCAACTTGGAGAAGTTTAATTTTAGTATTCGCCAAAGAGCCAAACGTCTCAAGGAATTTATTAAGTCTAAACTGTTAATGTTAATTCTAACATTTAAATTCAAGCACTACTATGTATGAAAATAGTCTATTACCAGTTCAGTGTGTGCCGACTTATAAGAAAAGGAGATCTGGGTCTTTCTTCTTACCTGTCTGAAAGCATGCGTGGGAGGTGGACCTGGAGGAAAACCAGGAAAACCAGGAAAACCAGAAGCCCACGTGGGAGGAGGTTCTCTGTGGGCCTTGGGCTTCTGGGGTTTACTGTGCGGCTGTTGTTGGTGATGGTTTGGTGTGGTTGACCGGTCACTCTCCTCTGTTGACGATTCTGCCTCCTTCACCTTAATTGCAGAGACATATTGGTATATGTTTGGTATATTAATTTGTCATTTTCATCCAACAAAAAGTAATAGAAAAGTATGTCATTAAAAAAGTCATAGTATGGTCTGCTGTAAAGAATTGTGTATTCCTGAATATATATTTGAATTTGCAAAAGAGTACGAGCAAAACCTGAAGAAATGAATAATTACCTAAGGCCAAATTAATCTATTTTCCACATTAAAAAGTGTTTTACTTAATAAATCCTTGGACTAATTGCACTGTGACATTTAAATTTATGCGAATTGCATTTCAGGAGTTAGTATTGGATAAAAAAATCAATTACTATAATTGACATTTATGTCACTTTGCACAATTGATCTCATCTGTCAGTAATTGCTTACTATTAAGTTCAGTCTATAGCACCCAAATAAAAACAAACTAAAATGACAGATAGTCAATGGTAACTTAACTATAACTTAATCTCCTTTACTCACATGCTGTTCATTTTGAACGCTCTCATTTCTGGTGTGCATATTTGCAGGGTGAAAGAGTGAATTAGCCTCATACATAGCAGACCGATACAGTCTGCCTTTCTTCATCGAGTAAAAGTCATACAAATATTACCAGGTATGAGTTGGCTCATTTCCAGGTGATTTAATTGAATGAAAAAGAAAATTAGTTTAGCTCCGCTTCACAGAGAACAGCAAAATCTAAAGTTGATGAGCCATCTGCAAATTAAGTCGCATGTGTGAAATGGGTTTATCGAACCAGCTAAGACATTTCAGTCACGCCGTCAAATACTGCTGTTTGGACACAACATCACATCTTTCGCACGAGGGAATAATTCAAATACACCACCAAGCAAAATTGACTAAAGAACTGCAACATAAGCCACAATTAACCTGTTAAAGAGGTAGTAATGTAAGAATAAATATACACCACTATATTGCATATTTGCAATGATTTAATTGCATGGCTGTACCTTAGTATTCGTTTCCTCTTCACCCTCGTCACCCTCTGAAATCAAGTCTTCAAGGTTCTGCTCCTCCTCGTTGCCATATCCTGTAAAAACCACTATACACGTGCCTCTCTTCTCGTCCATGGAGGAGATGGTGGCTGGATAGAGCTGGCCATCCTCTGACCAGTACGCGCTGCACGAGTCCCCGACCTGCCACTGTGACACACAAACAGCATGTCAGTGCCGTCACTGAGACCCTTACAAACAGTATGTATCTGTGTACACAAACTCCAGCTAGGCACCTCTTTATCTGGTGCAGCGTTGGTTCTTTTCCTGCTCTGGTTCTTTTTGTTGTTCTTGCGTTTTTTCCCTGGTTGGTTCTTCTTGGAGGTCTCCGGCTCATCTTCACCCTTCAGTGCAGTCTGACACACAGAAGCACAGAGCAGAGGCGTGAGTGGAAAAAACAAACGGACATTCTGCAAAGCACCATTTTTTTTTGGTACCTTGAATGATGCCACTGCCTTGTCATACGCCTTAATCAGTGCCGTGTCATCCCATATATCCGAATCGTCACTCTGAGGAAAAGAGAACAGTTTTAGATGGAAGAAGGTGCTTTAACAAACAATTCACATACATTTCTTTTAAGGTGAGCTATTTTGTTTTGCAGTCGAACTGACTTCTGACCCGTCATGTTTACATTAGCACCGTGGAAAGGATGCTACAGATATCTTTGAGTAGCATAAGCTAACTCGCGATGTCCGCTAGTTTTTAACACATTGTATTAAAATAATGAAATATAAAATACCTCGACCGACTGAACCCGCCACGTTTACTGCCGTTTTATGGTTTCATTTTTCTGTTGCTTTTCCTCTTTGTCACCCAACTTAGCCCAACTCGTTTGTAGCTTAGCTTCCTAGCTCACCATATTAACTAACCACACAGCAGCCTACAAACTACCTCACACGTTGTCATCTTATATTCACTAGTGCATCGTGACTAACCTGTCCAGCTCCACGAGAAAACAACGCGTCTTTACAGCCGTTCGCCATGTTTCACCGCTCACTGCTAACTGCTAGCCGACTAACTAGCAACGTGCGTCGGAAATAGTGACGTACTTTCGTAACGCTGACGTATATATCCTGCGACGCAGTGGTTGGCTTGGCAACGGCAGTATCGTTAGCTAGACTAGCTTAGTTGGTGGACTTTTGTCCGAGACCTACAAACAAAACAGACTTTGGTGTTTTATTTTTAGAAACTACTGTGTTTTTTTTCTTCAACCGGGCAGCACCGGAAGTCCTAATCGTTGTTGTTCGAGTCGCTGAAGATGATCGATTCCTCTCTTAGTTCTCTGGGTGCCAAAGTTGTCGTGGCTACATCCAATGATGAGAATCACCCACCGGAAAACATCACCGACGGGTGAGTGGTCTCTGATGCTAGATGTTCTGTGAAATAACCACTTTATTTGACGCTATTTAAACTCAAAACATATTGGCTTCATAGCGTTTGAGGTTTGATATTTCTCTTTCACCCAGAAACACGGACACCTTCTGGATGTCCACCGGGATGTTTCCTCAAGAGTTCATCATCCGTTTTGCTGAAACCACGAACATTCCTGCTGTGACGATAGACAGCTCTAATGGTATGGGGGCTGTAACAGTGTCACACATGCATACACTATCCTACGGAAGCCCTAAACGGCCATGCATACATATATTTTATAGTGTATGCATGTGTAACAGTGTCACACATGCATACACTATCCATAACACATTCTTGCTCATTTTTATAGCATTATAACTCTGTGCATGTATTAAATCTGCTGTTGTTAATAGTGAATGTATGTGTCAGCGCCCTAGCAGTCAACATACATTTTTAATTTATCAACCGGATCATAACTGATGTATGAAAGGATGGACAGAGGGACATTTTTCTAATCAAATGTGCAGAGTTCATCAAACTCTTTTAATGAAATTTCCATTTGCATTCTTAAAATTACCGATTGATTTGAAACATATTGGATAAGAAGTGATTGAATAGTCATTTGAACCCCATAAGAATGCATGCGTAAAAAAGGCATCACTCACAATGATACTGCTAACAAGCTGCACTTGTTTATACCATGTTCACCATGGTAGTTTACCGCAAACATTTTCTAATAAGCAATCACTATAAAGTAGAGCTGAGGCTGGTGGTGTCGTCTTAAGGTTTGCTGGTATTGTGTCATAAACCAAAGTCTTGTTTGTCCTGATGGTGGCACTGGAAATGGAAATGGGATTCCCAAAGTGATTACAGTTTGTCCCGAGGGAGGCTTGAATTTGGGCTGATTTGTTGAGACATTTTATTCAAAACCACAAATTTCAACCTCATGGTGGCGCTAGTAAAAAAGAAAGTAAGGAAAGGATCATTAGGATTCATTGTTTGGGAAGCATGAATGTTTCAGAAAAATGTCAAATTCATCCAATAGTTGTGGCGGTGGTTATATATATTCATTTAGTTCCCTTTTGTATCAACCATTTTATTTTCTTCTTTTGCAGTTAAGCATCTAAAGATAGAAAAGAACACCTCACAAAATGCTTCTCAATTTGAGTCCGTTACAGAGCAAGGTAAAAGGAACAACCATTATTCCTGTTTGTTTGCACATTCAAACATTTCAAATTGAGATTAACAAGCTGATTGTCTTGTAGAATTTGAACAGACGGAGGGACATCTTCAGTCAAATACTATTTCGGTAAGTCGAAATGAAAACAATCACGTGAAAACGCATGAATTCATAGAATTTACAGGTAAAACAACAACATGTCTTTATTTTTTTCCCTATTTTTCAGCTAAATGGAAGCAATGCAACCCACCTTCGTTTTATCATCACCTCAGGATATGACCACTTTATCTCGGTGCACAGAGTCAGTGTACAAAATTGACACACTAATGTGATGTATTTTTTGTATATATGTGTATACACACACACACACACACACACACACACACACACACACACACACACACACACACTGACATCTTGTGCTTCACGGCAGACAGCCGTAACAGCAACGTTGGAAAATCAATAAATGCATGTCTAAATCAAATTCATTTCATAATCTTAATCTTATCTGTCAGGTTTGAATTGCAGACAAAGTCTATGATTGGATGCTATGGTTCATTTTCAGGTCTGGCGTCACATTCTGAATATAGCTTGAACATTTATTTTCCGTGTTTTTTTATCTTTTATATTTCATATTATGAATTCACTCAGAGGGCTTTGTTTATCCCACATTCAACTATTCCTAGCTAATTTCACAAGCTCATAGTTGGCAACGCTTCAGAATAAAACAGTTGGATTGTGATGAATGGTAGAATTCCTTACAAAGGAACTTTCTCTCTGTGTGAGAGATAGAGTTAATTAACTAATTTTCAGCACTTGGGACACTCAAATTGGCATACGGACAGCAACCCCCACCCACCCACCCCACGATGAGCAGAATTGACATCCCCATAGAAAAGAGAATGCAGCTGGGGGGTTGGGGAACCAGATGGTTTCCCAGCCAACCAGTGAGTCTCTAAAGACTGCAGACCTATTCACACAAAGTACTCAAGCCACCTCCTGTACTTATATCATCTATACACACACACACACACACACACACACACACACACACACACACACACACACAAACTGACTCCTATCTACTTCCATTGCCATCTCAACTTGTCGGTAGAAAAGGGTTCAGCAGTGTGCGGGGACCCTCTGGGACTCCCTCCCCAATTACTTTGCTGACTGTGGAGGAGCTTGGGGATTTGCTGAGGCTGTGTTTGCTGCTGCTTGGTCTGCATACAGGGCTCCGAATAAACCAATAAAAATATGAAATACTTGCCTGAATAACCAGCCCCATGATATTGTAGAGCAACTAATTGCTTAGGGATATAGTTGGGATATAGCACATTTGAGTATGTGTGTAATGAGTAATGAGGGCAAGGCAGGAACTGATACAGTGTTATTGACTCATTTATTATTTACTGTATGGAATATTTAATATATTGTTCGAGGTGAGGGTCGGACCATCTAATGAAGTGCAAGCTTTCAATTTCATAGTATTATATTTTTTTTTTACCACAGCTGTTCAAGTTGTGAATTTATTCACATTTCTTTGCTGTGAATATTTAAGCAGTGTTGCTTTTTTGTATGTTGAACAGGTTTGCAGATGCGCCTCCCCATTACTAATGAATTCAGGCCCCTTTTGTGCTTGACTGTCAGCCGATCAGCAGAATCACAGCAGGATATGAGTGCAATATTATCATGTCACTGCAGGGCAGGGCTAAATTATCACCCAGTGTCTTCTGGCGGCTGCCTAACTGCTGTCCGATCGCACCGAGACATCTGCTGGACCGAAAACGCTGTATATTCAGCTGAGTCCATACAAAGAGATGTATATCACAACCGTCCCCAAAAAAATAAGCCTCTCTGCCGCCGCGTGCCGTAATTGAAAACGGTTGATTTTCTAAAAAAGATAAGTATTGAAAGCAAGAATTAAATCCTTTTTAAAAAACAATTGTGCTGCTAAACCACATTAGAATCGCATACGGCCCATGAGAACGTCTATGTTTATCCTATGCAGTCATGTATGTCCCGGTGATGTTATGGTTATTCCCAGTAAGAAATCCCTTCATCCATTCAGCTTTGTTGCCTTCTTTCATTTCAAACCAGCGACTCTGAATTTTCTTGTTATCTCTTCTGTGCGGTCCTCCATTCATGTCGGTGACGTAGCCACGCGCACTGACAATGGGCCTTAATTTGATTTCAGTTTTGATTTGGTCTAATCAGCTTAGTAATGACAGCAGATGAGCTGGAAGGAGCCGTTGGATGAAGGAAGGAAACACTATAAAGGCCAAAATTAGATGATTAGGCTGGAGAGGAAAACAATCTTCTCATTATTTAAGTCAAAGAGGAATGGAGAATGTTAATGAATGATTGACAAAGAGAGCAGTTGAAGACAGCGTTGAATATATATATTTATATCAACAGCATTGATATTTATTTATGGATCCAGCATTTGCTTGTGAAGTTGTGCAATAAAAGAGTCGTTTTTTCTGATACCTCTATAGCTGTAGAATTGTGTGGTGGACTTCAAAAGTATACCCATGCACCTTTCAAGTATATTTAAGGACAGTAATCATTAATAAGCCTTCATGATGCAAATTATGCTGCAATCCATTGCAAGTCAGGAGTCCATATTTGGAATTCCCGACTTCCAATCAAAACGCGCCCCCAGTGCATCTGCTCAGAAAAACATGTCCGCTCGCAGCAAGCAGATGTTTTTATAAGTCTCAGAGCTCCACAAGCATCTACAGAGGAATTACCACAGCGCCATTAGCAACCAGAAACGGTGTATCTTGAAATGAAAAACTAGAGAATCCCAGGCTGGATGAATCCGCCCGAGTTTCAGAGACTTGAAAGACTGATCTATTGCACTTTTCCTTTGTCAGATGTCGTTTTATTTCCAGCTCCGAATACAATGGATTGCAGCACAAGTCCAATATGTTTGTTGATGTTTGAAGACGGATGAATCCGCTCGCCGTCTTCTTCTAGCAAAAAGAGCCCGGGTGAACAATTCCATTTGCTGAGATTTCAGAATACAGCAAAGTAAATATAGCAGAAAGTTTGAGGATAAGCACCGAGGCTTCTGATGATTTTCAAACGACCCGTTTTTTGGCCCTTGCTTGTCCTTATTCCAGCAACGTTTCCCCACTATCAAACCGTCCTTTTGCTATTTTCCCCGTTTGACCACTTTTCCCTGCTAAGGAGCAGAGTAAAGGCTGTAAAACACTTATCAGACTTTTTGGAGTTTGACTGCCACCGGTTGCAGCGCCTCACCCTATACTTCCATTTAGTCCGTCTGCCTCCAAATCTCTCCTGACCTGCAGTGGTAATGTAATGTAATGGCGGGTAGCCGAGCAATCTCAAGCAGTCTCATTACAGAGACTGCCACACATTCTTGACCAGCACAGTGTGCGCATGTATTCCCGTCCAGTAGTCTGTGTGAGCCCCTGAGTATTGAGTGGGTGGAGTAGTTAAACTTTTGCTTCACAAACTCCTTTGCCCTTGTGGGAAGTGGAACGGCTCCAAAATAGCAGAGGCAAATGTCCAGGACTTCTGCTATAGGAAGGATTGTTTGTCTCCGAGTGGAACGGTGCCAGCTAACTCTCACAAAGTTAGATGATCAATGTAGGAGGAGAGATAGACATTTCCCAGAGATCACCCTTTTTCCTTTTGTTTTTCTTTTTAAAATATTAGCTTTTATTGTATTCTGTCCAGCCCCGTTTAATCTCTCTCTCTTTTTCTAAACACACACGGAACACAAAGTGAATCCTAAAATTTGCATTTGCCCTTGGTTTCTATCAGAGATGTTCTCTCTATATACCGTATTATGTGCATCTCTGTATCAGGAATGAACCGGTCTCAGGTGTGAAGTCCTGGTTTCATGCACACTCAAGTTCATAGATGGATTCAATTAAATGTAATGTTTAGATCAACAGTAAGACCTCGTCAACTTAGTCGGCCTGAACGACAGTGACATACTTTCATAAATCAGTGATGTGTGTGTTCGGTGGAGTGATGGTTATTGTATGAGTGGTATTCAGGTCTATCTAATGTCAGTAGCTTCCAAGGTGAATTAACTGCATCACTGAAACAGAAGAGTTTGAAACGATGCCGATAACGACGCATATATCAACCTCAATATAGTGCATATTGACTTAAATCTTCACTGTTGAAGCTAAAGATGAAAATGCATGACAACTTTAAATAATTTGAAGTGAAAAACATCTTTTTTTCTACGCTGGTGTGGATATAAGAAATACTCGCATCAAGACCTGTCATCATCACTATCGTGTGATGTGTGTATTGTTTTGAAATGTGGTTTAAAACCGTTGAACAGTGTGGGAGCATACATTAATGTGGACACAGTCTAGTAAGGTTCAGGACCCCAGACTCTCCGGTGATACATCACTGCCATCAGCCGTGCTGGAAGGGACAGACATTAAGTCCCCATCACGCTTATCATGTGTTCCCACCGGACATTAATCATGAAACAGATAAATCAGCTATCAATGAACAACGCACGATCCTGTTAGACAGCATGGTAAAAAAAAATATCTCATTTTAACATTAAATAACTTACTTTTATAGAAGTACTAACGGTGTCATCACAAAAAAAACACTTTTTATGTGACCTGGAGACAAAATACACTAGATTATGCACATTCTATTAAATAACCCTTGTAAAACACTATAGCAGTGGATGCTCTCCAGTCGTTATGTCATAAATATATATGGTGAAAAAAAATAGTCAAGTGCTCGGTTCACTTTTACTGCAGGTGTGCGAGTGCTTCCCATCAAATCTCCGTGGCGATAACATCGTCGTACGTCTGCAACCCTGAGCCGTAGTTGATGTCCATGCCGAGCTCCGTCCGGCTCTCCAGCTCGGCCGTCACCTCCTTCAGGATCCTCTCCAGGTCCTGGTTCTTCTTGTGCACCTGCAGGTAGTTGATCTGGAGCTGCCTCTGGTACTTGATGACCCGGTCTTTCTCCTTGTTCCACGTCAGCCTCTCCTGCTCAAAGTTGTTGGCCAGCTTCTCCTTTGTGTCCTGCTCGTCCCTGAGCTGCTGCTTCAGCCGCTCCACTTCCCTCTGGAGGGATTCTGTGGCAGCGGGTCTGCTGCTCTCCTCCCCTTGGCACTGGCTGGGGGTCTCTGAGCCCTGGATTAGTCTTTCCGAGGCCTGAGCCTGGGCACGGGCGTCAAGTTGCAAGCTGTGCTGAAGCCTTCGCTCCTTTGCCACGGCCAGATCCTGTTTCATTCCCTGAACGTCTTCCTCCAGTTTGCACACTTTCTCTCTCAGCAAGTCTGCCTCGTTCTTCTTGCGCTGAAGTTCATTTTGGCACACCTTAAATAAAAAATGGAAACTATTTTAGACACAGGGAACTTTTTTTGACGGATGTTAACATTATTATATTATGTAATTTCTCAAACTCGGACATCGAAAACAGTCTGAAGGTTGCAGCACTAGCACATAATAGCAGGTATCCTTCCCAGCTCTAAGTGCTTTCAGTTTATAAGCACCGTGTGGGTATTTTATTCACACATCCTTATTTGAATGCCACGGCGGATTGAATGTCCCTTGAAGCGTGAACAGACTAACCTCCACCTCTATGGTGCGAGAGCGGAGTTTGTCATCGTGGTCTTTATTCTGTCTCTCAAGCATCTCCGTCTTCGCTGCGTTTTCCCTCAGCGACGCCCTGAGGCTGACGATCTCGTTCAACCTGTGGTTGACGTCCGCCTGGCAGTCTCTCAGTTGCTGCTTCAGTAGAGAGATCTCCCCTGACTTCTGGCACACCTGCATAAAGACAGAGACATTTATGAAAATGTTGAATTATTTATGAATTATGTTCTTTGGAATCTTTGGATATTCTTTGTAAAATATTATATAACAATAGTATGCATGGGGAACACTACTGTTACATTTCCAAAAGCAAACTACAGAATTGAAAAAGATTATAAAAAATTGTGGCCACTTATTTGGCTGTAAAATTGACATATCATCAGCATATGCATGTTAACACACAGTTGCCTGTTTACATCCTGCACACACAGAGAGCTTAGCATTCATTTCAAATTTCTGTCTATGCAGCAAATTTCCAACATTCACTCATCTTTTAGCTCCGTTTTGTTCACCACCACCAAAAAAACACCCAAAATCCCCCCAAAAGTTGCTCATAGATGCTCAACAGCATTGAAGGTTGATTTTCTCCAGTGATGGAGGAGCATTCTGTCCCCACAGCTCTTCAACAGCGTTCAAGGTTGCACCTGATTGTATTGTACGCTTCGGCTTACAAACCCAACTGATATCACTCGACTTGTGGCTCACCTCCCATTGAGTTTCCTCAAGTGTCGGGCTGAGCTGCGAGCTCTCCTTCGCGTACGACCTCAGTCTGAGCTCCACCAGATCTTTCTCTCGCGTTAGCTTCGAGACATCGTCCTGAAGCCTCTCCTTCTCCACCTGTAAGAGTTAATTTCTTATTTTACTCTTCATGCAAGGTGTAGAATTGTTATGATTTTGCTCATGTTTTTTGTTTCTTAACTGAAATGAAGTGAAAGTAGCGTATCTTAAAGGGAAAAACCACAACCTTCTTATGCCTCCAATCAGTGTTGATGGTAAATATAGACGATTGAAACACTAAATTTCACTGTATGCTATATTGACTGAAGGACTCGTCCTGCATCCAGCGTCGTCATGTGATGTGAAAGGGATGTAGTTGGATACAAGGAAAATCTACTTTTTCAGCTTGGATTTCTAGTCTTCTGATCTCAAAGAAGGGAATTCCTTGTTCTGTTTGCTCGCGATGCAAACTAGCTACGCTTCCAACAGTGAAGATAACATCTTGAGAATATGAGAGGAGATAATGGTATGGACGAGAATACATTTTACAGTGTTTTTGGCTGATTCGGCCGCATTCATTCGAGCCAGAGCATTTGGCCAAAGAGATGCAGCGGAGAGACGCCGAGGCTGCTGCTGCTGCTGCGTTGGCCGTTTGTGGACCCTCCGGCTATCTGAAGCTTGTATGCGATGCTTCCTGGCACATGCGTACAGGAGAACTTAACTCTATTCTAACCAACAACACTGATTTGAAATCCAAAGAGGGACCATTTTCCCTTTTAATGAATTCATTGGGGAGGGAGAAGTGTTGGTGGGATGAATGTGAACCAGAAGTGAAGGGTGCTAGAGAGAATAGAGGAGCTGGGCTGACCTGGAGCTGGCTGACCTGCAGCTGGAGCGCTTGGTGGGTTTTTGCAGCCATTTGGGAAACTTGCCGTAGCCTCGTGGAGCATCGCTGCTTCAGTCCCTCCATCTCCTCAGCACAGTATCTTTGTCTCTCGTCAAACAGCTGGCATGTGTCTGCTTCCTTGTCTTCGAAACTCACCTATCGTCAGGCGAAGACAGTTAAAATATGATCACACTCGCACACGTCTAACTGCCCATCAGAAGTACTGATCTTGATTAAGAGCACGTGCTGTGGTGATTTATTTTTCTAAAGGTGACAGCTTGATACCTGTAGCTCCTGCAGCTCGGTCTCTCTCTCCAGCAGCCTTTGTTCCAAACGTTCAATCAGTGACTCATCTGTAGTAATGGGCGACCGAATCCCCCCCGCCGTTTCGGTGAGAGTGCTCGGCTCATCTGCAGGAATTGGGGAGGCAGCGTCCCCATTAGCCTTAGATGTCAACCCTCCAGTGTTCAATCCGGGCCTGTAGCTACAGTCAAGGTTAGTGCTATTCCCGTTGACCCATGGAGGGAAATTGGGCTGCGCTCCCTTGCCGAGGCTGTTTGCGGGAGCCGAGCTGCCATCACCGTGACTGACAGGACCCGTGGAAGCACTTAAGCTGCCGCTGGTGCTGTGGGTGGGCAGGCTCGACATAGAGTTACGTCCAGAGTCGGAGAGAGTCCCTGAAAGGAAAAGAGATGCAGCTTTATATAACTATAATCTGATGTTCAACCTGAATAAACTCATTTTTTAAGGCGACATTTTATCAATATGTTATGGAAGAAGACCTGAGAAGGTGTCTTGCTTGTGTCTACTATCTGGACTCCTGGCTTTGTCCGGGGGACAAAGGATATTCAGGTTGTTGTGGCCCGTCTCTGTGGAGGACGTACTCCTGGGAATCACAGGGTTGAAGGCAGTGGAACGGACCAATGACTTCTCAGCAGAGGTCTGGAAGAGTGAAATGACACACAGTCAGCGCTGCTCTTCCCACTTTTTGTTTTTATATTCAGTGGCTGACGGGGAGTACAAAGAGCCAGGGATGAGTCACATTCTGGAAACTTGAAAAATCATAATGCCTGGCTTTTACAGAGATAAATATTAGTCACATGCTGGAAGTCTGTACAAATGAAAGAGATAGATTTTTTTTTTCCCACCTCCCAATCATGTCTTTTCCTATTAGAAACAGAAGCAATGAAGCGTGTAGAATTGCTTCACTACATGCCGGCAGTACTAAAAGCCAGTACTTGCAAGTAAAATTCACTAGACTGTCATAAAAGAGAAAACTCATTTCAAAGATGAACTTCTTCTCCGCATGCCACATCCGCGCTGTCCAAGAACGTCACAAGCAGCACCGTGCCTCCCCTCCTTTCTCCTCTCCTCCTCTCCTCCCCTCTGCATCCCACATCTCTCCCCCATGTGCTGTCTGAGAAAAGATGAATAGCCCTTCTCTCTGATATTAATAATGTGAGCTACTGCTGAAGTGTAAGAGGTAAAGCTTGTGAGCTCAGCATTCCTCCTCACTGACTTCATGACTGGGATGCTTTCCCTCACTTTTCCCCCTCTCTTTCTATCCCTTTGGCCCTTTATCTCTCTCTTTTCTCTCTTATTTTCTGCTCTGTCTCTTTAAAGTTGTCCCTTCTCGCCCTCTTTTCTCCCCCGAGGAATAACGACCTATTGAAGGAGATTCCGTTTGCTTATGTATTCTTGGCAAAGCAATGACTTCACAGAGAAGATCGAGGCATTCTTGGGTCATTAATCTAGCCGGGGGGTGATTAATACGCTGGGAAGGTTCAGCACAGGTTATGAGGAATGGCTGCTACCAATTAAACTACCTGCTGTGCATGTTTTATCCTCATCGTCACTGGGAGGTTTTTAAAGTCTGCTGCGGGTCGGCATGCGTGACATCTTAATGGATGTGAGAACATCCAACAGTTGCAGTCAAGTCAATCGCAGCAAGTTGCATTTGATGAGGCTATGAAAACGGACTTAACATTATGATATCTGATATTATCTGATAAGCTCTGTCATTGACTTTACAAAGTGAGTTTGCCAATAATCACCTCATTTATCTTGTGGCAAGAAAGCAAATATAGATATTCCCACCAAATCACAAGCTATTCCATTCAAATCTAACGAGCATCATTTGGGTGAAACATGAGAGAAGTAACAATGGGTTTTCCGCTCACCCTTTCAGTCACGTTCCCCGACATCAGCAGCAGTTTTGGTTGTAATCGGCCATCTGATTCCCCGCTTTTGTTCTTCCCACGATCTTCCATCGGCACTGCTTTGTGGTACCTCTGTTTATGGCTCACCTTATATGAAACAGGATAAACATGTTATGCTTTTTTTAATAGATTTCTAGTCAACACAGTTTTGATGTCATCTGATATCTGGCACATACTTTGATGTAAAAGAAATCTTCGCTCCGACCCGACCGGGAGTGTGCCAGGCCTTTGGAGGGTTGAGTGGTGGAGGCGGAGGCCTGAGTGAATCCACACTTCAGTAACTCCTCAAGGCTGCAGCCTCCGCTCCTTCTGTGAGGATCCGTTCCCTTCTTTAACCTGTGTTCAGACGCCTTGCAGTGTTTGCTGTTGAGGCTGTTGCCGTTGACGAGGCTGCTGACACTTCCCATGGTCCTGCAGGCATGAGGTGAGGGGAGGCTGGGGCTGAAGTCCAGGTGGTCAAGTTACACAGAAGCGAAGGGGAGAACCAATTCATGACCCCCGGAGAAGGACTGTCGGCGGCTCCATCTGCGATAAAGCACATTTAACACAGAGATTATTATCCGCTGATCCTCAAACAGGAGATTTTTATCACCAAAGGACAAAACAATGTCATAGTCTCATCTGATCTTTTTTTTTTGTGTGTGTGTTTTTAAACACTATTGTTTCCTGTTCAGTCCAGACATGCAGTGTTAAAGCAGGTGTGTTCACATTTGCTCAACAAACAAAGAGGGGAAAAAAGCCCGCCTTGGCGCTCTGCCTGGCTTTGTGTGTCTAGATTTATGGCTCGGCCGTTGAATTTGACAAATAACCCTTTGAATGCCCTTCCTCTAAACAAACTGGTAATTAGGCTACTTACAGCCTACTCAACACTTGCCATCTGCATAACCCTATACAGTCACTTTTCTATCTGCTACTTCAACACAGTATAACCACTTACATATTGATTTAATAACTGACTGGCTGGAATGATGAAGATTAGATGAAGAACACAGAACTTTTGTGTTAACATTGACTCATTCAGAGAGGTAGTGATGCTCTCTTTTCTCCCCAACTCAGCTTTAAAGACAACCAGACCCCAGATGTTGCTCCTGATCTCCAACCCACAAGGGAGAAGCAGTGTCTTTAGTAGCAAAGGGTCCATCCTGCCTGATCAGGCCTTTGAGATCCCCTAACCACCTGCTCCTCAGCTTTTAAACATTTTCTAATGGCCACACCAACAAAGAACAGTACTAATAACCTGCCCTAAGTCACATATTAGTATATGTTACAATCAGCTAAAGGCAAATCCATAATCATTGGTTGCATGGCGGTGTTTGTATGCGTAGCTGTCAGTGTCAATTCCTAGAGAAGTTTGATGGGCGTGCTTGAATATAGCCGAATAAAGGCGGGAGAGCTGATCAAGGCTGTCACATTTCATTGTCAAGGAAACAATGATAAGCAAGATGAGACATGTGCAGAATAGGTTTTTCATCATGACGACAATAATAGAAGCATCAGAGACAGACAGCATGTGAGAGAGAGAGAAGGAAAGTTTGAGTGCTTTCTACGGCGGAATAAAAAAAAAAAAAGCTGACAGTAAATGTGAATACAGGAAAGGAAAGATAACCATAAATTGCACAAATCATGAGAAAATTACAGCCGGCTGGAAGTCTTTTCCGACGCAGCTTCAGTTTTCCTTTTTCGAGTTTCGTTCCTGATGAAATTCAAAAAAATGTATTCGAGAAAGTAAACAGCTACTAAAATGGTTGAGTAATAACACATAATGTTAAATTCTGCACCTGCAAAGCAGTGCCACTGATGTAAACAGCATCTGACGTGACTGTGACTGCCTCCATTCTCCTCCGGCCTGGATGCCTCCGCTTAATCTAAACCTCCAGTGAAGGCACTATCACTCTCAGATATTAGCATCTACCACTGACATGGGACTGAAGTAATGAAACAATAGATTGTACTTACTGCCGGGTCAATCTAAGCATCCATCTCTAGCAAGGCCCCTACAGAGTCATCTATCCAGGCCCTCGGAGAAAGTGAACAGGCATGTGTGTACTTTCTTTGTGTGTGTGTGTAGCCTTCAGTGAACCAGCAGCAAATGCGAACCTCACACTATCACCGAGGTTCTGCTTACTGTTCTGTGGAGGGGGCGGGTCTTTCTAGTCGGCCTGTACCCAGCTTTGCATTATAACTGACATGTAAATTCTGTGTGTGTGTGTGTGTGTGTGTGTGTTTAGGGACCTCCCGCTCCACCCAGGGGAGCCAGTGTACGACATGTGCTCCCATAGAACTGGCGTGTGCCGCTCAAGTGATTAACTCACAGCCTTCACAAAAGATCTTTCACACCCCCCCGTGTCCCCCCTCTTTCCCCCCCCACTATCACCCACAGACACCCCCCCCCCCCCCCCCCCCCCCGTTTGTGCATCGATTTACTGTGTAATAACCATTCATCCTCCCTCCCCTCCTTCCATCAGTCCCTCCCCTCCGTCCACCCGTCCCACTCGGTGCCCTGCACCCACCCTGAACAAACAACACTTCATTTTTAAGGAGAAAAAAAGGCGCTTTCCCCTCTCTCCTTTCCCTCTTTGTCTGTTGAAGTGTGCCGCTCTTTGTGTGGACTCTTGTGTTGCCGGCTTGATGTATTCTCCTCAAACAGCCCAGGACCATATTTGAGTGTTAAATAAATGACTAGTCGTCACAATGAGAAGGCCGGAGAGCTTCAGTTTTATAGTGATTTACCACCATCCTGCCTTTACGCTCATTGTTCACACACACACACGTTACACTTCTACACTGAAAAACACACACTTTCACGTGGTTTCCTGGCGTACGAGTCCGTCTGAGGCAGTGGAGCGTTCAGCAACCCACAGAGTACACACTGTTGACAAAACACCTTGCGGATGAAATACAATCACACATCACAACAGGAAAATATACAAGGTACTGTGTTCCAAATGAACAAACCACTACAACGGAAGAGCTATGGCCCCTGAGCTCTGCCGCTGATAAAACAAGTGTAAATCTCGGGCCCCATTTTTGTCACGAGAAAACGTATACTTTCTGTTAATGTGAAGGAAACAGACAGCTTTACCACTCCTGCACCGACGCGACGCTACTGATTCATTGACAGCACGTCGAGAATCAATGTGTGAATCTATTCGTTGAAACTCAACTAATGGAAAAGCGCCGCGGGCCCCCAGTATTGTGTGATCTCTCAACATGTGCAGACAGGAAAGTTCACGTCCATTACGTCATACTTTCTGAAAGTTTTCGGACCCGCCATACACAGCAGATCTACCATAATCCTTTCCAGCAGCACTGCTCACTCGTCCTTTTCAGCTGACTGCCATTGTTCTTCGATTAGTCCCATTCAGCCCCCCAAGCCAAGTTTGTCTGGACAATGATCCTGCTATTTCACTTTTATGTCCGCGCTCACTTGCTAAGAGAGAACTGGTGCATGTCGCTTCTATTGGATGCACAGTATTGAAGTGATTTGAAATCTTTTTTATATGTATATATATATATATAAACTGCTTCATCATTGCAAATGTTATTAAGAGGGGCAAAACGGTCTGACCTCATGGCTTTTGAGTGGACAGTGTGATTTAAGACCTTTGGTGAGATGGGATGGGGGGGTTGGTTGTGTGTGTGGATGCATGCATACATCTAATGGCATATCTGATTGGCTGTGTGTGTTTTTTTGTGTGTAAGCAGTGGGTGATGTGTGTGTGTGTGTGTGTGTGTGTGTATGGGCGGGGGTGCAGTCCTTGCTTTCAAGCCCCAGCTGACCTGCCTGACACAAAGCCCAGTCCCGCGCAAGACCAGCTGACAATACCCCCCCCTCCCAAACACACACACACACACACACACACACACACACACACACACACACACACACGGGGCCATGGCCAATCCATTACCACAGCCAGTGGAAGGCAGCAATGTGCTCTAAAGGTCCAGGATTTATACCTATGTCACAATGACCATGAGCCTCTCTGTTCTCACTGTACCTCCACACTGCCGCGCTGCCAGATGGCATCATTTTAATTCTCACTGTCTTTATGGTAATTTCCAACAGATGCTACGTGTAATCTATCTAGTTCAGTGTGTCTGTTTTTTTAGGTCAGTCTCAGACAGCTTATGCCTCTTTGTTCATGTGTGCCGTCTTAAGCGCGTGCATCATTTAATACGCAGCGTTTCCTTTATTGAAGTTCCAACCGGCTGCAGCACTTTTTTTCATTTGGGTTTTTTTTTTGCATGTTTTATCTCGTTTTCTACAAAGTTTTACTGCTAATTACTGACATTTCAACATAAAGTTGGAGGACTTTTGGTCCTTAATATGGCGCAAGCTCCAAAAACACTTTCCATAATAGAACTCAATAGCATTGTTCCTTTAAACCCTTGGGATTTATGTGAAAACTATTTAAAAAAGGTCTTGTTGGAGTTAACCCTGAGGAGTTTTGTTTCTCCTACCACAGGATGTGTGATATTATTCCCCATAATGAGTAAATGTTGATGTGTTAACATAACCTCCCGTATAACTTAAAAACATTTGTCATATTCTATGGGCAGCCAATACAATCAGTGCATCTTGACTTAAAACCTACTTAATCCATCATAGTGAATATTTTTTCATCCAAAGATCGTAAGATATGCGTGATATAAATACTGTTTAGAACATTCACATGGAATAAAATCAAAACAGACCAAAATTTCGATGCTCCAAAATTCTGGATTGCACCTTAACTCCGTGACCTCGGTCTAAACGAATCCTTAACACGCGGTTCGATCCTCTAAACGTACACCGGGCATATTGCTCCCAGTGTGTTGTAACACGTTACGTAACCGGGAATTGATTTGTGGTTCGCACAGAGCAACTTGATGATTCACATGTAATGAAGCAGGCATTTCCCATTATCCCAGCCATGACACAGTGGAAATTAGCCCCACAAATTAAAGTGAGGACGGACTGATAGTCTGATTGATTGGTTTGAATTATTGAGAAGTCATCCTCTATGGCTCCTCAAGGCCCCAGTCACACACACACACACACACACACACACACACACACACACACACACACACACACACACACACACACACACACGCACACTTCCCCATCTTCCTCATGTGGCTGAGTCGTGTGGATGATGAGTAATGTGGCCTCCAGCAGAACATCAACTGGGAATGAAGTGTTGGATACAGACAGCCATCCATCTTCCACTTTCACTGCTAACACATCTATCTACTGACCGAGCACACACACACACACACACACACACACACACACACACACACACACACACACACACACACACACACACACACACACACACACACACACACAGGCACGCACAATGGCGTCCAATAGCAGCTAATTGGGTAATCCCTTTAGTGCATTGTAAAGGAGATTGAGCATGAATAGAGCTTCAATGCTGAAGAGCAGAATGGCAGACACTCATTACTGCCTCAGATGAAGAAGAAGGAATACCAGGCACGGAGGGAGAGAGAGAGGGAGGAGAGAGAGGAGAGAGAGAGAGAGAGAGAGAGAGAGAGAGAGAGAGAGAGAGAGAGAGAGAGAGAGAGAGAGAGAGAGGGAGAGGGAGGGAGGGAGGGAGAGAGAGAGAGGGAGAGGGAGAGGGAGAGAGAGGGAGAGGGAGAGGGAGAGAGAGAGAGAGAGAGAGAGAGAGAGAGAGAGAGAGAGAGAGAGAGAGGGAGAGGGAGAGAGAGAGAGAGAGAGAGAGAGGGAGAGGGAGAGAGAGGGAGAGGGAGAGGGAGAGAGAGAGAGAGAGAGAGAGAGAGAGAGAGGGAGAGGGAGAGAGAGAGAGAGAGACAGAGAGAGATCTTTTAAGATAAGATGTATGTGTACTGTATATGTATGTATATGTGTATGTATGTAGATATATAAGAGGTATATTACTATGATAATACTGTTTCTATAATTAATATAAATAAATGTTCATATTTATTATCTGTTTATTGTATACCGTCCTAATATTTGAACAAATTATATGTATTTTGATGCTTTGGCAACATTGTTACCACTTTCTTGCCAATTGAATTGAATTGAATTGAGAGAGAGAGAGACAGAAAGAGAGAGAGAGAGAGACAAAAGCAGAAAGGGAAAGAGACAGACGTGGAAAGTGTGTGAGAGAGAGATTTATATTCTGTGGGACTGACACTGCATTGTACGTTGATGACTGTTTTATTGTTGAGCAAATAGTGTGTCTCCTCCGCTCAGAGTTGAAGGCATGTTCCGTCGAATCACGCGAGTCAATCATCTAATGCTCATTAATTTAATCTCAGTGTTTTAAATTGGCAGCCGTGCGGCTGCATCTCCAACTAGGCCAGCCCTTTAAGTGAAGGAGCTCCAGTTCAAATTAGATTGCATTCGGATACTATTATGTGCATCCAAATGAGACATTAGGTCAACCAAACAATCAACCTCCTTAGGATTTTAATAGATAAGGAGGTTGTGTGCACTGCTCATTGGGTTTGTATGGCTGGCCAACTATCGCTCCTGTAGTAAAGGCATTTGCATAACCTTGGCAGCTGGAGTGTGGAGGAAAATGTATTTTTAATGGAGTCTAAATGGGAGCCTTTAGTACTGCAACGAGGATGGGAATTGACGCTCATGAATTTAAGGAGTTCTAAAATTAAATATCAGAAATTTCCTTTTATGTTCCTTTATTGAGCAGCATCCATCCATTCAAGATTGATTATTACATTACAATGTGTCTCTGCACTTTCCCATAAAGCTTCAAACTTTACAGTGCCCTGGAAGCTTTCAGAAGTGGTTTTAAAGACTTGTGTCTTCAGGTTGGATGCTGCAGATCTCCCATCCAGCTCCATAGTCATGAAATATTTACATCCAAGGCTTTTATCCCAACTCTAAAAACAGCAAGTGAAGACGAAGTGTAAACAAATGGAAGTATTTTAGACGTACTAAATTATTGCCCATCCATTACCCGCGAATATTTACCCTTTTCCATTAACCGCCTGCTTGTTATGAACAGGCGGTGCCATTTATGCATGATATGACAGACAGCCTCATAAATATGAAATTTTAAACTTAATTGATTGTCATAAAAGCTTTTGATGTGGTATTTATACAGTAATTGAGCTTTAAGCAAGGAAGGCACTCTGGCTGTCAAAATGATAAAATCACAATAAATGTTTTGTTCCCGTTTTGTAGTGATATTAACATGTCAGATGAGTTTTTTTTTTTCGAGACGTCTTACATAAACTCACCTCTGCATTTCTCACACAGTCACTGCACTGTTTCTTAAAAGGCTGTCTTATATATTTGTGTTTGATACGGTATCACAGACTCATGACATGCATAGGTAGGTGGAAAGAATGAGGCCTTTCCTGGCACCGGGGCCCATTGACCCAGCAAGCTGAAGACCCAGTGATAAGGTTGTCTTTCTGGAGCATAACCATCCTCCTAATCTGCCGTGGCTCTGTGTGTGTGTGGTGTGGTGTGAATGTGTGTGTGGCTGGTGTAATGTGGGAGTGAAAGAAAACATAATGAGCTCACTTTCAGGGGTCTATATCATTCTGAAAGCAGCTGGAAATATGTGCTGCATACGATACCTGCGCTCAGCTCCCAAATAGAAACCCCCCCCACCACCACCCGACCCCGCAACGCTCAATGAATCATTGTAGGGGAACTCTGCATGGCTCTTTCAACAGTCTGAGGTGCCATAACTCACAAAAAGTCACGTCTTACACTCACCCGAATATGATTCTCTTTTAGGGGAGGTTTATATGAATCATCGGCGAAAAGTTGAAAAACTGTGCGACGTCATCCCCGGAGCTGAGACTCGTGAAATTGTTGGGATGCTGCACTTCTCTGACACGGAGCCTTCACTCATGCAATAATGCTGCGTTCGAGTATCTGGGACAGTTATTTTAGGAAGCGTCTTCTTCTTCAGGAGGTCATGACGGGCTCTGATGGTTTGTCACGCGATAGAGACTGAGCTGCATTCATTCCCATGAAACAATCGCAAATATGAAAAGATGTGGAAATGACCCGTCAAGTCGAGATATTTACATCAATAAAAAGGAATTCCATACTTCACACGAGGGAAAACAACTCACTTATTCTCTGCTGTGACGACATAAGAGACCTGCTTTCATCCTCCACGCCATCTCCTCGTGGATCTGTCTCTCCCCCCGTGTTTTTCTCTGCGTAATAAGCGACAGTTCAAAGTTGAACATGCCCGAGCAGGTGCCCTATACTCACCTTGTCACCAAGCTACAGTCATTCATGTTCCCTACAGGTCTCAACACATACGTGACGGGGTGTGACACTCCTGAAACTGGGAGGCTGTACAAAAGGTAAATGACTCCCCACACACACATCTCCTCCTCTTCATGCATGTTAACTATACTGCAAAGCAAAGCATGAGAATATTCAAGTGCTGTTGGAGCCCATTACTCTAGAGAATCACAGAATGGGAGAAATATATATATGTGGACACACGTAATTCATGCTTAGAACACCTTTAACAATCGGCTCTGTGTGCAAAACCACTTATTTCCCCAAAGTACTGTGTGTAGTGTAACATTTAGCTAGAGCCCCATGCTGCTCCTTGCTTTTACACTTAAGTTAAAGACAGTTGTGGGTGTCCAGTAATGGCTGTGCTGGAAGGAAATAACATGATTGGCAGGTTTCTGTAAAGAGAGCACGTATTTCACCCGGAGCCGGTCGTAGCTTGCTTTTTAAAAAAAGTAGCAAAGGATTTAGACCCCATGCCTGAGAAACTTTGGTTCAGTTGGATGTTGAAGTAAAGAACTGACTAACTGACTGTCTACATTACACACAAACACTTAAGAGACTTCACACACCAGTGCGTGGGACTTGTTATTGCCGACTTGTGTTTGGAGTTACAAGGCGGTGAGCCCCGACCATCAATTGCCCCCCCCCCCCCCCCCCTGTCACATCCAGTCAAACAGCCACATTCTCCCCCTCCAGTCCAGCTGAAGGTGACTTACCTCCAAGTGGAGTCTGCCTCCGCTGCAGATCTGTTCCCCAAAGCCGGGTGGATCACTGTGGAACGACCCGCTGGATACCAGTTATTTCTGCAGGCGGTGGCGAGAAAGTGGCGTCTGCTTCTTCTCTTCCTGGGTTCCCCTCTCACTCCTCTTCAACACCTGGTGCGGAGCAATCAGTCCGTCCCATCTCCCATACTCTGAACACAGTCACATTCCTCCATGAACAAGCTCTCTCCCCCTCCCTCTCTCTACAGTGTATCCTTGTTACCTCCCACTCTCGCCTTCACTCTGAACATCCCTCCCTCCCTCCCTCTTACATACATTTCTCTTTAGTTGTGCACTATTTCTATGGGTGTTTTCACCCTTGCATCCCTCCTTCCCCCTGCATTCATCTCCCTCTCTCTCTCTACCTGTTCCCTTTTTACTTTTCACCTTTTTCTTCTCCTCTCACTCTCTTTTTTTTTCTATTTCCCTGGCATCGTGCCCGGCGGCTCTGCTATTCGTTTAAAGTCACTCCACTGCCTCTGCATGCCTACATGCAGCACATCATCCCTGCCCACACTTCTCAGCCACGCACAATATCCACAAGCAGGCTGAAATATCCCTGCATTCGAGTGTGTGGCTTCAAAGGGGTTCCTTTATTATTGTGCGACCAACTTGCGTGACATTGTTCACCAGTGCAGCCTGTATATACGTGCACACACCTGCAAGTACACGTGGCTGCTGGGTTGATGACTCATCCGTGCTGTTAGACCCCGCCACGCTCAGCGAGATTTAACCTGCTTCCCGGCTCCAAATGACTCCATTGGCTCTCACCCACAGGAAGCCGGGGGCAGCTCTGTTGTGTTCTGGTTTATTTATGAAACAGATGAGTTGAATAAATGATCAGGATGATAGTGTGCAGGTTATAACCCCGCAGTGCGGTCCTGACAGTACAGCCGTTTGGCATTCAAGCACATCTCTCGGCTTTGTCTTCCCGCGTCCATCATTCATATTTCCCCCGTCTCGCACGTTCTTGTTATCTTCCGCTTCCACTCCTCTTTGACAGTTTTACGCTCCGTTCTCCTTAATCTTTCGCCCCCAAAAAACTCTCCGCTACATCACAATTGCAAAGATCAAAAACTGCCTTTTTTTCATAATAAAACATCATCAAATTAAGTTCTGAATTAATTTGCTGGCTGTGGACAAAATGCATGATATTACTCTTTGCTGTCGGAGCATGTTTGGCGGAGTGATAATGACTGTTTCAGATGACCTTCAGTGTTCCTGGAGAGCTAATTTGCCTCTGAATGATATTCTCCCTTTAGTAATAAGCGAGGAACACAGTCAGAGACGTTGCCTGTAGAGTCAGATACGTGTACATCTGTGTGTTTGAAGCCTGTAATCTCAGTTGTGACTAAGATTTCAATACTTAACATTATTTTTATGGCCGACCACGTCCAGGTTGTTCAGGTGTCATCATCACCAGTCTGCTCACTTTCCAAAGGCCCCAAATTTGACTTGTATTCTGTCGGCACTCTGGGACTGTGCATTCGGGATTGTGTGCACACGTGTGTGTACATATAATTTCATAGTTATCTCAAAAGCATGTTGGCTTTGGGGCCCTTTGTTTTTTTAATACTCACTGTCATATTAATCTTCCAGCAAGTCTCTAAAGATGGCATTACAGGAAAACAATTAAGAGGTGTTTTGTGCCAACGTGAATGGAGCGGCGTGATTACTCATGTGAGTTTTGGGTTTTTCTGTACTTGAAGGAGCAGCTCCGGCTGGGAATGGGCTGCAGCGATTGATTGGATTTCATGTCAAATTTGCTCTTCCAGAACGTGCCTCCTTTTCTTGGCCTGGCCCCATCTCCCTGCTTATCTTCACTCACCCCCACAGACACACAACCACACACACACACACACACACACACACACACACACACACGGATATGAACACATGGAGGAAGATCAATACCTTGTTAAATAAAAAAAAAGGCAGGGCATAATGTTGTTGACCCAGCTGGCCCAAGAATCTGACCCGAGTAAATGTCATGAGGCCAGATGCTGGACACACACGCACACACACACACAAGCACACACACACGCACACACTCACACAAACACACACACGCATTACATAAAAACATTCTATACACACAAAAAAACATCCTCAGCTTAAATAAACATAATACACATGGTCAGGTATTTAGACCATCAGCATTTTGGTGATAGTGCTCTAACATGAACACAAAGAAAGCCACACACACACACACACACACGCACACACACACACACACACACACACACATTGCCATCTCAAAATCCAATTTCTTATATAAGCCTGTTCTATGTTTGCACATATGCCTTTTTTGGCAGACTGGTAGATGTAGGCAGCTGAATGCGGATCCAATATGAATCCATATAACATTGGAGATTATGTAAATAGACACGGTCAAATCAAAAATAGTATCACACATGGAGCAAACATTAAGCACGGATTAAAATCACAGTCGGCTATGTTGTTTAAATGTTGGTAAAGTTTTATTTCAAAAATGTCTGACTGAGGCTCTGTTGGACTGAAATTAAAGTCTCTGAGTAAATCAATTTGAGCTTTTTCATCTCGCACCAAATGAGATGAAAGAAAAAACATCCCTACTGTTACGAAATGATCACTGGCACCAAAGCAAAGCGCCCTGTTATTAAAGTTGTCTTACATTAAGCGCTGATTTTTGAATTATTAAATAGCAAAAAAGTATTCAAGAGTAGCATTTTAGCTTTCGGAACCCTTCATCTATACTTTAACACAACTGTTATCGCTGAAGAATCAATTTTTTATGTAGGAAATATTTCCGAGAGAGAGATTAAAGTACCATTTCCCCCCAAAAATATAATGTGAGTCCTTTGTGGGAGGACTTCACAATAATAATCGACGGTAATAAATGAAAGCCGAACCTCTTCACTACAGGAAACTGCTACTCTTTTGGGTCGTAAACAGGTAGCAGTGACATTGACGCTCCAGTTTAATTACCGTGAACTGCTCCCCAGTGCTCCTTCTATCTCTCTAATAGCATTTCCACTGCTGTCTGAAATGGTTTGTGGGTACTACACTAGGCCGTCCATCATTGAAACTGTCTATTTGGGGAACATTCGCCCACCCAGAGCTTGAATCACTCAGCCCCTCTGAAAAAAAATTAAGTATGCATTTGTCTGATGTAGGTGCCGCCGCACTAACAAGCTGAATGGCCTTCGGTAATCCTCGGGCCGTGGTCTTTTCTGTCTTTCTTAAGTGCTTCCCGCTCTCTTTTTTTCCCCCTCATCTCCTGTCAAGGCTGACAATTCCACTGTGTATCAGCGTGTTCACCTGGGGGCCGAGCAGAGGGCCAGATAGAGATTATATTGACAGAAGTTGAAGTCAGACGCAGATAAATGATGTCACCCCGGAAAAAAGACAGACGTGGAAAGAAAAATGGGCAGGAAGTGTGAGAGGGGGGGGAGTTTGTGTAAGAAAAGGAGGTAAAGAGGCCGAGGTGAGGTCCAAGTGCACAGAAGTAGGGCTCGAGCTAAAGCTTTATTGATTCTGTTGGTTTTGTCTGTCGCCGCCTCAGAGGACACATTGGCCTATGATGTATGGCCGCTCCATCCTCGGCTGCTCCGGCGAGGGACGCGAGTCAGGGAAGTCAGGCGCCTGCAGGGGCGGCGGGAAGCCACGGCGGCCCCTCCGAGCCCCCCTTACATCACGGCTTCCCCAGAGAACCAAAACAAGACGCTCACCTGCTTGTTGACCCGCGAGAATACGGCCCTCCTCGCTGAACTTGATAAATCTTCCACCGGCGCTCTCGCTGCCGTACAACAGGCGACATAAACTTGTCATCAATAAATAAAATCCATGCACAGATTTGTATTTTCCCCCGGCGTGAATACGTACAACTCTTCCCGCCCCGCCTGCCTGGAGATTAAGCGAGTCTATGCACACACACGTACAAACACAGAGATGCTCACACTTCAAAGCGGCGATGGCTGTCTCTCGGTGCAAGGCAATTTGCTCTCCCCCAAGATTTTCCCCCTCTCTCTCTCTCTCTCTTTCTCTCTCTGTCTCTCTCTCACCGGCAGCATATAAATAAGGCTGGCACGGAGCGGTCAGAGCCCACAGTAACAGCCTGTCAGGTTAGATCAGGACAATGAAGTTGTCTCACTGTCCCACACACCTGATGAGTGGCACACGATGAGAGTGTAGCGCACACACACACACACACACACACACACATACATACGGGGTTATTAGTATTGATTTAATGCACCTTGCTCAACTCCGCCAAGTCACAGTTTGATGAGGCTTTAATTCATCAACACACTCTCCGTGTGGACGGTAGCCAGCGGCGGCGAGCGCCGTCTTCCCAGACAAAGGAGGATTAACTGACGTCTAATAGAAGAGCGGGGTCAAACACACTACCCAGATCTGCTCATCAACACCCATCGTGACCCCTTTAAGGAACGTGAAGACGTGAGAGGTTAACGGTGGGACACGGACGCCTCTGGAGCCCACCCAATCCCCCCCCCCTTTGAAGCTTCCGGCTGCTGTTTCGCCCTCCAGTTTACCTTTAAGACTAGATCTGCACATAATCCTATTAAGTTTCGGGGTTAATAGAAGAACTGTTGCTGATGATTTAAGCGTTTGATGTAGGGGGGGCGACTGTGTCCATATGTACAGATGGATCACTGCCAAAGTCACCCTGATCCAGCCGTCGCCCCCCCCACCCACCCACCACCTCCTCCAGGTGTTACGTGCATAATATAAATTTCACAAATGAAGTCATCCATCTCTCCCTGTGGTTAACACTTCACAGGCTAACAACAGTTAACTGCTTTCAGAAGTCTTAAGCATCTGCTAATAGGGATTATATGGAGTGTAACTAAGCTATAAATTGTAGCAAGGTGCACGGTCAGGCAGCGTGAACAGAATAGCAGAATACACTAAACACCTCCTCCCCTCCAAAAAAGGGCTTTGCTTCATGGAGCAGAGTCGGTGCTAACGCTATGGCTTCTCGGATCGTATTGGTTTCTGTGGTTTCTTCTAAAGATTGACAGAGTAATGTATGTCAATTGCGATAATGGCCGAGCTATAGCTGACTTCCAGGCCTGGTGCCAGCCCCTCAACAAGTGTCTCAATTGAATCATCAAAATAGCGGTCTGTAAACCAGTAGTTATTACTTTACAAAAAAAAAAGGGCCACGCTTGTGAAAAATGGCCTTCCCTATCATATAATTATGCCTCGGTGAACGCTAAACAAATGCTTTAACACTGACTACACTAATTAAAACTGAGGCCCCTCTGCTCTAATGCACTTATAAAAATACCGCTGTAGTAATAATAATGCCGGCTCGTGATTGCGCTTTATTCATTCTGTTATTTCATCCGTCTTTTATTCCCTGCCACAAACTGCTCATGGATCTGTATCCCCTAAAATAACCCTCCTGCACATAACCCATTTTCCTCAGCCATTTTGTCAGTCCTGATCTTTCCTGATCACTTAATCCCCTTTAGCATGGCTAAAGTAACTAAGGTGTGTTGACAGTATGAGGCTGAACCGCACAAATCAGCTTCTTAATGTATGAAAGAAAAGAGAAAATGTGGAGGCATCGCAAATCTCTGGCTGCTGCTGCCTTGCCTCTGAACGCAGGGGGAGTTTCTCATCCGCTTCACAAGGGGGCACTGTTGCCATTCACTTCATTGAACAAGCTCTCCTCACACATTACTTTTCATTTTCTCTTCCCTCTAGATGATATCATACGTGAAAATGAAATTATGTTATTCCTTATAAGCAGGAGGGGAGTATTAACAACAGCTTCCCCATTTCCATCCTTGGTTAAAATTAGCTGAGTGCTGATGCAGGGGGCAGTCTCTCCATTGTGCTTGCAGCACACAGGGTCCCTGTTAATTTCCTAGCTCAGTGGCGAGGCAGTCATTATCTGAGGATGGGCATCTACAATGGATAATTATCCTGGGAAAAGGATTTCAAACTGTGGAGAAAATACTGCTTTCAGCGAAGGGGGTCTGAATGCACAAAAACACTGACTAGCAGTTAGTCACTGCCATTACGTCTTTCTATCAGCTTTTTTACCCCCCAGACGCCCAGTTGCTATTTGGACCAACCCCCGACAAAACAATTTAAAAAATCACTCCCTTTCCATTTTTCTCCCCCCCTCCCCCCCTTCCATTCAGTTCTATAGTTATTACTGTTTTAAATCTCATTTCCAAATGAGCTTGCTGGCTGGAGAGACCAGATAATAAAGTGTGTAATTCGAGTGGACCGCTGAGCAGAACAGGAGAGTGGACGCAAACACAAATACGTGCACAGGTACAAACAAACACACACACACACACATGCACGGACAGAAAATAAAAAAGTTGAGGCTGTGCAGGAGTGTGACACGTGATCGCTCGCCGCTGAGTCGCTATCGAGGGGCTGGGTGGGTTTCTTCAAATTGTCTCTGCGAGAGAGCGCAGTTTAAGTCCAACATCAAACACGCTTTGAGAGAGTCCATTTATCAGCACAGACTCTCTCTCGCTTTCTCGCAATGACTTCTAATTTTGATGAATAGGAAGGCTACTCGACCCTCATAAGAATCCCCTTCTACTGTCACTCATTTTATCCAAAAAGTCGAAAGATAAATTACCCCACATAATGTCGTGTCAATGTTATCTCTACTGCTTACATGTGGATCAATACTGCGGTCAATGCCTTTGTGTTTGAGGGGACTACGATGAACTGGTTAAAAACGAAGGCTGTAAAGTTAAAACAGATCCTGGATCAGGGGCGGTTTGAACCCTCGGCGCAGAGAGGAGTTCAGTGCCCTCATCAGCCCTATGAACTTAAAAAGTACTGTTTTATTTCACTGTGGAGTTCATATCTTGTTGCTAAAAGAATCCTGCAGAGATTGAATTGATGTGCAGCGGCTCTGTGCCGTAAACTCGAATAAACTCAATCATATCTAACCAAAAGAACATTATTAATGTCCTGGAGAAGCTTCACACACACGTGCACGTAGAAGATATACACACTGCACACTATCCCCCGCTGCAGTGATGACTGACCCTAGTGGGCAAGTGAGGAAGAAGCCAGATCTTGAAAAATACATTATATCCTAATATGGTTATCGTCTGTAAGTAGATAAAAGTGAAATAAAATAACAGGAATTCTCCCTGGATTGGGAATAAGCGGATGACAACACTGTGCTCTGACTTGATTCTGGCGTACTGGTTTAGCTCAACATAATTGGCCATGCGGTCTGCAGAACACAGGTGATTTACAGATAAGTGGGTCTGCACGAGGCCTGGTTCAAGCTAATGCTCAGCCACTAACGTCAGCACTTGGGCTCCTTTTCGTTTCAAGTCATTAGACCTGAGTGCTTGTGGAGGGGAGGGGCCGGCGAGGCGTAGAGCTGCAACTCTTAGAAGAGATCTATAATTTCTAAAAATGCAAACAGTCAAACTTCGTGGTGGACTTTACTCGAGGGCCGTAACTCGCGCATGTGGGCGCCGGGAGAGAGTGAAATGAGGAGAGACAGTGAGTGAGAATAAATATCATAATGAATTTAAGGCTCTGTCACGCTAAACCTGTCACTGTCACTTGAATACCATATTTGAGGATGTTTGGGATTTTTTTTGCTCACCCCCTCACAGTTTAAATCCCTTTCCCAGAGCTGCATCATTATTCCCGTATCAGCGGACTGGGAGTCCCAGGTGGCAGGAGATTAAAAGAAAAGATACTCGCAGGGAAAAAGACAATTCCAGTCAAAAGTTTTGCCAATCTGATTATGCATCACATAGTTTGTATCCTAACATTTCCCAGTCTTATTGCTCGGGGTTCTTGTCCTCAAAACACCAACGCCGTCGTCTACCTTTCTACTCTTTAATACTTTCAAATGTACCCACTCTTCCAAGAGCTGTTTAGTCACTTAAATGAATCATTTAGATCAGAAGGCCATCAAGAATTATGATTTATGAATGCCACAACCTTGGATGAGGGTCTGCAGTGTATTCGCTGTGAAAATGGATGTCAAACAGCAGTTTTTTTTAAAGCTGCCACGTCACGTGTCAGAAAAATAAAATAAATCTCCGTTTAAAATCAGAAACAGAAGCAGCAGAGCAGCGTTGACAGGAAGCATTTGGAGGAACCGTTTCTACGAGGACGGATCATCATCAGCTTCTCCATTACCGTCTTATTGTCTTCTCCCATTAGATGTGAGCATCAACAAGCAGCCATCTTCTCTCTCTCTCTCTCTGCGTACTTGACCTCCTCAATTAATCACCCCTCCTCCCCTACTTTTCCATTAAATGTTTACCGTCTTCCTCTCTGTCCAGCCCCTATGCTCGCTCTATCATTTCTTTCCATCTCACCGAGTCTCCAGTGATGTCTTTGTAGAAGACGGAGCGGTCGGGAGGCAGCGCTCATTTATGATCAAGGCATGTAGATTTCTTGGAGATACACCACATTGATCCACCTTACCAAGCTAGCCGCCCGGTTGTGCTGTTTTAATGCAACGTCGATATTTAGGGAAATGTGCCTCATCGCTTTCTGGCAGAGTCGGATGAGAACATCGATACCACTCCGTCCTTTAATCTTCAGGCTTCGGCCAGCAGCCGGTTAGCTTAGCACAAAGACTGGAAATGGGCAGACAGATTATATAATCTGTCTACCCCTATAAAGATCACCGATTAACATATAAATGTGTTTGATCTATACAGAAACCACAGAACAAGAATAAGAATGTTCCATTCTGTGGGGGGGTTTTATGTGCCAGATTATTCCTAATAGTCGGGAGCAGTAACCTCCTGAGTGGGTGGATTATGTTAGCCTCCTACTGCGTCCGGTCTTTGTTATAAAATGGTGCGACTCATTCATTAAGTGCTGTTAAAAGAAACAGTTAAACATTTACGTTGAAAGAGAAGGTCGATAACAGTCAGTCAAGAGTCGGTTCGCATGAAAAACTAGAGACGGGGAGAAAAAAAAAGCTCAGGTAACAGAAATCTGCTGCTCCAACCTGAGAAATAATTCAGCACATGACCCCGTCGACTTGTCGTTTCAATATGTTTTTATTATTTCATATCTTTTAAATATGTTATGAATAAAACAATCTATATGTTAATTAGTGAGTTCAAGACGTGCTGATGGACAGACATTATATATTATATATTGTAACCCCTTGTCAGGGTCTAAGTGGTGAAGAGAGGAGGAAGTTTTTATTGACCCCAAAAAAATACTAAACTATACAAACCAAGAGCTTAATATGTCGGCCTATAAGAGAGGTCAACAAAGTACAACTCCAATATATATCTGTATATATATACACCAAAGGTGAAAGCACCTGGAAAACCAACTAAAGCCGAATCCCCCCTCCAACATGGCAGCACATGGTACGGCCCGGTGGGCAGCCAATAGGATTAAACAGTCCTCCACCTTTAGCCACAACTTTTGCTCCAACAGGAAGGAAGCTCCTCACAAGCAAGGTAATTAAATAATGATTAAAACAGTGGAGGGCTCAACGTAAATAAAGAGCTTACATATCAAACCAACTGAATTACGTGGACATGGATTGTTTGGGGGCGTGGCTGAATGCAAATGAGATTAACCTGCGTATTTCAAACAGTAAATAAGTTGATTTCAACAATTTCAAAGAGAGTCGATGAGTCAAAAACATTTACAACAGATTTCTTTTAGTTTGTCATTAAATATTTACAGATCTATAGAAGACTGTAATTTAAAGAAGTTTGGTTCTTCCGTCCATCCCTCTTTACAGAAGAGTTATTAATTAGCTCCATCATCCGTACTTTGTCAGTTGTTGCCACAAAGTGCAGCACTTATATGTCTGCACTCTATCAGTATTCACCTAGTAGCCGTTGTAGTGGGAGAAAGAGAGCACAGAAAAAAAAAAAAAATCCTCAGGTTTGTGATTCCTCACTTTTTTTTTGCATCTTTTTTTCCTCCTCTCGGCCTCTGCTCCCCTCTCCATAGCTCTCTTTTGCTCCCTCTCTTCAATAAACCACTTCTCTCTCTCTCACACACACACACACACACACACACACACACACACACACACACACACACACACACACACACACACACTCTCACACACACACAGTATATAGGCCTTCCTGTTCTCATCACAATCTGTAAGACATCACCCCCCCCACCCCCTTCATTTTTCTTCCATTTCCCCAACTCTCTCGTTATTTCTCACTGTCTACATCTCTTCCTCCCCCCCTCCCACCTCTACTCCCCTCATTTTCTCACTTCTCCCTCTCCCCCCCCTTCAGCCCTGTCTGATGTGTGGGGTGTAAGAGGAGGTGTTTTGACCTGACATTGGGTTTGTTCAGCACGTCAGCCCACAGCTGCCGGAGGCCGCGGTGGGGTCCTCTGGGGTCGCGGGTCGGTTGGTTGTGGAGTTCTCCAGCCGATACCCTGATTCAGAATACAGAGCTGGAGCTGGGGGGGGGGGGGGGGGGGCACAGGGGTGAGAGGGGGTTCAACACCACCTCTTCTTCAATCCATTCATCCCTCCCATCTTCACGTGCTATCTCCCTCTCATCCCCCCTTTCTCCCCCCCTTTTTCTCTCTCTATGCATCAATGCAAACATAAAGTCCATAGACTCTGGGTAGTACAACAGCCCTGGGCGAAAACCTAAAAATACTAGCTTCAACACATCCTTATGTGGGGCTGCGTGCACACACACACACACACACACACACACACACACACACACACACCCACTCACTCACACACACACACACACACACACACACACACACACACACACACACACACACACACACACACACACGCATGCGATCTCACACAGGGATCCTCAGAGCTGCTCTCTACCATTGCACTGTGCTCAGGCTTTCTCTCCACTAAATAAATCTCTGTCCACACTCTCACTGTACTTTTTTTTTTTTATCTGAACTTAGCTCCACTGTGTTCTTACTACACAGCAACTACAAATCATTAAGGTGTTCAACTGTCAAAAATCTCTGTAACCCCTGTAGCCTCTACCGGTGACGTGAACTCTCAGTTCAGACTCGGGGAAACTGATGAGGAACACTGATGGAGTTACGACCGTCGACAGTCCTGAGAGGAGGTGAGACACAAACGCACACAAACACACACACACACACACAGATTTTCAACGTAAAACGGAGCTTTAATTGATCTGTTTTGCTGAGCTAACATATTAAGGAGGACGTGTTGCGCCTCATCAGAGAGACCAGCATGTATTGATCTTAATTTCCTCTGCATACGGATGGATAAATGGATAAATAGGTCTATAAATCTGCCCTTTTTAATATTTGCAAAGCTCACGTCATAACATCAGTGCCCTCCATAACTGGTTTTAATACATTTGAATTCAACTCATGAGGGTTTTATTCATTTTATTCAAAGAAAACCCAACTTTCAAAGAGAAGAAACGTGTGTGACGATCAATGTTCACCTTCAGCATGAATGCTCAATAAAACAATCAAACGGTTAATGGAGGGAGTGGCAGCGCACCACAGAAGTCTATAAAACAGCAAGCAGCCCACAGACCTCTCTCTTCATCCTCCTCTTCATCACTCTCTTCTGGTGCTTCTCCAACTCTCCAACATAGCCGGTTTGTTGATGGAGCGAGTCGTTCAGTGTTTCATTCATAAAGAACTTCATTCTGGGATTCGTGTGCTCATGAAATATTTGGTCAAGAAAGAAAAATACGATTTTAAAGCTGTTTTTTTCTTCACATTTTCTACCAATTCATGTGTTCACGATGCATCATTTGAGTTATAATTGTTATATTTTGGTATTAATTGTTTATTTATGTTTTAAACCAAATAACATGCTCACACTACACCCCTCTTTCATTAAAGCAATATCCAAACACTACATCTAATGTATTGACTATTGATTCGGACAAATGATATTCATTTTTATAATTTTTTTTTATCAATACTTGATATAATTTAATACATCAATACTTTGATATGATGACACGTCATCATAATGAGTGATCCCCACTAATAGCGACTCCAGACTCCCCCCTGCATCACATTCAAATCTCTATAATTCATTAATATTATTGGCAGTTGGGTTATGATATGACTGTTTAACACCAGCAGATAAATAAGACCACCGCCACAGTTGTGGCAGATTTGCTGGAGCGGCAAAATACTCTGTTTTACAGTAATTGATGAAGCAGTGGAGTGTACAGTATTTCATATGCTGAGTAATTTTCTAATTGGTCCAGGGATCGCAAGTTGTTGTGCAACCCTGCAGCACTCCCAGGAAACACATGCTCATCAGAGAGACGGGAAGGAAGGGCCGAAGAAATGTAATGAATTTTGAATTTGCATGAACACGAACATTTTTTTTTAATGAAATTCTTATTTTTTTCCCCCTGAATTCTTTTCAACACCGCTGGACTCCTGGCTTGTATAATAGTGATGTTTTACCGAGGTCGGCCTTGGAAGTCCTTGCGGTGATCGGCCCTCCTGCAGCACTCCTACTGGAATATGTACAGTTCATGTAAATATGATTACAGTCACTCGCGTCAGCTTACATGCAGCGTATGCTCGGTCCACAGAGAGAATGCAATCCTACATCGTCCCTTCAACTCAAGTATGGAGTGAATATATTTGCATAATGGATTTTCACACCTCACTGTGTGTGAATGTAGTCTGGTTGGAATACCACGTGTGAAGTTGTGGGATTTATCATAGAAAATGTAGATATGCTACATCGTGGACATTCATTCCCCAAAAAAGATTGTGAATGCAATGGTTTCCTTCCATTTTCCTCCTCATAGGAAACACTGTAATCATGTCATCAGAATTCTAAAGTGGTTGTTAAAGCCAAGTGAAACTGAGGAAAACGGTTTATATTGCTGGTGTTTTGTTTCATCCGCGGGAGGCGTGTTGATGAGTCGTCTCCTCCAGAGTCAAATATTTCAGCCGAGTGAGAAAAAGCTAATGTTTTTTGAGAGCTCCTGTGATCCAAAAAATCCAGCCGCACCGTTTTAAATCACCGCATGCAGCAGGAATAATGAATCCTCCGTCGCGTGTGTGTGTGTCTGTCATAAACATGTAAACTCGCTGGGCTGGGAGGTGCAAGAGTAATGAGAGGCAGTCTAAACAGTCTGTCATCATCTATGCCTTTAGAGTGGGTCCTTTACTCGGAGGCCCCGGCAAAGTATATTGCTAGCATTATAGCATAGCGGCCCTCAATTTATCAATAAAAGAACCGATGTGTCACTCTGGCAAACACACAGTCGGCATTTGCATTCAAGATAACGAGACCTGTCATGTGAATTTTATACTCTGTCTCCTCGCTCCGTTTGTGCTGTCCCTCTTTCTTGCTCTCTAGCGTTTCAGGTTTTTTTTTTTTTTTTTTGCCTCGCTTTGGAAAAATGTGAGCTGAAAGCTCCTCCCGTGACCACGGCGGCTCTTCATGGGGCCCGGCGTGATATTCACATTCCATTCCGGTATATCACTGATAAATTTTTCATAAAAGTTTTGCATTCGACCATTTATTTTATGCCGTTCCGTTAAAAAACTATTGTATTCTACTTTTCTATGAGGCTTCTTCCTTTTCCTCCCATAATGCCACTTGCCGAGCTCTTCCCACCAACCACCTATTGTTGGCCGCTGCCTGCAGCCTCCGCCGATCCCAACTTTGCTTTTTTCCCTCTCTCTTAGGGAGCCCGTGTTCATTATGTTTGCCTTCTGCCCTCTCCTTTTGCAGGAATAATACACTTTCAAACGGCGCAAACAAATTGTAACTCCTGACTCAATTGCTAACAGTAAAAATGCAGTGTTGACAGACCAATCCAGAGAGGGGTAAACAATAGCTCCAGTGGTGAGCAGCAACGTAATCCCCACACGCAGGACTCCATGCAGTGCTGCGTGTGTGTGTGTGTGTGTGCACACACTATGTGCACGCCACGGGATGGCTGCGGCTGTGCAATAAAAGGCCAGACTACAGCTGTGAGAGAGACAGATCCCATCGCCAAATCCAATAAGAGGAGTAGAATTTCATTACAGATGTTCAGGCTGGATATGACGGCTCCATCAATAACCGCCCCACATGTGAGAGGCAGAGGGGGTGAGCATGACGCAGTCAAAGTCGCACAGCCATGGCAGAATCCATATCGGATTGTTTCACAGCTCCGCTAGCTTGAGTCTACCTCTCCCTCCTTCCTGCTCTCTTCTCTCTCCAACGCCTCTTAGCTCCCTCTCTTTCATCCTCTCTCTGTCCCCCCCCCCCCCCCCCCTTTCTTTCACATCCACTTTTTTTTTGTCCTGACAATAGAAATGTCCAGTCTTTCTTCATTGGAGCAAGGAATTACATCTCAAGTGGTCTGGTTCAATACTGCTGTCCACTCTCCTCAGCTGACAACGAAGATGTTTGCTTAAGAAAAAAAAAAAAAAAAAAAAAAAAAAAACTATCGTTTTGGTTTCCAATTACAGTCTCTCTCTCTGTCTCTGTTTCTCGCCTCCTCGCTGAAACATTTTAACTTGTCAAACAGCGTGTAATAAGTAACACCGTTTCTCATGTGGAGAGAACCCAGAACAATTCAAACATCATTTAATGGAAGGAGAGAGACAAATCAACATGCCTGTGTTCCTCTCATTCACTGCCTGTCAACGTTAAAGGAGGCGCAGCCTTTATTGGCTCTGTTCCAATAATATATATATATATATATATATACAGTGTATATACGATTTTGCCATCCATCACTTCTAAAGTTAGTATCGCCTATATACTCGTTATGGTGTGTACTGAAACACAACTTTTGTCATAGTATTTGGCTGAAACGCAGTGATAGAAATACTGCAGTCCATCAGAGACACTTGAGCTTGAGCCAAATGTCTTCAGAACCTCAAACCATCATCGCCGGCCGCCACATAGACAGAAAGTCATCATCTTTCTCCAGAGTTTTATCTTTCAGCGGTCCGATGAAGTCATACAAAAGTCTCAAGGACTCTCACAACTTTTCAGACAACTTTTTCAATTCAGTCCAGATTTCATGTGAAGAAGTGAGTTTCTTTATACGACTGTTATGGCTCCCCTAGTGTCTCTTCTATGTTTCTGTCATGGTTGTGTGTGTCCTCAGTTTGTCTTTATCCCTGTTTGTGTGTGTCCTGCCTGGGCGTGGCTGACCCACTTCCTTCCCCGCCAATTAACCTCCACACCTGAAGCCGTGTCCACTGATTGCCATCATCCAGCGCTCCTTCTCTCCACTCGTAGCCGGTAGCTTCCGTGACTCCATGTGGTAAACACTATGGCCGAACTCCTCTCCTTCAGTCTGAGATCTCTATTTCTTGAAAAGCCTGTTTTTTTTTATCCTAACTTGTCTTCACCAGCCTTTAGTGGTGGAGAATCCACTGCCCCGCCCCCCCCCCCCCCCACCACAACAACATCAGACTCATCCCAGCTAAGCACCCAGCGTTCTTAATCCCTGCACATTTTAATTATTGATTTATTAAAATACTTAAACTTCCCTTCGCCTCCTGCTTTGTATTCCACATTGTGGGTTCCTTTTCGTCTTTAAGCTGACGCTTAACAATTACCCTACTCTCATTATAAGATGAATAACCTCCACACAGGTCACTGTTTATTAGACTGTGATTAAAACGTCTCTCAGGTATGACATGGACGAGTGTAGATTAAGTGAAAGTAGTTCACGTATAAAAAGGCCTTTCAGGCTTGTTATTATATAACGTTTAAAAAAAAAAAAGGTTTCACTGCTGATGTGTCATTTCTAATGATCAAATGTTTCGTGTGCTGGGAAATCCAGTGCCGAGGTGGAAATGTTTGTGCTCAGCCCACAGGGTTGCATGAATGCAACGTATTGAAGTTCCCGTTTTTCAATTACCTCTCGCTGCCATCTGGAGCTGCCACCACTTGGGTACAGCTTTGGCCAACCTTTTGTTTTTATTTAATGAGTCTTTGAACTCATCATGCTGAAATTTAAAAAAAATGCATCGTAAATGTTCTAATGGATTGGAGCATCCGCTGGAGTATAAAAGTAAATCTAATAAGAGTTTCTCATGTTGCCCGACAAAGTCTTGGTGGATTTCCTGTTTATCATTTTTAATGTTGGCTTATATTCCTTCTCCTGCGGTAAATAGCATGCAAACATCAGAGAAAGGAAACTTTTGGTTTTTGCAGATATCGTGTCACTGTCACGCTGGGTTTTAAACGCAGCGGATCCACTTTGACATCGATATATATATATTTTTTTATGCTTCTCATCTCTGTCTCCTCTGAATCACCTATGAAAGGCACAAAGTCTTCTAAACGACAGACAGGTGAGCGTGTCGTCCGTCCGGAGGAAGCTCGACTCGCTGATGTTGCATCTGTCTCTCCCTCTAATCACTTTAATTCCCTACATCTTCCTGTGAAAAAAGCATTTTGTGCTGGCATATCTCACAAATATATATATATATATATATACAAAAATATGAAAATACTCCTTCTTTTCTGATTTTCTTCCCCCCCTGCTGTGATTTCTGTTCACAGCGCTCAGTATACACTCTGTGGCTGGGATTTTTCTGCCCATGCATCAATATAACTATCATTCTCAGCTCATATCGCAGTGGTTTTGAGAGCCATTTGTGCACGGCATACATATTTATCAAGGATCATCACATCCAGGCTGTGTATCAGACTTGATAAACAGGAGTTTATATCAAACATCCAGTTCTATCAAGCGTGAAAGTGATATTTTCAAGCACATCTGTAAACTGCTCAACGTTTTACTGGAGGGTCTTTTTTTTTTTCTTTTTTTTTGGCAACCCTGCTATATACTCTTCTGTTGCGTGATGTCATAAGCCACATTAACTACTCATTACAAGAGTTTACATCAGTTCTTGTGGTAATCTCCCAACAAAGACGGCGATGCGCACTGCTGTGTGAAACCGCACGGCAGCAGATGTATCACTCATTTTCTCAGACAAAACTCATTCTGGTTAAAAGGGTTCAGTTGCATCAGCTACAAAACTGCTGTGGAGGAGAGAAGAAGAGAGCCCAACAAAAACAGGTGGGTGAGCACAGAAAGGAATGATGGGACGGCAACGGGAGCCGCCTGTGATTGGAGCGTCGCAGGCCCCGGTATAAACCTTTCTTCTCTCTGCGCCATGTGCAGAGTGTTGATAAGAGACATCATCCCACTGACTCATTAATCAACTGTGAAATGTACAGCTACCTGCCGCTTTCTTATTCCCGTGCCCCCAAAACCCCTCTGCTACCTGCCTCCTCCTCCTCTTCCTCCTCCTCCTCCTCTTCTCCACTTCCACCTGCCTGTGAAGAGAAGAAACAAACTGGACTCCACAAGGATTCCTTTTGGGGGAAAAAAAAGAAAAGAAAATTGCTCTCCTAGCACATTTAGTAAAAATGTTTCCCCCTCCTTCCTAATCACATGCAGCCTTGTGTACGCATGTATTCACACACACACACACACACACACACACACGTTCAAAGGCGGGGATGCAGGACGACGAAGAAGAACTTTTTGCAAACTGGTTTTGTGCATCTGAGCACTTTGCTCTCCAGACACGTGGCCTACGCATTTCTGTCTCGCTACCTTAAATTATGATCATGCAGACAAATAACCGTATCATTTTGGCTTTACATCTAACACCCAAACCCAGCTGCCACCACTCACTTCCCTCCTCTATAAAAGCACTTAAATCTGCCTCTTTTCAAGCTGTCCCATCACCGCCATCCTGCACTGGTAATATCTGCCATAAAACTCCCTGATACATTTCTGAATTGTGCTGTGTGTTGTGTAGGTCTCCAGCATATTTATATATATTTATATATACATTCTCTTAAGCTGTGAGAGAAGTGCTGATCTGCCGCCTTTTTGTCCACCCCCCAAACTCAGACCCACTCCTGGGAGGGTGAAATGAAGAGAGGGGAGGTTTGAATTTTGATCAGTTTATTTGCATTTTTCTACATGTCAAAAAAAAACCAAACCCTTACTTTATCTGCCAGTTTTGATCACATTTAGCTGACTATATAATAACTCACAGTGGGTCATCAATTTTTCTGAAAAGTAAGCAACAAACTGACCAAATCAAAGTTTGATTAATAGGCAGGGAGGCGTCGACGGCATTGTTCTAGTGACAGCTGCGTCAACAGGAAGCCCACAAAGCTTTCTAGCTGTCGTCTTTTTTTTTTTTTTTTTTGATTGAGCAGATTGTAAAAATATACACAGCAGGGCAGGAGTTCACGTTCATGTTGCATTTATGGAGCGGGAATTGACTGCTAACAGGAAAATGCTGTGATGCCGCGGAGGAACTATTTGGTTGAACACATGGAGCGAAAGCAGACAAAAAAAGGGTTGAACATGAAGCGTCAGTCTCACAGTATACATTCTAGAAACATCTTGTTATCATCCAAACGCTGCAGTCTGCATTTCACCTCTTCCCCCTGTAATAACCTGCTGTAGAAATGGACAAAAAGCAAAAAGCATACAGGTGTAAAGGACCGCAGGTGAAGGAAGGTCTCAAACGGCACAAGCACATCCCGCCATAGTAAGCTCAGATATATTATATATGTCATTTAATATGAAAATGGAAGCATGTCAAAAATAATAAGGTTGTTGTGCTATAAAAAGGAGGCCATGTCTGTGTTTGGGGGGGGCCTGCACTATATAATGGCTGTATTGCATTACGGACTACTGGGGCTGTTCCTGCAGGAGAATTGGCATCTCTGCATCATCTTTGATGGATTTCTCCTTTTTGAAATTGATATATGTTGATGTTGCTTTTTGATTCTCACCCATCCTGAATTTTACCGTCGATGGTGTAGATATGTTTTCAGATAGACGATAAAATAGATTTGTTTAAACTGAACTGATTTACACATCCACCCTATTCTCTTTTCTTTTTTTTTCATTCTACTGACAGATATCTGTTAACCATGTATTCTCTAGTTGGAGTGTCATTTAGAGCAGTTTGAAAACGTTTATGAAGGTACGTTATGTATTTCAAAGGGATTGCAGCATTGTCAGGAACAATATCTGATAGAAAAAGAGATGCTTCTTACGCCTGACAGCGAGCACAAATTACTAATGTATGCTGTATATTTTTTTTTTAAATAGCGTGTTTGAAACATAGAACAGTTTGTACTTTGTACTTTATAAAGTTTCTGGATCTTTTGACATCCAAAATGATGACGAGACCGAGGCAAAACTACAAACACGGTGTCAAATTTGCTAGATTGTCAATGAAAAACGATACATATCATATTCAAGGGTTCGACTTTTTATATTGTGAGAAGCCCGGAGCAGTAAACACGCCGGTTTTAGGAAATCAATATGGTTTCTGCCAGACCGGACCACACTGTATACGGTCCGACCAAAGTTAACAACAACATTCTGTACATCTGTTCCCGTGACAGACCTTTATGCTTCTAAATCAGCCGCTAACATAAACCGTTGGGTTCAGAACACGTTCATGTGACACAACGCGTACTCGGTGTGCCGCCTGAAGACATAAACACTTCTGTGGAAACGCTGATTGTGTGTCATTCACTGCAAGGAAAATAATTATGTACGTATATACATACAAAAAATTTCATCTTGCTACAAATGTGCCCGTGTGAAGTGATTCAGTCAGGAGGTTTCGCCTAAAGGTGTGATATTCCCTAACCAACCATGTATGGGCTAATAGAAACATAATCCCTCTCAGTCATCGCTTAGTGTCTGTATCTGCCGGGACCCGACACTCAGCCTGTCTTTTATATTCTTATTTTCACTTTAGTGTGTTCGGGACACCAACCCGTCCCCACTAATGACTAGTCAAACACTGACATTGGGTCAGAGACCCTCGGCATCGGAAATCAACGCGTGGACGTTATATATATATATATATATATATATATAGCATCGTTCACATGAGTCATTAGTGTTGTGACTCATTTGTGAGGCTAAAAAGAAAAGTCAAATGAACGCTCTATTACTAAGTGTTTGCCTGAACCTAACTTCCTGTGAAGGCGTGACTTTATTTTGAAAGGACACTGCATGTAACAACATATTGACACATTGAAAACTGACACTAGAGGAGCGTCGATCTCTGATGCCAAGGGGCTCTGCGTCGGGAGTTTTGACTGACGATGTGACTACATATTATACCTTTTAAGGTTATTAATATGACGCTGTACACAGAAGAAATTGATTGGTTGCCGTCCACGCTGGCGATGAAGAGATCTCTTTCTTGTACAACACAGGTGATTGAATTTGGAGTGCTTGTGCTGCAAAGTAAGGACCGTCCTCTCCTATTACGTGTGGACAGGATGAGTGATTACAGCCAATTACTTTCTCAATGTGCAGATCAGGCCGAGAGTATCGAGAATACTTCATACAAAAACATCTTTCTTGAAAGGCATTTTTTTAAAACAATATTCTTTCAATAGATATTTAAAAATTTGAAGGTGGATTTTTTTTTAATAACTAAAATATGGGAGCTTTTAAATCTCCTGTGGAAAAAAAAGAAGAACAGCAGAATTAAAAAGCTCTCTTGAAAACTGGTCACTGTCCTGACTCTCCCCCCAAAAAAAAAAAAAAGTCCTGTGGTTAATTACACTATGCATCATAACCTCTGCTCTCTGAGGGGGCAGAACGAATCCCCACATTGGCAATTTAAACTGCCCCCTTATAAGCTACTTTCCTCCTGCATGGAAACACAGACGCTCACACATTGTAATAACTGTCCACACACACACACACACACACTCAGTGTGATACACAGTATGATACTCACACACACGGGTTATGGCTTTCCAAGCAGCTTGAGCTTGTTTAATCTCACCCCTGTATACATTCTTTGAGATCGAAACCTTTATAGACAAATATAAACGCAACATAATGAAGACCTTCCATTAGTACCAGTACAGAGCCACGTTTAGCGTACAGTCACGTCCGTTCAAGGTACCGCGGATGTCATTTGGTTGAATGAGAGAGAAAAAGTCTTGTTTATATACATAGAGACAGAAATATACACATGTGCAGGTGGGACGTACGGTGCACACCCACGGGCATCAACAACATCTCAAATGACCAAAAAGGACCGTTTAACATCGTTTACGTCGTTTTTCCTTCTTTTTTTTCGCTGAAAAAGTAAACTGTAGCACCCAAAATGAAAGAGCCGCACGGTAGATTGATTATGGTCACGGATACTATACCAACACTTAGAACACTGAGTAGGCTTTACAGTTTAGAGTTTACACTAGTTCTGAAGAGACAGAATGTAATCACCCCCCTCCCAACCCCGCCTCCCCCCGCCCCTTAAATGTGTGGTCTGTTCATCCAACAGAAGATTAAGTCGAGTCAAGTCGGGACAAAAAAAGTGTGACTGATCGCAGAAATATGTCTCTATCTCCCTCTCTTTCTCTCTCTCTCCCCCATTTACCTCTCGCTCGCTCCCCCCTTTTTCCCTCTCTACGACAATTTATTTTCTGTCAATCTTCTTTTAATTATGTTGTTCATTCCCTCTCTTCCTCCTCCTTTTGGCGAGAGAAAAAAAGTGCAAGCGTCTTTGAAAATGATCAGCTTCAGTCCTCCGGGATCATGTGTCTCAGTCGGCGGGAGCTTGGTCCCCAGAGGATGACCTCCACGGCCTCTCGTTACCCACGGGTCCTTTTCCTAAAGCCACGTCCTTCATCACAGTCGTGGTCCGACATTACATCAAAAATGAACAACAAATTTCACAATTTAAAATTTTCAATAATTTTCCACCTGCTTTTGTTTTTTTGTTTTTTTGTTTTTTTTTGTTTTACTCTTTCATAAATGCCATTTATGTCAACTGCCCAGAGATTCAGCCTTCTTAATACAAGTCTCTGAAATAACACCTTCTGCTTTTGGGATCAGCTTGTGGGTGGATGACCTCTTTTTTCTCCTCCTGGCGCTTCTATAAGGCATGCTGGGCCAGGACCAGAGCCAAAGCCAGGCTGGGAAGCAGTGCCCAGACGTTGGCGCCCAGACAGGCGGAGTGATCCTCTGGCAGGCCGCGGGTTTTGCCCAGGTCACCGTCTCTCGGTTCAGGATACTGGGCAGAGAGGGACACGCAGAGAGGGGAGAGAGAGAGACGTGTAAAGGTTAGACATGACTCAGACACTCGTGCTGCTTCTTGTTCTGGCATTTGATGAGGGGGAAAGAAGCGGGAGGCGACAGGAGGGGAGGTGAGACGGGACGGGGTCAGAGCCGAGGAGAGCAAGAGCAAAAAACAGAGTCAGAGTACGAGTGAGACATTACATGGACCCGCTTTGGCACCAACATTAGGTGTTTGATCCACCGAATGTTTTGATACGTGAAGTATATTTCAAGCCGCTGCTTAGTATGCTCTCTGCTTCTTAAACAAGTTGGCAACAAAGGAAAGCTTCTCGTGAGGCCTTTTCCCCCCCTTTTTTTTCTTAAACTCTTTAAAGTTGTGCCAGCACGTCTCTAAACAGTTTTTAAAGCTATCATTACCGACTTTATTTACAAGAACAACATGCTACGAAGCCAACCACACACACACACACACACACTACAGAAGCCAGCAGCAGCAGCTGTGGATTTTTTTCAATATTTCATAAGGCATAAATTACAGCAAGCAAGAGGCCAAACAAAACACTCGCAAGACCCCTAGTATTAAGTTGGACTGCGCTCGATCAAAATGCATGAACGTGTTTGTTCTCATGCAAAAGATGAAATAAACTTGTGTGCACAGCAAACGGAGGGAGGGAGACGCAGCTCGCAGTGTTTCACATTATGGCAGAGAGCAGAGGGAAGACATCAGTCCAGATATTAAACTTCATGGCCTCCAGAGTTACACTGTCATATCCACACTGCAATTGCCTTATTATGTGCTCTTCCATAAAATTGTTAGCATTTTGAATACTTTTTCAATTTTCTCGGATTCTTGTAACACAAAGCATAACCATTTGCCTCGAAGTTAAAGTAGTCTCGCTCAATTTGCGGAGATACCATTTTCAGTCCAGCACAGCAATACAGAGGCACATCGTAAGGAACGTGAAACATTTCTTCTCCTCCTCCTCCCCCTCCTCCTCCTCCTCCTCCTCCTCCTCCTCCACCACCCACCCACTCAACTCATCTTCACCAATGTAACCTTTGCAGAGATTGCACTTTGGACTATTTCCCTGTACACAGGAAAAACATCTACTCCTATGTTATCTAGCAGCACCTCATCTTCCAACAGAACAAGGTAACGGTAAATAAAAAATGAAGCAAGAAAATTGTGTTGGATTATATTAACAGGATGGGCATATTTTTCCCGTTCTGGGAGAGAAAGGAAAGAAGGGAGATTGAGGGGAGGGAGAAAAGAGGGCTGCAGTTATCGCAGTTACCTGGGCTTGTGCATTCACGCTCTCCAATGAAACGGTTAAAATGACAGTTGCCAAAACAAGAAAGGAAAAAAAAAAAAAAAGCTATGGGTAGCTTGACAATGCACCAAACACATCCGCGACTAAAAGCCAATTAATTAGCAGGGGCAGTGATGTGTGGCAGCAGCCTGTTGACATGAGTCCAGATCTCTGGCTGCAGCCAATATCCACACATACACTCACTCAGCCTTGTAAGAAGACACACACACACACACACACACACACACACACACACACACACACACACACACACACACACACACACACACACACACAGCTGAAAGCACAAAGGCAGGCGTACAAACGCATGCACCGAGACGGAACACAGACGATGTCAAAACGTGTGTTTATTTACTGATGCTTTAAGAGAGGATGGAAAACAGCCACAAGTATTTATTTTAGCCGTTGATAAGAAACTAGCCGACCTGCCATCGAGCAGGTTCCCACACATGCAGATGACGGAGCGTTTCCTTATCGATCAACGCATCAAACTCACAACGCAGGGCTGCTCGTCCCGAGGCGAGTTGATGGCGTAACCCCGAGTTACAGAGTTACACAATCCATTCAGTTTCGCTGAGAATCTGCACACGGCCGGTGACAATGTGGGAACACAGACCACAGCGGCTTCCCAGTGGTTCTGAGGTTGGCGGGGGCGTTTAAACATCTAGACAAGCTGGTTTGTATTATATTCAAAACTACACTTGAAACCCAGTCAAAATGAACAATTCCTCGTTCTGTTAAGTTAGGATGCTAACATTTAAATCAGGGTTACAAAAGACACACAAAATCCAATTAATCTGTGAGACAGCAAGCCTACATTATCCCCCATCAAACTCCACAGAAACGTGTTCGAACATGGGGGGGAATATTGTTTCTCTCCATATAAACAAAGCAGGACTCGGGATGGCTACCCCTCTGAATTACAATGCTCAAAGGACCGAGCTGCAGCCCACATGTTTACTCGCTGAGCATGGGATAAAGCCCACAACCACTGGCAGTGACATTTTGAATAATTACGCATATAAATTAGCTGAAAATACTCTTTACACTACAAGAGAGCAGGATGACTGACATGAACAGGCTTAGTCACGGACCGCAGAGTCTCCTATGCCCACTCTTCTCTAAATGTGCTTCATATTAGGTTGTCCTTTAGTGTCACATTTGCTCATCCATCCATCACAAACCTGATGCATTCTGTTACACAGGCGCGTGTGCATGCAAGTGGAGGGGGGGGGGGGGGGGGGGGGTCTACAGCCTCGGACGGTCAGGGCTCCATACCATAACAACACTCCCCCAATTTATCTGCCATGGAAGTTTGACAAGTTTTAATTGCCAGCCGTAGTTGTGTGAGAACGCAGAGCCGCCCAAAATGTCCCTACTAGCTCCCTCTCTAATTATAAACTTCCTGCTTGAATAATCACACGTCTTATTGTTTCCTAATTACCATTTTTACAATAAATTAAACACCATGCTGCAGTGAGACAGGCACCGAGCGGTGCATCAATACTGACACACACACACACACACACACACACAACTTTGGAGGATTCCTCTACCCATTCCCTCTCCACCATCCTCTCTCCCTCCACCTCTTCCCAAACATACACACCGTTATTGTTATCAGAGGTGCTCGTTCATTAATTCTCCTCATTGCAACATTTTTAAGGTTTTAATTTGCTGTCTTCGCAACAATGAGGGTTTCTGCGTAAAGGACAATACTGCATGACTCGGGTGCAGTGGGACCATTTAATGGCTGTGAAAGCCCCTGGAATTACTCAAAATAGATGTCTTAATGGGACTCATTCATTCAGCACGCACATTTGCATTCACAAACACTGCACGCTACTTGGATTCTGTGTATATCTGAGAAACGACATGAACAATAACATCGGCGGCGGCGGCGGCGGCGACAGCAGAGGGCTTTACAAAGAGTAGTTTTAGTGTCTAATTCAGCTTAGCTCGGTAACTGGGGCTCCTGCAAAGGTGAAAAACACCATTAGTCTTCACCAGAAGGCTGTGCACATCTGAAACACATCTGTAAGAAGAGAACCATATTTCATTGGGAGGACTAATCAAACAACAACAGCTTGATAGAAAAGAAAAGGAAAAGCTCTCCTTTACACAAAAGTGCAGTGGGATACTTCTGTGCTGTTCAAAAGAGACGGAGTGAGAAAGAACGAGGTGGCGGTGGAAAAACACAGTCCTGTCATTTTCACATTTTATTTGAAGAGAAAATGAAGTACAGTTCTAAAGACAAACACGTGTGCATTCTTGCAGCAGAGCAAAGAGTGATGTTTTTCTGCCCCAGACGGTGAACCCAGTTGAGTCGACTGCAGTCTGCAGAGCGGGAGTACAGGCCCTGGGCCAGTATTTCAGAACCCCTAATCCAGATTATAAATCCTCCACCTCCCCATTTATTCCACTATTTCATTGTGTACGAGAGAAAATATAATATTTCAACCGAATGTCATCATCTTGGGTGTAGCATAAACTGTCTTATCGTAAAGCGCCCGTTCTGATGTGCCAATTGCTTTAACAAGCATAGAGATGGAATGTGATGTGAATATGAATGGCGCAGTGTGTTGAGCTTTATGATTTTTCCCTCTGTACCAAATCCTCCTTTCATGGAAGCGCAGTGGAGGAGTGTTTTTGTGGTTTCTTCTTCTTATAAGTCCATTTTCCAGAAATTCATGCAAGGAAGCTGCTGAAATTGTTTGCATAGATCATTTTGGAAGATGAATTTAAAGTTACTGTAGACGAGATTGCCTCTGGACGGCTCTCAACATGGCGACGTGGTGCTAATAATGCAAGCTAGCGAAGAATGTGGTGGGAGAGCAGTGTTTAGGTTACATGCATAACATTTTAATGGGAAACAATCAATGCAAAGCTGTTACCTTTGGGATGGTGGCAAAGGGAGGTTCTGAGGTGCTTGCTGACCAATCCGACCCCGTCTTCGTCGTCGCTGAGGGGCCGGGGAGGGACACGTTTTTGTTCTGCATGTTGTCTATCCCGTAACCGAAGGCCTGAATGGCATTTCCTGCAGGGACAGAGATATAAAGTCATTTGTTTTTTTCCCGCCGCCATCGCAGCGAGAAGCCGCCGAGCAGACAGCTCTAAGTCAACTTCTTGGTCCCCTGCCCAATCTTCGGCAACCGGGGGAGCGAGGGGAAGGCGGAGTGCCACGGAGGAAGGAAGGAGTAAAAAGAGCAAGGAGAGACGGTCTCTCTGCTTCATCGGTAAGCTTAGGAGTTAAACTAATCAGAAATGAATCGAAGATTTGTTTGAAGATTGCAAAATCTGTCACCGGGGAGGCAGCTCAGGATTTTACGGTCTTACAAAAACACCAATATTGTTTAATATTTGAAGCGGTGCCACGTTTTCTGAATGCCAAACATGTTTATAGTATGCTATCAATACGGCTTGTAATTATCCGTCTCTACGCAAATCCTGCAGAGACACGAATGACACATTCATCAAGTACCAACAATTTCTCTTGGTGTCCTCGGCTCATTAGAAAAACACTTTTATGTGGCAAACATGCTGACCAAATAGTGGCGTGATGTCCGCACTTGAGATGATGAAGCCCAATTTGTTTGCGGGCAGTTGTTCACTCAGAAATGGAATCTTTTAAAAGGTAGCAAATCAATCAGCTCAACAGAGGTCCTCTCTGCAGCTCGCCAATGCACATGAGTGCTTTTGTATCCGCCTGCAGATATTGTGTATGCATATGTGTAATTTTTTATTTATTTTTTTGTGTCTCTAAGTGCATGTGCGAGGCTCGGCAAAAAAAATGTGACAAATCCCTGTTCAGTCAGCTTTTCCAGCTAGATATGGTAAAATAGGGGCTGAGTACCTTTTCACTGCTCATCCGTTTAAAACACGAGGCTTGTTTCTCTTTGTTCAGCCAGAGAGAAGGCAAGGCATGTAATTGCTTGGCAACCACCTCCGTTATAAGGTCAGCATGCAGAGACGACTTTGAATAGATTCATGTGACTGATCAAATTCAAAAACATTCCCAAACAAAGGAGAAATTTCATTTCCCCGCCGGCGCACCAACAGGGCGAACCACTCGTGGCGGAAACACGCGTGTAATCGGTTGCACGCGGTCGCGATGGCCTGAGAAACCCCCCCCGATGCACGACTTCATCCCCTGTCCTCCTACACCCATTCACACACCTGCGCACTTAAAACACACAAAAGCACCCTTCACGTTTCCCTGTCTGTTCCGTCACTGGGGATTTTGGGCTGAGAATTAAAGCGCAGAGAGGGAACGGAGCCTTACAACTTAAGCGCTAGCAGTGAGGAGCTAGCACGGCACCGCTGAGACATGCAACGTTACGCATCTGTTTGTCAGGGTCGTCTATCGCGAGCGATCCCCCTACAGATGCAGTATGATGGGGGGAATAAAGCAATAAATCAAACTAGTTGGCTGCGGGGCATCCACGCAGGATGTTTTACTGCACCCAAATGTTTCGCTGAGTGATTAAGCTCATTGCCAATAGCGATTCATTTTTTTTAATGACTCCGGATAAGTTTTTCCTTTAACCCCTGGGCATAGCAGGCATCGCCCTACCTGCAGGGACAGATGGAGTAAGAGAAGAGGGGAGGGGAGAGAGTACAAGAAGAGCCCAGACAGGCTATGTTTGAACTATTGTAATATCCTTTCAGACCGAATGTTTTATGTCGGCCTCCACACATATTTGACTTTAATGTTGAAACTTTCTGTTGGAACGGTTCTGTTCCTTTGCTTGGAGGAGAGAGTGGGAAACAGTGTGTGGATCATAACACATGGTTTCCATTGCATTCTGCTTTTGTTTGTCCATCAATGCCAAAGGATTTGCTCTGCAGAAACAGTGGTGACTGCTGAAAGATAATATAAATACATGTACACGCACACAGTAGTTGTGTTTTTGTGCATATTCTCCTCCCCGATGTGTCGAAGTTTATTGCCTGTTCCTCATGACTGCAGAGAGGAGATGCTGCATTTTGTGTTATTTTTCAAGACGCCTCCTCAGCTTCCAGCCTCATCCCTCATCCTGCACACTCAGCTAAAACGGTACCCAAGCAATCTATTGAAATGGTCTGAAAGCATTATCCACACAATGGAACATGTTAAAGGCAATGGTGTCTTGTAGCGCTGTTGACACTGCTCGCTCCGCCGTAGCAAGGGAAGGAGCTCGCCGTATTTGACTTCCCGGTGAGAAAAAAAGCACAAGGATGTTTGAGGTAACCACTCTGTCATGCCGCACCCGCCCGCGTTATGCATTAGATGTACAGATATGTATTTTAGCTTTCCCTATTATTTCATTTGTTCTAGATCAGTACCTTTCCATGACATTTTTCTCCCGCTAGGGATAAGCCCTTTAACTCTCTCAGATTGAATATGAAAATGACATGCAAATGGTTTCTTTTGTATTAAAGTCCGGGCAGATCTTGCCCAAAGGGAGGATGAGAAGTGATAAGAAATGACTAGTTTCTGAGAAACTACGAACATTTAATTCCAACTTAATCAGCGGGCAAAGAGGTGTCCGTGGATAACTTGTATCAAACTATGTTGCTGGCAAATTTTCATTCCAGGACTTCCAGAAAATTCCACCCTTCCATAAATATTTCCTGCTTCCTCTTTCGTCATAACCAGAAAACAGATGTCATTTGTTTTTTTTTACAATTCATTAAAAATAAAAAAAGAATTTAAATCATGAATATTTTCTTTTTGACATTTTAATGCCCAGATGTCTGATGACTATCCAGCCCCACCTTTAATTATTTCCATTCTCCCTCCCCTACACACACACACACACACACACACACACACACACACACACACCTCCACAGTTATATCACTAAAGAGCTCTATGACTCCGAGACCATTAAAGTTGCATTAGATCCAAGTTCATGCCTCACTCTACTCTCACATGTATTCAACAGTAACTACAGCATCACAAGCCCGGTGCTCTTATCAATATTACATGACTGCTTGACTCCTATCAGTTACAGAACCCATTTGGGGTGAGTGCAGCGTGTCCGTGTGTGCGGATGGCTCACTTAGGCATGTGTTATTGGTGAAGTACTGCAGGAAGTTCGTACATTCCTCCTCCTGGTTCCCGCTGCCCTTGCAGGTGCAGAACGGGGAGATGGTCCAGTTGGAGAAGCTGCTGTCGACGTAGTTGGGAGTCATGTCCGTCCCTGTGAGGGCAAGCGCACACAAACAGACACACAAACGCACAAATTGGGACAAACGGTTAGGGGTCACTAATGGACTATAATGGACTACATTCATCGCAAACAGTATATATATATAACACGATATTAGTCATAGGGACGGGTTGGCACTATAGGAGTTTATGCACAGGTGAAGCATTCCGTAATGCTTTATTTTAGATGTAAAGAGGCCATTATGTTATGAATATTTTGCAAAGTAAGTGCTTTAGGAAGTGTGTGTGTGTGTGTGTGTGTGTGCTGATGGAATATGGCACTGCTGCACCAAAACATTTTACTTTTCAAATGCCTCTCTCTGTGTCGATGCTTTCAGCCGGAGTCAGGGGTGTTGGATGCACTTCGTGTCACATTTTCCAGAGAAATCCAAGAAGCGCCATGGCATATTATCACTTCATACTGTGCCAGTTATGACACATGGCGGGGAGGCAGTGACTGATACCGAAATATGGACACTGTGCAAGAAGTTATTTCATGTAAATTTGGATTCTGGAACCCTTCAGGAGCGCTGCGATGCAACCAAAAGGTGCTGCTATCAAATGCTGGCCGAGGTTGAAAAAAAATGAATGTGTGCCTGTATCAGTTTCGGGCACATTGTTTGAGCAGCATTTACTGTGAGCTAACAGATGGTCGTCAAGTGTTTTAATTAAGTAAACACTCTCGCTGTACCTCCACTGCTTAATTACTTCTAGTAGTGACCTGATGCCCAGTGTGCTGGGGGGATATATCAGACCGGTCTCGCTGCTCTGCCGGCTCCTCGTGATAAAAGTGAAGGTCGATTAGACCTGCACTGTATCCAACCATTGTTTATCTTTATCTCCCCATGTATCTGAAAACTGAGGAAATTAGTGTGGGATCTGGAGCCGTTTCTCTTTCAAACACACAACACAACCTCTCGCTCCATCACGGTGTCACCCCGCGGCTGCACTGACCGATGAGCCTGGCGTAGGAGGCCAGGCAGGCCTGGTGATTGTCTTGGTTGGGGCAGGTGCTCACTGTGTGCGGAGTCGTCCAGCAGTTCACCAAGTAATCAGCCAGCCTAGACCTGCACGGCAGACACCAAAGGGAGAAAGAAGAGCACAAGACGGATGAAAACACAAAAAAAAAATGTTGGTTTTAATCTGGAGCGTGTCTGCCAGCATCAAACTGGGAGAGTATGTGTTATGTTCAGGAGAGCAAACCAGTACTCACACCTCTGCACAATCCAGCTGTTTGTATCTCACAAACATTTGTTTAAACCAGAAAAAAGATTTCGCCGTCGCTTCTGTGCTTATCCTGGACATCTCCACTGCTTCCCAAACTCACTCCCCCCCCCCCCCCCAACAAACCAGGGAAGAGGGGGGGGGACTGATAAAAATAGTATGTTTTGTTTCGGTGTGTGTTTGTGATAAGAGCTTTAAGTCTGCGGAGGCCCCCAGGGTGGCATTGCTAATCCACTTAAGTAGGTTTATTGGGAGTAGCGTGTGCAAAGTTGCTGTCTGTACCGTTCACATCACAAATGCCCACTAAGTGAATCACAATCCATTGCACATTTCTCTCTCACTCTCGTGACTCATTCTTTCTGACCCACTCTGACCACTTTTTATTATTTATTTATTTTTTGCAGCCTTAAGTTCAAAGGTTCTGTAATGTTCCTCGGGCTGCCTGGTCCCCGGCAAACACGAGCCAACACAGAAACAGGTTTAAGCAAGGGCACTTGACTGAAAGCGTTTTCCAGCTGGTGTGCAGTCGGTTGCTAATTTTTGGGCAGCGTATAAACAAACAGTTGATATGACAGATTTACGACGGCTGCTCTGATAGCCTCCTCTTCTTTTCCCGGTCTGTTACGGCATAGCGAGCCAGTGTTTATCTCAGGCCAGTGGCCTTGATACTGCGTGTTTCTCACCATTAAAATGAATTGCTCAATGTTTTGGGGATATGATTATTCATTTCCTTGCTCTCTCACTTCTGTACCATATGTTAGCTCAGCTCTGCATGAAGATAGATTGAATAGTGTTGTTCTGTAATGTGTTAATAAGTCACGTTTAGAGGTGTTGATAGGTGCAGATATATATATTTTTTACCTTTCAACAGAGTTGGCTTTTTACCCTCTATTTCCACGCTGAGCTAACCGTCTCCTGGGTGTATTTTCATAAAAACAGACAATCTTCTCCTCCGACTCTCGCCTATAAAGCTGATAGATAGAATAGAATTATTCCCTCGAGACAACACTTTGGTTGGCCACTTTGTTTTCACACTTTCAGTCAGGGGGCTTCTCTTTCACTTTGTTGAAGACTCTTCTTTTTTTTTCTTTTTTTCATTGAAATATCCAGTGTTATTCTGACAAACTCTAACAACCCATCAAGACAGGTTTTTCATCCTTCTGACAGAGCATGTACACTTTTAGGCTTTTAAACAATGCAGCTGTCCACACCAGTACGCCTCTCCTCGGCTGCCCTCGGCTCATTTCTTTGCTCTTTCTTCCTGCGGTGCGAGGTGTAGACGCCATGTAAAAAAAAAAGAAAAAGGTTTCAGCTAAGTCATTAACCCAATGTGTCCAAGTAGATGTGATTATATGTTAAAATGCCTCAGACCTTACAGCGTATTAAGGTGTCGCAAAGATATTTCCTCACAGAAAACACGCTTGAATAATGCATTCGTGACTTATTGTCTATTTATCTGGTTATTGAATCGTACTGACGGATGCAACCACAGCTTTATATTCACGCACTGAGACATTTTTTTGGCCAGAAGTGCTGATATTGCACATCACAGCATGCCTCATATTGCATGACTTAAACAGGTGGAATGTTAATCACAGAAACCGCCGTGTCTTTAAATATGCATCGCGGCCGTATCACCTATTATACTTTATCCGGTGGAGCCGCTCCATCACGTATTCACCATTTTGTGCTTTATTTTCTCTAAAGGTTGTGATTGGATTGGATCAGATGCATTGTTAATGACACCGAGCTTCAACCTGTATGTTTATCTTCCATCACTTAATCTACTGCTTTCCGGGCAGGAGGGACATTGTTGTTCTGGAAACTCAGAGAGGCGGCGACAATGTGGCCATTACACAGTCTGAGAGAGGGAGGGAGAGGGAGATCGAGATCCAAGTTATGCTGCATCTCAATTCTGCGAGTCAAAGAGAGCAGAGACAAGCCGATTTGGCTGCAGGCGAATATGGGGTGATGAAGTTACAGTCTGTCTTTCTCTCTGTCTGTCTGTCTCTCTGTCTCTCTCTCTCTCTCGCTGTGTGTGTGTCTTTCGCCACAGCAGAGATGCAGCCAGTGTGGTGTGATGGTGCTCGGGGGCCTCCAGCAGCAAACCCCACTCAGACTCACTTCATTACTCCGACTCCATCTCCATCTCCATCCGCCCTCCTATCAAATCACCCGGAGAGACCCTCGATGTGACATGCTGCTAACATTACATCGAAGGCCACGCTTCAGAAAGCGGACGTGCTCGGCTGCTCCAGCGCTTGTGCATCGGCCGAGGCCGACACAGATGCACACACGCACGCACACTCAAATAGCGATACGGTGTACACGGCGTACACAAACCTATCCCTCTCCACACCTGTACCCGAGCCCTCTATCGTCCAGCCCCGTTCGGAGTGAAAGGAGGCACTTGTACCCACAATCATGCCACAGATGATAAAAAAAAGACTGACAGAACAACTTCTCCCTATACAAAGCCACCTTGAGAAACACATTTTTTTTCTATTTCTACCACAAAGAATGGGAACGTCAATTTTTTTTCTTTCTTTTTTTTTTGCAAAGACCACTGAAGATTAAAGAAACCGAACAAGTTCTGTGTTTCTTTTTAGATGCCGAGCTCTTTCAGACAATGATGGCTTAAAAACAGTAATTTAAAGTTTAGAGAGGTGTCCTGAGTGTTCAGAGAATGGTTTTTCCAACACCGGGATTCAGCAAATTTCATGGCTTCCACTGGCTTTCCATTATACCTCAGCAAAGCGCCACTCGCTGCTGAAATTACAGGCTGTCTAGCTCAACACAGTTTTATGGTCATTTCAGCCACTCAGCCCCCGGGGAAGTGGCAGGGGAGCCCCCACAGAGGTAGACTTCTTTCAACCAACCTGACACATTAAACACAGTGATTCGGCTGAGCGCTGAGTGCCCGTCCATCCAGCATGGCAGTAATAGAAAACTAATGGGTTTTTTCTTCTTCTATGGATTCTTTTTCCTATCATTTGATACCCGTGACAAACAATGTGACTCAAATCAGATGAGTGTCAGTCTTGGAAACTATTTCCCCATGAAGGAGGAGGGGCGGGAGGAAAAACACTTATCAGACTCCAAAGACTCTAATAGCTTCCTTTCTTCATTAAAAAACAACGGTCTACTGAGAGCCCGATCCGGTTTAGAGACTTCCTCTCTGCGCGCCGTCTGCAAATATGAGTTCTTCTACGGATGATAATTTCTGTTAAATGTTACGGCTCTTCACTCTTATCACCCCTCTCGGTCTCCAGCCTAGAGAGGCTTTAGAAACCGTATCTCTCACTCGTCTACAGAAAGCAGAACAATAACCATGACACAATAGCTGCCAACATAATAGCAGTTACATGAAGCAAATGGGGAAAACAAAACATCTTTCTCAATGCTATGCTTCCCCTGCTCTCCCTCCCCTGTCTTGTGTTCCTCCGACCTTATCCTTCCTCTCTCCTTCGTCCTGTTGTCACCATCGTGGAAAACAGATTTTCATCGCCGCCTTAAGTGCTCGTGTGCAAATTCACAGCGAGGGGACGTTTGACCCCCCGGTTCAATCGATAGGACTCCGCAGCCTCGTGTGTCCTTTTTGTCACTTGCTGTTAAATGCCAAAGCAAACACACAGTTCTTCGGGGAGCCGATATTTGACTATTACTCTCTTTTTTTTTTGACGCTCCAAATGTTCAGGCATTGTGCGGCACGGTTCATTACATCACGACAATTATTATGAAACGCCGAACATCGCGGCCCTGACCTTGTGAGCGGAGTGCTGTGAATACATTTTGAGTAAAAGGGCATAAACGTACGCCAGTCATTTTTATTTCTTTCCCCTGGAAGTAACAATTTACTCGGGTTGCTTTCACACTTGACCCGGAGACGGTCTCTTTGTTGCTCTGGTCAGAGTTTAACCCACAGCTGTTTACTCTTGAATATGCCTGGACAGGACCCTGCCTCTTTTTTTTTTTGGCATCACTGCACTCGTCGGGATTCCCAGTCAATACTCCAAAAAGGGCAATGTGGGAGACAGATGGCATTCAGTGCAAACACAAGGCAGTTTAGCTCAGCTGTCACATGACTCAACCAAAAAAACAACTGTCTGGTGACACAGCTTCTCACGCAGCAGTAAAAACACCAAAACAAACAACTTCTCAATGAATTAACACAATCTTTGTTTAATTTTGAATAACTTACTTCTGCATGATTACAATGTCCCTTGTTTGGTGACCAGAAAATTGCATGCAAGTTGTTTTTTTCCTTCCTCGCGTTCTCTCGTTTGTGTCGTCCCCGCGCTGCAGATGTCTTACAACCCCCTACTGAATGTTATGTCATTGGGATGAATGCTAAATCAAGCGTGCAACACACAAAACCCAGGACTGTCTGTTTGGTGAGGGGCGAGTAGATTATTCAAGGTTATCTGAACTCCCTAAATACTCCCCGAACAAGGCAAACACCCCCCCCCCCCCCCCCCCCCCCCCACCAGACAAAGTGTACATGTCAAACAAATGGATGAATTGTCCCTGAAAAGATGACAGAATTAGCAGTTTGCCACAGAACAGTTACTGCCAGTAATTAAATAGTCGTTAGTCCCGTATCGAACACTTCTGTGGGATAAAGGCTTAAAGAAAGCATCACATATATCAATATTTGTTTGGAAATTGTTCTAAGTAATAATAGACGTATGTATGCAGCTTTCTTCAAACACTTTTTACTGTCAGTTGCTGTTCTGTTCTGCTAATTCTGTCATTTTTTCAGGGGCAGTTCATCCATTTGCTTGACATGTATGTATGTCTTTTTTTACGCTTAAAATGTGGCCACAACATTTTAAATGATTTGTGTTATTTTACGTTGTTTATAATGATTCTTTTTTCAAATTAAATTAAATGTATCATTAATTCAAATGAATCTAAATGAATATATTAAATGTTACACACTCGGGTACTAATCTTTGAATAAACTGTCACTGCTTTGCTTTTCGTTTGGGGCTTAAACCAAGTGATTGAATGCCTTTTAAACTTTTCTATGTTGCACTGATCTATAATTTGGACATCCACCATCCATCTGTAGTTGTCTGTATTTATAGTGGAAGTTGGCAACCCTGCACACACATTCAGCAGGTAACAGCCGGCTGCAGAGAAAGAGGCCAACACTGCAGGTTCAGTTATAGCCGTGAGAAAAGTCCTGGCCGACTCCCTTCCACTCGGACATTCACTCGTTTCACGACCAGCCGCACCTTTTCCTATTTGCTTATCCGAATCTGGTTGTGGCAGCTGTTCATCTCTTCTTCATTCTTTACTCTGAACTCCTCTTTGTACTTAATGAGTCTCATTGAAAGCCTGTGTATCCGAGGGTTGGCAAGGGTTCTGCGGCCGCCTCGCCACCCCTCAGAACGCGGGCCGCGGCTATCAACCAGACTCATTAAGTACAAAGAGAAAGTTCAGAGTGAAGAATGATGAAGAGCAAAAGAGCACGCCCTAATTGACACGTTTTAAACCACACATCAACCATCCTGTAGATAAGGCTGAAGCCCTATTGATAATGTTTGCATTAATAATAGATACGGTGCCGTCGGTGGAGGAGATCGTGAGGTAGAGCATGAGGCCTCGTCGGTAATGACTGCAGTTTTCCGCTATACCACGTTCCCCTGGAGATTGCCGTTATGAAAGTAAATGGGCATATACTAATCCATGCATTGGAATTAAACGCACAACTCTTTCTTTCCGGCTCCTGTCTCAACCCTCCCACTGCTTGTCTTCCTCTCTCTGTCACGCTCTCTCCCTTTCTCTCTAACCCCGTTTTCCGCTCTCATGTGTAGCCAGCAAGCCGAGCACGTCTCCACTTAAGCTAAGGCCTGATTAAAGCCGCACACTGCAGCAAACTGTACTATGTATGAGGAAAAGGTCACCAATTGACACCTGCTTCGCTTGCAAAACCAGAGCTTTGCGCTATCAGGGGGAGACACTTCACTTTGATAACTTGTACTCTAACCAGGGAGATAGAAACAGTCCAGGTATTAACTTGAGCAGACTTCTAAAGGGAGCCTAAGTAATGGATATCTAGGTATGTCTGCATTATGCTTCTGTCATAGGACTGCTGCAGGAGTCCCAAAACCTGGATATTAGTCAGCATTTTTGCCCTTTGGTTCTCAAAATCGATGGGTTTTTGGCTAACCTGAAATATGTCCTATATTTAACACAAGAATCCCAGATTTTACCGTCTACGATATAAAATACCTTCATAATGATCCCACTTGTGAAATTTGAAGCTTTTACACGTCTTTGAAAAAGGTGGTTGCTAAGCTAAATGGCACTATTTAACATCATCACACTGACTTTGCTCCATGATGTCAGTCATTTACAGCCAGATATAGCTTTTCACTTCTGGTGATCGCATTAACACTTCAAATTTCACCAGTTTGGTGTTCATTTCTGAAGATAACGTGTCATAAACGCGTGTTTGCCACCAAGCTTATTTTCTTGGCACTTTTTGCAACTCTCGGCCTCCATAAAGGCGTCTTCCCTGCATCGCTCTATGGTGACGGCCGCTCGTGAGACCTTGAGAGTAGAGACGTTTGTGCGATTTAGATTCAAGTCCGTGCTAATCAGTAAACACCATTTATGGATCAATTGTCTACATGGGAGACGTTCCAGCCCGCCACTCGTCCATCTCACGTGTCTGTCAGAACAGATGCGCTTCTATTTTAATCAATACAGCCGTCTACACATTACTGTGCCTGAATCCATCCTGTGTAGACGCTGGCGGACGAGTGAACTTGCCAACTTTCTGTTTACGCAGGCTGAGTGATGTAAAAAGAGCTCCGCTGCACGAAAAAATAACAAATCCATGTGTGAGGTCAGGTGTGATGGTTGCCACCTAAAAAGTAAGTTTGAAGTTTGAAACTCAAACAGCAAACAACTATTTGCTTTGTAAAGTTATAGTGGAGTCACTCTCCCTCTGTGTGTGTTGTTATCCGAGCTTTGCTCATGTAGCCGATCGAGCTGCGAGTGCATGTTAGAGCGTGTGTGTGTATGTGTGTGTGTGTGTGTGTTGTTAGCTCATCACCACCACTTCGTATGGCAGTTCCAGCCATCGTGACCCCCCATGCTGTCACGGAGGCGTAGCGCCGCGCTGTTAGCGACCCCTCACAATGCCGTCCGACGACTCAGCTGTTGTCAAGCTGTTGTTGTAAATCATAGATATGCTCTGAATCTCAAATTTAGCACCTTTAAGGAGCAGGCTGCCTGTTTTTCGTTCATGAGCCTATCGCTTTGGGCGTATTTGGGTTGAGCATGTAATTTACATACCCGGCTCTGATTATGCACTTGGATGTTGATTCATTTCCTGAAAAATCTGTTTCCACACACAGTCGAGTTGCTCATTAACGTGAAAGTGCATCCTAGAGAACTGACCGTGAGTGTGTGTGTGTGTGTGTGACGTTAGTAGAAGTGGGAGTGGCGGAAATACACTGAGGGTCCTCACAAGTGTGTGTGTGTGTGTGTGTTGTGTGTGTAAAGTGAGAGAAACTGATGATAAAAGTGCAACAACAATCCTGATTTCTTGCAGCTTCGTCTCTGAAGCTACAGAGTAATGCCATCTGGGGCAGCCGGTCTCCCTCCACTGTTCCTCCGCTGTGGAGGCTTGAGTTGTCAGATGCAACAGAGCAGACTGTTGATTTAGGGCAGTGTATGTGTGTGTGTGTGTGTGTGTGCGTGTGTGTGTGTGTGTGTGTAAGAGAGAGAGTTTAGTAGCCTGAGTTTTCTGGTTCAGACCGAGCATCTCCCAAACTGGGTCAGGTTACCTGTACATTGATCGATTGTCTCTCAGCCCTCCACTTTGATAATCAGTGGCTAGAGAACTCAATCAAAGAGCACCCAGTGAGCCCGGAGACCCGGGGATATTAATCAAAGATAGAAGTGTTGCATTGATCCTCAGGCGATCAATACAGTCCACGTATACAACTCAATGCTCTTTGGGTTAGGCTCCATTGGGCTGGCGTGAACTGACACCGACTGGAAGTGGATCGGGAGTTTATCAGCTTGCGTACACACACACACACACACACACACACACACACACACACACACACACACACACACACACACACTACCCCCCAAAACAGCACATCCAAATATAGCACTATTGTCACTCTGTGGACTCAGCACTCCCAAATGAATAGATGTTGGATCCAATGGAAGGTTGGTGGAAACAGAGTGGAGAAGGAAAATAGCAGAACACAGGTTTATTGTCCGTTGTTTGTCTGGGATTAGTGCAGGAAATATCATATTGACTGGAGCAGAAGAAGAACCAGGTGTAAGAAATGAGCTCTGCTCCATTAAATGCTTGTTCTCCGTCCATCCACAGTCCCTAGATCTCCGTGTCAACAATTCAAAGACCGTTGGGGGGGGGGGGGGGGGAATGAAATCTTCCAGTCCAATATGCCACCGAAGCACTGGCCAAAATTATATTTGAAATCCTCTCAAGTATTTATTTTGTGTTTGTGTGAGCTCTGGGCTCCACCTGGAACAATCTGAACAATCTCCAAAAGGTGAAATCACAGCCAATCTGGTATCCAGAGTGCTCCAGGTAAAACTCTAAAATAAAAGAGAGAAAAGTATCTCGAGGCATTTTTAAAGTGTAAAGCAAGGAACTGCCGGCCTTTTAGAAATCCGAAATAAATAATCAAATATGCGAGTGTACATTTTTTAAATCCGTTTTGAGCCGTGACTCTCTTCATCAGAGTGTGCACGGGGAGCTAAGCTTGTCTTTGAGATGGAGAGTAGTGCCTTGCTGCAGGGATCTATAGCTGTGTGACCAAACTACTGACCTCCAACCCGCTGCAGTAGCTTTACGGCCCGGATCGATTCTGCAACCCTGCGTCCCTCTCTCTGTCTCATTATCTCTCCTTCCCTCTCTTCCACCTCCCCCCCTCCTCTCCCAATCCTTCCCCCCCTTGTGTTAAAATGAAATAGGCTCGGGCTAGCTGTGTATCCCCTGTTTGCAGTCAGACAGGCGGTCCCCAGGAGAGGCAGGTCTGTCATTGAATGATCTTCCCCCTGCTTTTATCAACACATCTCTGAGAAAGGGGGGGGGGGATGGAGCCAAGGAAAGTTTCCTCTGGCGATGTACTTGTGTGTTTAAAACAACGGTGAGGGCTTTTTCTCAGGTTGTTCAATTACGTTTGTGTAAAAAAAAACTAACTCTAATCCCTGGACTCTGTTATTAGCATATCAAATACGTTTTAAATTCAATTTGCTTGAACAATGGACTGAAGGCGCAGAACAAATTAAGAACATAACATGTTACTTATTGCAATGTCTCGATAAATTAGGAGATAAAATGGGACAACAAGGCGGTGCTTCAAAGGTCCTCCAGGACCTTGAACCCTCCTGTGATGACATCATGCAGCAGACAAAGGACACCGAGACAGACAGAGGACACTGAGACAGACAGAGGACACTGAGAGAGACAGAGGACAAGAATATCTCACAGGTTGGTGGTCATTGCGGGCACCTCCAGGCAGGATAGAAACACCAATCAGAGAGCATTGTCAGGCCAGCGCTGACCAATGACATCTCACTTTAATTGAATCCGGGTGACATTCTCTTGCATGGCGGCACTTACTCACTGCAGGACAACGCGCCGCCGCCGCCGCCCAAACGGCGGATTATTAGAGTCACATTCGAGCACAGACTGTGTGAGCGTGTGTGTGTTTTTTTTTTTTTTTTTTTAGTGTGTGAGGCTGTTGATTGGTCGTCGGTCTGCAGGCCGGCAGTACTGTACGAGCGCGCTCATCGAGCCGTTGACCTCGCTGGGGCATTACCCAGCTGCAGATAATGAGCTTTAACGTTCCATTTCATCTTTCTCAATAAGGTGGTGCACGGCGGACACCTGAGGGCCTAAAGGTCAGAGAAAGCAACTCAGCCTGAAAACAGATTACACAATGCAGGCAAGCAGGTAATTATCAAGACAATCATAAATCGGCGAGGAGGCGATCGAGTTTCCCTACTTGAGCCGGTTGGATTTAGTGTTGGCGGAGAGGAATTGGGTTTTTCGCCGTTAATGCACGGGCTGCTCAGGCTGCTAACCTTCTATAGAAACAGGATAAATGTGATGCACCAGAGATATACTTCTCACGAGGAATTGTTGTGCCCGACTAGCTAGACTAATTTGAATTTCATGGGACTGTAAATCATTCTTCCTTCTCACAGAAGCAAATGATTCTGGCTTGTTATCCAAAAGAGAGAAAAATGTAATACAGAAAGTTGTACAAAATGTTCCCATAATGTGCAAAGTATTTTTCTTTTTTCGTGCAATGAGATGATAAACGTCCTGTTATATTGCTTGTGTGTGTTACTGATTGTCACTGAATTGTATCAGCTGCCTAATCACATGTAACAACAGGGCATGAAAAAGTTTCCCCCTTCTTATAATTCACGCATCACGAGTATTATTTTTAGCGGTGAGCTTTGAAGGGTCGAACTCCATTAGGCTCACAAATGAGCTTTTAAATGCTCGGAATTATTCAAATGTCCCACATTTTTGTGCTATTAGCCTAATGAACGCAGAGCGTATCTCCGTCACCCGGCTGGAAGCGAAGCCCGTTGATGGCCGGACGCGTCACAAGGCTTCGAGGGGGTATAAAGATCTTGACAGCTGATTTGGCTGATGGCACCGCCGCCGTGTTTCACCTGCTCTCAGCAGCACTTACACGAGGCAACATGTCACGGCTGGGTAGGTGTGAATTGAATCCGGCCGCTTGAATCCAATAGAGGCCCCCATGCAGCCCGACGTGATCCACTAATGTTTTTGTTCAACTTAATTGAGCGTTGTCCCTTCAACTTAGCCTCACATCTTCATCCTGCGTCTAATAGCCCCAGCTTCCCCTGAAAGTCTAATTACTTCACTGGCAAAGTTACAGCGGAGAAATATACAATTTTTTTTCGGGTGCCACGGGAGAGGATGAAATTGCTGTCGAGCAGGAACTCTCTCTAATGCACGGATTCAATTTTCTATTTTTTTTTCCTCCCGTTTTCCATGAATAAAAGAAGATGTTAATGAGTCTTCAGATGTTTGGTTGTAGCTTGTCTCTTAAATCTGCCCGTCAAAAACAAATAAAGTGTACAAACAACTCAGACATGCAAGCACATGAGATAAACCCCCCTCCCCCCCTGTGTTTCACCTGCAGAGAGAGTCCTGGCGGCAGACCCTCCTCAGCTCCAGACAGTTGGGCTTCTCCTTATCTCTGTAGGAGCAATCGGGCACGATGGTCTGCCTGCGTCGCTCGGCGCAGCCCTCGCTCTGACACGGGCAGAAGAGCAGCCGGTGGCTGAACTCGGGCGGCACGCGGTCCAGGAACAACCTCAGCGCTTTGTGGCAGCGCTTCTTGCTGCAGGTTTCGCCCTTGTTGGGGTCCTCCTTGCTGCAGGTGGCGATGTAGGCGGAGCGTTGCCTCTTGCAGCTGCTGTTCAGGTTGCAGGCTTTGGCGGCGTCGAGACACGGGTTGCAGTTCCTCTCGGCGTCGAGGCAGTGGAAGCCTTTCGGGGCCACGGTGAGCATGCCTGTGATGGATACAGAGAAGGAAAACTCTTTCAACGGGAGGTGTCAGACATGTTTTTCTGAAGAGGAATGAGTTGTTTGAATGTATAAATCGTTGTCGGATCGGTAGTACTTAAGCAAACGCAACCTGGATCAAATACAATCACAACAGTTTGATAAAAAAAAATCTCTCCATTGATCCTCCGACTCAACATCATTATTCTGAAATGGTTTACTGTCGGCTCAGCCGCAACTTATGATCAACAAATAAAACAATAAGCCTCGGATCTCGGCTCATCGGGGAGTTGATTGCAAATGTTGAACGTGAAGGAGAGGCTTCACTATCATCCACCAGTAAGCCACTGGAGAGACGCCCGCAGCTCGCCCACATCCACTCCGACTGAATTATTGATTCACTCCGCTTCAGACCTTGAGTGAAATATGAATGAATTAAGCAAAGATTTCCAAATTGGATATTAATAAATGATTCATTTCCAGGTAATATTATGTGATTATAACATTAGGGCATTCTCAAATTGTCAAATTTCCCTTCCCAATGTTGAAAATACAATAATTATTCTAATATTTTTTTGCAGTGCTTTTATAATGAAAGCAAGATAGACAATCAAATAAGATATTTAATTAGTTTCAGCCGACAGGAGCGCTTCTGAAAATATTGACCAGGATGCCTATTGATGTTTGGTACGAAACTAAATACTGTAACATCTGCCCAAAAAGTGCTGAGCTCAAGGACTCGGCAAAGATTTCACGCTGCGCTCTAAAGTATGATCCACTTATTGGACGGTTCAAGTACAAGATTAAGTTCCCTTATTTCTTTTGCTCGCTGTAATCATAAACTGAAACATTGCAATTACCCCTCCGGCTTCACGTCATACTTGTGGAAAACAGATTATGTCATTAGGTGTTCTGAGATACTGTATGTACCACGATGGCAGTAAAAGTAAAAAAAACGCACTCTTGCCTGAGATATACTGTTAATAAAGTAGAATCATGTGTACTTGTGGCACCCCTCTCTTGTATTCAGGCTATATTAGAGAAGTTAACCTCCCTCCCCTGTAGATAATGATATTTCAAAGGTCGTAGCGGCATGGTGACACCCGGAGAGATTCATCTCTTATTAAACAGAACCAATCTCCCTCCGTGTCTATCAGACAGCCGGCAGCAGGAAGTAGACCATTTATTTTAGAGATGCCGCGTTGTTTCCAAATGTCGCATCTCACGTTATCAAGGAATGGGGGATACGTCGAAGACATCGCATCTCAATGGGGAGGATAAAAAAAAATAAGCAAACACTCTGAAATTAATGATTTTGCGGTTCAGATAAAAAGGAAACTCGGCCGCCACTGAAGAACAGCAGAAGTAGAATATCGGGACCGCATCGGAGAGATGAAAGCACACTTAAACTTAGCTTTCAGTTATACAGCGCTTCCCTTTAGACGTGCTAAAGAGGTTAAATGTAGAAGGCACTCTGATAAACAGGCAAGGTTTTTACGACACATTCGGGTTCAACAGATGTAGGTGTTCAAAAATAGTGCCGTCTTTCTCAATGTTTGTCACAGGCCACCGGGGAGAACCTTCCCTTTTGTGCGAATAATAAGAGCATTAACTTTCATGACTCCAATCACAATAAGACATCATTGTATCATCAATTGAAACTTGTTTATCCCGGCACTCTCTGAGGAGAGGAGATAAATGATCCACAGCAGATGTCTGGCAGTGTGGCAGCCTCAGTCTTGTTAGTGGAAGCGAGTGAAAGAGGCAGACAGAAGTGTGTGTTTTCTGAGCTCGGATCATGTACCGTGACTGTAACAAACGCCGAGACCTTAAAGGCAGGACGGGAGACAAACCGTTGACCTCGTCGAGAGGGAGCAGCTCGGCTTGATGTTGGTTCAATTGGGAGAAAAAAGAGCCGACACAAACGGGCCGAAGCGGGGCCAAAGTTTTACTAAAGTGGGCCAAGCTCGCCTGAAGGGGGGGGGGTGGTACGGTCCAGCTGGAGGAGAGGCTAGCGGAGCACGCTGTCCAGTGGTTCAGGCTACATTACATTGATGGATTGCAGATCCCAAATCTCCCCTGGCCATCTGCAGGCTCTAATGTGGGCCACTGGGGGGTCCAAGATGAAAAGAAAATAGGAGGAGGATGAGCTACTGAGATTTATCTGACCACGCGGGGCTGAAGCAGCTTTTGAGGCTCCGGCGATGGACGGGGTTTTTACTACCTCTGATTGGGGAGCTGAGATTGAATTTGGTGCTCAAACCCAAAAAGATGTCCTGGGGCGAACATAACACACAAAACCCACTTGATGGCTCTGCCGGTCTTACACACAAAACACAGGGGGGACGGCGAGAGCGTGTGCAGGGGAGAGGAAGGAGTGCAGATGGGAAGGGGAAATGTGCAGTATTGTGTTACAGAGTTATAATTGATTTTTCCAAGTGCATTACAATGAAGGTTTTCAGCAACCATATTCTGCTATAATGCGGGGAGAGGGAGGTGGATAAGCTAATGATACGAGACGTATAAAAATGGAAAAAGCTCTGAGAGGATGGAGGAGACTTGAGCAGTTGATTGCAGCAGCTGATCGTGACGGATAGAGAGATGAAATGAGAGGACACAGGCTAACAGATTGGAAAGCCTCTCCGAGAGACATGCTGGAGAGCTTTCAATTAATCCAGCCTAATTCAGGAAAGCCTCTTGCTCGGAATAATTAACCCAGCCCATCAGCGGTGCAATCAACAGCTCATAGCATCACAATAGCGTACACGTACCTATCACCTTAGCATGCTGGCTGTTGTGTACATTAATGAGCGAGCGAGGCGCCGACTGAATGAATGAACAGATAGACGCGATTGATTGATGACGGGACGTTATAAACACAGCACATCGGTGACATTGAGGACAGAAAAAGCCATAAATAATGTTTTTTTCCCCTCCTTTTTTATTTCTTTTCACCTGTCGGCTTACTCAAACGGACACAATGTATTAATTTCAAGGGGCTGCAAAACAGGAATCCACAATAGAGATCCTCGAACGTCTTACGTTGTTTGCTTGAAAGTGCCTCGGAATAAAAAGGCAATCTCATAACTGTTTAGTCGATGCCAACAACAGTTAAAGCATCGCTTTTTGTGATCCTGCCATTTGACTGTAAATAGGCTTTTAATAGGGCTCTTACTCCATCCTATCATAAATTAGACCCCGCTGATGGCAGTGCAGCAGAAATAACTATGCATTCTCCCCGCACGTGTAATACACTCGGGGAGAGAAAGGAATAAAGAGATAGCAGAGAGGTAAAAATGTGAGATAGGGGACACGTATCGGGAGAAAGACGGGGCGAAACAGAAAATTACATAAGACCCGTGTTCTTGTGAGGAAAGAGAGGGATAATAACGAGAGGGGGTGATTTGGAGATGGACAGCACGTGTGGATGAGAGGAAAACGGTGGTGTACATCTGGATTTCGATGCTTTCCCTCCCCAAAGAGCAAGGGATCTTCTTCCCCTAGTAATTGCTCTCTGTCAGCCTAATTTGAATTCTGCATTTCATATATCATCCCATACTCAGGGGACACTGCGCTGCAGAAGGGGAGTTCAGCCCAGGTTAGGAAGAGGCTCTGGGCTCCGGGTATGTTCTCAGTAATTAGGAAAGGTGCCAAAGTTTGGATTTAATACGGCCCAGGGTGAGCGTGCGGGAGCTTGTTAGGAAAGTGTTTAGTCTGGACCCCGAGGAGCATGTCAAGCATTTCCGTGTCAAAGGGCTCATCAGTCATTAGCTCTGTACTCCGTGTCGCCGTGGGGTTTCCAGAGAGGAGCAACTGGATCTACCGAAAAAAAAAAAAAAAAAAATCATCTCCCTCAGCCTGACTGAGCGAGTTATACGTATAGACGTCATCAGAGGAACAACGGGGGAGTTCAGGAAGTCTTCTGTTCTCAGGAATCAACTGAATGTTTTTACCTCTGAGCGTGAAATCATTGCTGCAATTTGAACCAGAGTGTAGATGAGAGAGAGTGTGAGTGAGGGGAGATGGAAATGATGAGAGAAGGCTAAATATTTGTATGTGAGGATAAATATGTGTGTGCGAGAGGTGGGAGAGGGCTGTCCAAAGGAATTTTAAATCATTGTAAACACACTTCTAAATACTTGAGCTGTTTATGAGCATCTGCCTCCAAGTTGAGCTTCCTCTGGTGAAATTTCAAAGCTCGAGCATCCTCAGTCTTAATATGCATGCTGTTTAGCTCCCTTCAACCGTCACTGGCAGTAATGCAGAATATATTGAAATAATCTAACACTGTGTGTGTGTGTGTGTGTGTGTGTGTGTGTGTGTGTGTGTGTGTGTGTGTGTGTGTGTGTGTGTGTGTGTGTGTGTGTGTGTGTGTGTGGTGAGCCTACACAATGTCAACAACCTGCTTCTATGCTCATTACCAGCATGCAAGTAGGGAATAACCAGAAATATTAGTGAAACAACAAACATGTTCCGTGGATTATTCCCTAAAGCAAAAAACGCTGACTATAACAAAGGTTCTCTGATAAGTGAGCTTCCAAATACTCCCATTACTGATCCACAGAGAGACAAGCTGGGGCTGGAAACTGATTAGGAAATCCACATGGAACAATGAAGCATATGAACAAAGTAATATAGATACAAACACGCCACAATCACGAGAATTCACAAAAAAACAATCTTGCCCAAACAGATATAGTCAGAGCCCTAATAATAAAAAAAGCAACAGGATGCAAGCAAGCAAAAAAAACTCAAAATCCAAGTGTTTGCCTAAGTAGTAATACTTGTTATGTGGACAAAGTCAAAATGTCAAACATAGCAGCAGCATGCTGAGCACGGCCGTCGCACCGGTCCTTCTCCTCCCCAGCTGTAGAAACAGCTTTCTGGATTTAATTGGACGGTGGGCACAGCGAGCTGAGAGGTGAGGGGCTTAGTGCTGCGAGTTGGAAGGTCTAACTGGGATGTTAAACTCCATTCCTGGAGGAACCCCTGAACGCAGCGTACTACTCTGCCCTCTGCTCTTAATAAGTTAATTAGCCCGGCGCCGGGTCGAACGAACAGGATACGTTTCACATGGAGCGTATTAACAATTACAGTTAATGATGTCTTTTTGCCCGCTGTAACATGGGATTCATGTGAGCTTTGATAAGGGTCCCGGTGCATTGTGGGTGGACGGATTCATCCCCCCACATTCTTCATGCGTGATGGTTTATTGATTGAGCTATTGACTCAGCATCTCTGCCTCCAGACCGAGAAAACAACGCTTTTTTTAAATGTGTGTTTTTTTTTAAATTGTCGATCATAGTGAACTGAACATCGTTGACTTTTGTCAAAACAAGCAAATGCATCACGTTGCACGTTGTGATGAGCACTATTTTCTGATGTTTCACACACCAAAAACAATGAATCTATTAATGCAGAAATAGTTTTTTTTCCACATATGAAACTATTAGGATCACATCATGGCACCAGATGTGATTCATTATCTGAACTAGCTCATGGTGGGTGGAGGGGGCGTCTGTCATCGGCAGGTGTGGGACTGTAAACAAGACGAATGTGCCTTCCCGTAGCATCTCCATGCGTCGTCTTTTTGTTTGATTTTGTTAGATTCCCCACTGGTGTTTGATCCAATTTGATTAGAAATAAGAAAAAGCTGCTTAAATGTTACTTATTTCTCTTCGGTTCTTACAGCGACTTGTGGGGTTTTCGACTCGAGTCACTGCTTATTAATAGATTTCCTCCGGGAAATATTCACTCAGAACTCTCTACCATTTGATGATGAAGAATTACAAAAAGTTACATGTGTGTGCCTCTTTTTTTTTTTTGGAAGACTAACCCTTGTAAATGTTTTCAAGTGTAGGGAGAATGAGAATGTCCCTCCTGGGCCACCATAAGGACAACAGTCTTTAGTACCGCCCACTTCCTGGTTCTTAATTTGTTTGGTGTTCATGCTGCTTTCCTCTGATCCGGGCCCTTCTCCACAGTGTGGCCCCTGGGACCCCGGACCTCTCCTTGGTTTGCAGCGAGTGTGCACGTTTGGTGAGTTATCCACCCCCCCTTTACTGTGTTTTACCTCTTACTCCATCAGCAGCTGGCTTACAGCTCATTTAGCCACCTTCCTTATGGCCATCACACAGTTTTAATCAGGATTTTATCAGTCGATGTGTTTAGATTAATGCTGCCCTTTCGGCTACATCGTCCATTTTAAATTGCGTATTGATGACTGTTTTTTTGTCTCGGTAGAAATACTGCAGCTCAGTCCATTGATAATGTATCATTGATGCAATCTGTGTGGTTAAACTGGATTGTGTAGCTTCACTTTAATGTGGTTTAAAGGGGCGTTCTTAGTATAAAGCTAAGACAATACAGTTGCTGTGTTTGGTCCTCAAAGTGAAGAGGGAGTCAGGCTAACTATGGGGGAGGTCACCCTTGATGAGACTCTGGTGTTTTTATGAAGATAGCAGCACTGAAACACATGTCTGTCCTTCTTTTGACAAGATTGCAGCTGTAAGTGGGAGGGAGAGAAAAATCCATTATGTAGTGGCTTAAATACCAAGAAGAAAATACCAGATGAGTTGATAAAATGGTGGTGAAGGGCAGCAGCGATGTAAAAATATAAATAAATGAACCAATATTGTACTGAGCTGCTCATGTTGGATACAGCACTGGCTCCAATAGAGAGCACCTGTGAAGCACATTGTGCCCTTTGCTGCAATTATATATTTTCATGTCATAGTGCTTCTCCAGCTCAGACACTGATAATGGTAAGAGCCCAAATTTCTCTCTCGCTCGGTTGCCCACTACAGCGGCTGCAACTTTTATTATGTGCATGAATCTTTGAGCCGCTGTATTTAAGATTACATATAATACCGTCTGTGTTTCTGTGGAGCAGAGGTGGCAATTATTGGTTATTTTCATGCTCTTAGTAAGATGGCCCTCGCCAAAACATTCATGTAAATACCCCCTCCTTTTATTCCTCACATCTTGGCCACAATAATAAGGATCAACTATAAGTCATCACAACATCCACTCATCTTCATCCCAGGAGTGACGGCCATCAGCCACCTGGGTGTGGATGTCTTCATCCACACCCACTACAATTAAAAACTTCCACGGCATCTTAATCGTAGAGTGGAAGCTGACATGAAAAAAAATCCTCCCAATTTCCCCCAAAGCGGTTATTTCCATTACAAAAATGGAGAGTAAACTTTTACTCCTACATCCTCCTAGAAATTAATTTGCAACGGCGAGCGTCCTCACCTCAAACTTTCAAACGTGGAACGAGGACCAGCTGTCCCCAAATTTCAAGATGTCTTTTTGGTCATATATGTTGCGTTGCATTATTAGTCTGGTTAGACGCAGAAATGCATCAGTTTCATAGCGGCCAGCCTCGAGTCTTTACATTACTTATCAACGTGGCACATTATAGAGAAGGCTACTCACTTCCAGTCACAGTTTCAGTGATTTGGTCTTCTTATCAGAGAATATTCCCCAATGGAGCAAAAGAAATATCCATATTTTGTCTGATATCTGTAATGAGGAGGGTCTCTGAGCGTTTAAAGACTTGTGGATATCATTCGATTTACCTGGCTCTTTTTTTTTCATATATAATCGTTGTGTCACCCGGGGGGGATTCTTCATTCGCCCATGAATACTTCATCATGTCATATTGGATGTGCAGTGTTTTACTTCCTGAATTCCTCTTGTTGTCAGATTAATTCACTCAATTTAAGCCGTAAAAATCGGAAAAAAAACATACTTCCTACAATTTTATACACATACTTTACCTCACTCCTTGAAAACCTCACCTCATAAATATCATACCCTCTCCAGATTGTCATCTCTGTCCTCTTGGCCTCGTGGGCTCATTTATGCATATGTGTGGGGAGGGGAGGGGGGGGCCCTAGGGTGGCATAATTCATGAAAGTACTATCTTCAGATCAGATTTACTGCGTGTGCAAATACCTTGTTGTCTCAGGCTGTTGATTCTGAACAATTCCTCATCATCCTCCTACCTCATATTGTATCTTTCAGGTCTTAAAGCAGCAAACATACACATGGAACAATCTATAGCTAAGACATGGAGCTGGAGGGGGAGAGCGGTTCAGGGAAGGGGCCTCTGCAGCACCAGATGTTAAACAGCTGCTGGCCTGACTATGTGCATGTATGGTATTATACTGCATGCACACACACACTTTTCTGTGTTGTTTGTAAAGCTATGAATCAATGTAGGTGGGAGGAGAGGGGAGGGAACTGTGCCGCATGGCCTGGTCTTGGTCCCAGTTGGGTTGACACTCCTCCTGATGAATATTGTACTTTTTAAAAACAATTATGCGTTGGGATCACACCAGATGGGGGTGTAGAACCCGCTACTTCCGGGACCCTAACTTGGACCGCACCTGTCTCCTAACCTGGCTTTCATTTTTTGGATCACCTGTAAAGATGGCTATCATTGTGTCATATTTAAGGTTTACAAAGCCCTGCCTGCATGTGTTCAGAGAGCTACCCATGTTTCATACTTAGTATTAACAGTTGTGGGTTGATGATTTTACACACAGTGGAGTTGGGTGGAGCTCGCTGGTGACCCTGGCTGACCTCCAGCCAGCTGTCAGGATTGTACCATTCACATGTTTGCTTCCATACATGACCTTTCACTCTCTTTCCATCTATCATCTTCATCATCTATCGGATAACCATGACCTGACACTGACATCATGACATAGTGATTAAGAGTCACAACTCACAGGAGAGAGAGAGAGAGAGAGAGAGAGAGAGAGAGAGAGAGCAATAACCAGACTGCTTTAAGCTGAATGTAGAAAGGTGGGCAGGTGTGACAGGTGGCCTAAAGGTGCAAAAAAAAAAAATCGACCTGACGCTGCACTTCCTGGATGGGATGGGGGAACAGGTTTTGATGGCGTGTTGTAGCTGTTGATGGCGAAGCCTTACTGTGCTGTGGGTTTTTAACGAGAGAAATCCTTTTTAGACCCCCTCCGTGCCTCACCACCGTTAGAGAGAAGGCACCCCAGAATGCACCTGTGCTGCTGAGGTGATGAAACGCTGCTGATGCACGGTGCCGGGACGGGAGGAGCAGAATTCATCACCGTCTCTTACCGGGGCGATGGTGTCGTCACTGAAGGGCAGCCAGCGGCTTTATTTAAATGACACAACCCACTGGGTTAAATGTGCTCATTGTCTCTCTGTGTGTGTGTGTGTGTGTGTGTGTGTGTGTGTGTACACGGTGCATGCTAATTTCCAGTTTGAAGATATGCAGAAATGAGTGGCCGGGAGTACACAGTCCCATTAGAAGGAGAAGCCTGTGTGAAATAGTTTTGCTGGTATCACTTGGGGCGATGTAGAAACTGAGCCTCCATATGTTCCGTTTAATTTAAACTTCAGAGCCGGAGTGCGTGAGTGCATGCAGTGGTATATAATTCTTTTTCATTTCTATCACAACTTCTGTCCCTTATCTTCCTCCCAGACAAAAACTTTTAGAGTAGCAAAGATTATTTTTCAATTTCCTACCTTTCCTCTTGGAGAGTATACATTCCCCCGTCCTCATCAACAAACCCGATATCATATATTCCCCGGGTCTCCCCACAGTTTAGCATTTATAGATAGTGATTATGAAGACTTTTGTGTAGTTGAGTAGTCGAAAATGAGTATTATTTTCATAAAACAAGTGTGTAATTACTTATCCGTTTGCCCGCGGTTCCCTCTCAGCGCCACAATCAATTACCCCGTCCTCAGAAATGGTAAATAATGAGGGAAGCTTGTGGCTAAACAGATTTCGGAGAGCAAATCTAATATTTCACCTCGGAGAGATGGAGGAAACAGCTGAAGCAAAATGGATGCAGTAATGAGTCCCCTGTTGTAGCTTAATACGTCCAGGTACACTGTACCGCGCTCCCTGTTTGACTTGTTCACTGCTCGCCGCAAGATAGAGTGTACATTGATTATTATCTGGCATGGTTGTTAGTTAGCGGGGCGTCTCAAAGCTGCTAGACACACAACAAAAGCCTCTTGGAAATGCCCATTTAGACACACTTCACATTTTTATCTAGTAACTCCAGAGCTGGTTTCCATCCATCCATAGAACAAACATGTGTGTGCCTTTTTCAAATGTCATCCAGCCTTTTTACCAAATGTAGTTCATGTTTTATTTGATTGAAACCGGCTGCTTCATCATTGAAGGTTTGACATATTTGACTATATTTCTTGAGCAAAGCTCGAGTGCAAATGACACATACTGTATGAATTATTTTTGCAGTATTTTATGGCATTTCCACTATTGGTGGCACTATAGCAACAGGAGAAATTAAAATGGTCAGTGGTTTTTACTAACTGAAAGTTTTCCCTCGCACAAAGCCAATAAAATACTCTATTAATGAGAATGCTGGTTCATAACTAAATAGCTTTTCTATCATCCAAATAGAAATGTTGTGCATACTGCAGCCTTGGCGGAAGAACGCGCCGTCTGCAGGCTTCCTAGATGAATATGTACTTAAATCAGGGACGGCAGTCTGCCACCATTTCTCAAAACTCCAAAGTAATCAAAGCTTGCACGTTTTCATATTTATTCTGGTACTCTCTCCTTCCTTCAATATATCAAACAAGCGCGTTTTCAAAAACAGTGATACATGGCTGATTTCAAGCTAAGGGGATTATACAACAAGCTTGTCTTTCTTGTACCTCCCAGTTATAAAACAAAGCGAGATACATCAGCCAAAAGAAAAGGAAATGTGCTGCCTTCAGTGTTTGTAAATTGCTTTTGGCAAAAAAAATAGAAAAAAAAAAGAAAAAGAAAAGAACATCCTCCGGAAATTTCTGTCAGAACTGGATGAAAGAAAGCGATTGAATTTTCAAGTGACTAGCCTGTAGCTGTGGCGGTGGATAGGTGCCGTCCCTGCGTCCCATCACACCTTTCTGTGAAAACCTTCGTCTCAGCTCTGCATTAATCATCGTAGTTGTGTTTTTATAATAAGACCTGCATTAGTGATAGCATGATGGTAATAGCCAGTAAATTAAATAGCAGGCTGCAGCCCCCCCGATGACTGCCGGGCTGTTTAATTAGTTATCCAAATAGGAAATCAAACTGAAAGCTGAATCAATAGCTGGAAAAAATGTGCAGTAATACATGGAGAGTCTGTTTTACCTCACAAGCCCGCAGCAGTCGTCACATGTGAGACGGATCAACCAGGTGGAAACGCTGGATGATCCACCTCCATTCCACCATGTGAAGAATGCAGATTTACCCCCTGATTCCACTTATATGGAGTGTTTAGTTAAGATCAGACGTGTGATACCTGAGGAGATGGAGGCCAAGCGGAATGCGTCGTGGTGTCGGTTCGGTGCCACGGGTTCGTACGGGGATGAGTCGTCCATGTCTCCACCTGAAACGACAGTGAGGATGACGGAGAGTAATTAGCACTTAAGTGGATGATGGTTACATTCCAAGGAGGGTTAGAATCCAAAACAGAGACGGGAATGCGTTCGAGTCGTGGGTCGGCGCCCGCTGAGCCTGTGTCGACGCTAAATGCCCAAATGTTTTATATGGAAAACAGGATGTTCATCACGTTCAAATCATTTCCTTGTTGGAGAGACTATTTGTTCCTGCGGCGTCGGTGTTTTCAGAGGGGAGGAGCAGATGAAGGTGTAAAGCGGGAGCAATGCATCTTTGCCCACGCTAACAATGCAAAAAAAAAAAATACAAAATTTAAATCAAATTAGCACTCAACTGACTGAGTCCCTCCCATGTGCCTGCTCCTCTGTAGGCCCTAATCCCGCATTTAAAATTCATAGCCATTCGGTGTGATTGAGACAAACCCTCCAGTGTGTAATAGCTTTGCATTCTGATCCGAACAGAAACACAGCGAGGTTGTTGTAAGGAAGGTCTGGAGGCCCCGCTGCTACAAATGAGAAAATCTGAAACCTGTTGGTACAAGAGCGCGCTGCCCGGTAGATCCAATCAATAGATAGAGTACATTTTGTTCATCAACATCCTCCGCCGATGCTTTCAAAAGCAGAATGCAAGAATCGTGTGTGTGTTTGTGTGTTTGTGTGTTTGTGTCTGTTTTTCATTCTGTGAACTTATTTAATCATCAAATATGAGTCAGATATCAGAAATAAAAGCCGGGATGACGTCACATATGCGTTGCTGCTTCGCTTAAAGTTGAATTTGTCCTTTTTTAAAAGTCAAGACGTGTGTGTGTGTGTGTGTGTGTGTGTGTGTGTGTGTGTGTGTGTGTGTGTGTGTGTGTGTGTGTGTGTGTGTGTGTACACTGGCGTGCAGCTAAAAAGGGAATAACTAAAGTAAGATAATCAAGGGAGAGGGGGAATTACTAAAGGGAATGTTCTATCATAATTTGTCCACAGAGTAAAGAAAACCAACCCCAGACTTGTGTACCAGAGCCTTTGCGGTATGTCTAGGTCTACATCGCCGCCCCCCCCCCCCCCCCCCCCTCAATCAATATTGACAATCACAACATGATGGAACAGCTCAGCTGGCCATCCTCCGAGCATATAGCTATTGACATCTGGCGCAGTTGAAAATTGTATCTGTGTTTGAGAACGAGAAAAGGGACACAAAGGAGGGTGAAAAGTGGAGATGGGACAAAGACACAGGAGGAGAAAGGAGTGTACGTGGTAGAGGGCGACTTGGAGGAAATGACCTCCAAAAACCTCCAAGTTTTGAGCTTTTTTGTTTGTTGTTGTGTCTTGAAAAAAGTAGAATATTTTTGAAAGCGTGTCTCTTTATTCCCTTTTTCCCCCGTCGCCTTTGTGTTGCCCACATCTCTGTTCATGTTACATTTATGCCCATAGAGACGGACTGGAGATCTCTCAGCATTTCTAATTACAACAATTACCTTCAAAAGCTATAGTGCTTTAGAAGCTTTTGAGCAGTTCAAGAATACCACTTACTCGGCAAATAACCGCCGCAACCCTCCTTCCATGCCCCCCCCCCCTTTTCTTTTTTTCCCAGCAGAAGACACAGCTATTGTCTATTTCAAAGAAGAGCCGAATATTCCTCGGAAAAAAAGAAAAAACGTGTAATGCTTCTTCCACCGTGACACTTTGTGCCGTACAGAGCAACATGGAATAAAAAGGAAGCCATATCTTTTTTTTATTTTTTTGCCCAAAAGCAAAACAAATGAGGTTGCTTAGCATTTCGTTCGGCTCGTTCCAGTGTGTAAGGAAGCTTCACTGCACAATCAGCCCGGGATCAAACAGTGTTAAGGCACATTAGGTTTCATAAGTAGAACTGTGCAGTGGTGATCCGATAAAACATTGATGTCAAAACCACAACAGTGGCTCCAGTTAATGAATATTAAAAGCTTATTTACATGGATGTTACAAGCCGTGCTGAATCATAAAACTGCAAAAACACACTATAATCACGTCCACCCCTAGGATGTGAAAACCCCACAGCGGGAGGCCTTGTACTTCAAAAAAAAAAAAAAAAGTGCTCTTTGACAGTCGTCCTGGACCCAATTATACATTGATAATAGAGGATTCTTCCCAGCTGTTAAGTGATAGGATGTTTTCAGCCCCGGGGCAACAACTTACTGTTGTAATTAAGCCTCCGTTTGACTTCATTTGCTCTGACAGTGTGGAGCATGACCGGCACCGCTCAGACAGACATGCAGCGAGACATGCTAATTACAGCGAGACAGGAATACTGCTTTTAAGTGGATTCACTGCCTTCTCCTTCGCCGTAAGGGCTTTTTTTCTTTTTTTTTATATGAAGCCGCTGGACATCATCGCTCATGCTTCTCAAACGCATTATCAATAAAGCTAAACTCCTGCGGTGATTGAAACCGTCCTATGGATTCTATTCGCGACTTTCTTGGCAAACCATTTATGACAGGAAGCCAAGTCTGCTCATAACAATCACCTCGTTGTGTTTCCTTCTGATTTGTACCTCCTACTTGAGGCAAGTCTACGTGTGTATTAATATCGCTTCTTGTTTAAATAATAACAGTTTATTGCAACATTACTTCTGTTCTTATAATAACCACATAAAGAAAGTTAACGGGCAGCCTGCAGCGCAGCCGGAGGTCCTCTGCAGAGTCCTGCTGGTTGTTGCACGAACTCGGCTGGCAACAAAAGGTGACCGAGCCGTTTCTGTCAGAGCTCCCAAAGTCTGCAAATGAGCTGTCAGTGGAGATCCGGGCGAGCCAGAACACTTTCCTCTCCAAAGCACTTCTCAAAGCACTCTTGTATTCTATAGAAATATATCAGAGGGGAACGCCGGAATATGGGAATTAACATTTTTATTACATTAAGATAAATGCATTAATCTCTCCTCTCAACTTCCTCCTGTAATGGTGCTCGTTGCAACGGAGGAGAGATAAAAGTAAAGTGATACCACCAATGCATCTTTCTTTGGAATTGTTGCTTAACAGAATACAAGTTGAGGCTTCAATTTAGTGGACGGCCCAGCGTTTGAAGTCCGTATTGACATTTTCAACTCAATTCCAAAACCATACCAATAGAATATTGGATTAGCTCGGAATAATATTTCAAGTCACAATACCGATCTCGAGCAGCGCTGTGGGCAAACACAGCTGAGGAAAATGTTCAGCCATCCCTTTGGCAACGTAAAATGTAATATTAATATAAATAGTTACACTCGCGTTTGCGTAAATCAGCATTTTAATACCTGGTGTCACATCCTAAATGTTAAATATAATGTAAATCCTGCAAACTTCCGTTAAAAACGGCTATCACATTTACAGTAGAAGCATATTTGAGGAGAATAGATCAGCCTCTCCTCAACAGTCTACATTTAAATCCATGAGAGTGAGTAGAAAAACCCAATAATTTTGGATGAACATCTTTAAATAGCCAATTTGAAGTATTTACTCTAAACACGATTAGCGCTGCTGTAATGGTGACCGAGGGATAACAAACCGCGTGATTCATCCAAATATAACTAAATGTGTTTGGCTCCGAGTTGTGCTTTTTGGAAGAAAAAAAACAACAAACAAAAAAACAAAAAAAAACTTGGCCCGACCGACTTCGACAAGCAGCTTCAATTAATGATGCGGAGAGCGGGAAGCAAGAGAGACGGAGCGCCGCGATGACAGCCGGCCTCGTGGTTCCACTCGGCGATCCGTCCTGCCAGGAGTGAGTCTTAATGCCCGCATCATGACGCCGTTCACCGGGCAGAACGGGCCGTCACTCACCCTCTGATAGAGAGCCTGAGAACTCGCCTACCTGGCTCCGGCACGCTATAATGCAGCCTCGTGGGGAATGGGAGTCATCTCACACTTCACCTTTACAGGGCTTGGGAAATTATTAGACAGATTTACGAGTGCCTGTGTTTCGGCATCATATTTCACCGCTGCTTTTTGGGGATGAAAGAGGAGGGAAGAAGGGAGGGATGAGGGAAGTGCCGGGAGACCTTATTGATCACGTCCAGGAGCTATCGACAGGTCCCTTCCTCCGATGATGAAGTAGCCACCTAGCGAGTGGCGGCCGGGTTCCCGAGCGAGGGGAGGGAGGGAGAGCGGAGAGAGGACATATTCAGCATGCAGGAGCCTGCTTCCCCCTTTCCCCTGACATGTGGGGCAGGCTGGAAAAATGTTCTGCTTATGACAGTGGATGGCTAAGGTAATGGCCGGTGACTGCTACCATTGCTCATAGTAATGATGGTTTCACCCAGGAATACTGTGTACCTTTGTAGCTCCCCCTCCTCCATGTCTCCCCCCCCCTCGACTCTCTTTCTTCCCCTTGCTCTCTCTCTCATTCTTTGCTTTTCTCTATCTCCCTTAGATTCCCCTCCACCCCCAATCATTTATCTAGCGTCCTCTCCTCACCTCCTGTCCTCACCTCCTGTCCTCTCCCTCGCTCTCTCCATTCCTCTTCCTCCCCGCCGGCCGTGACGTGCGGCGCATTCTCACACTGTCCACTTCCTGTAACTCGTGGTATTAACGCGACGCGTCAACACAATCGGAAGGTTGACCTTTTTTGCAACGCTGACATTCACGAAAGTGCATGGAAATAGAAAATCGGGGGCCGCGGTATCGCGCGGCGTTCTCGTCATCGCATGTAAAGATGCAGTCGAACGCCGGTGGAGCTCTCTCTCTCTCTCACACACACACACACACACACACACACACACTCTCTCTCTGCAGAGAGAAACTTGGCTCAGCTAATTAAACTGCTCTGAAAGGTCCCCACAAAAGATCTTCGATTCCGACTCGGAGAACCCGGCTGTGGTTTCACAGCTGCCGAGGCTATGAAATAATGCATGTTGGAGGTGTGGAACTTATCGTTTAAATTACTAATTCTCCTGCAATCCGACAAAGGCTGTATCCACCTGAGACCCAGGGCACAATTGAAAAGGAACCATGGCCGCTTATACAATATCCCTGTGTGTAGCCGCCAATGTTTCTTTCTTAGTAATTACTTCTTTTATAGATTCAAACCGCTAGACCTCATTGGCTCACGACAACTGAAGGCCCATTCTGGAAAAAAAAAAGCAGAAACCCACCCGCTATCCATCAAGGACGGCCACATTGACGCATTGAAATCAGCTGCTATTTTCCCCGTTAGCAAACCCAATTAACAGGTCACCATTAACACCATAACGGAAGAACGGAGCGGGGTGGCATTAACGCACCCGTAACGCCAATCAGGGCATTTAGCATTTAGCTATCGAGGAGCAAAAACGAACCCCAGCAGAATATAGCGGTGGAGTTCGAAGCCGGAGTGTTTAGAGAATTAAAAAGCTGCCGCCACCTGCTGAAATGTGTTCGAGAAGACACATCAAGCAACACTTGATGATGGCATCGAGTCACGTTGGTGTCACGCCCCGCGAGGCGCCGCATGCTGCTCCTAAGTGTCTGGACCTCCTTTGCTATAATTTAAATGTAACCCCTCTCTCACTGTCGGGAGTTTTCATGGTGAGTCTGGTTAAACTTGGCTTAGATCCCCTTTCAGTCTCAGGCTGGACTCTTCAGCTCGTTTTTTAAAGTTTCAGTTATCACTACTTTAACCTGAAGTTCAGTCTGATAGGAGGAAAGAGACGTCACTCCACCTGAGGGGGGGGTGACGATGCTGATGCTTGACTAAAGCTGCTCTGGTTGATTAGCAAACATCTCACATACAAGGTGACGTCCCTTCTGTCCTTCATCTGTTTTTCCTTGACCTTCCTGTCTCGAGTCTATTATCAAGTCTGTATGGATCGTTATTATTATCTTATTATTATTATTATTATTATTATTTTCCCTTCAAACCCCACGTCTTTTGTATCCGAAAGAAAAGAAACAGAATTAATGAGATAAAACAAACCGTTAATGGTGGGGTTTGTAGTTTACGGTGCTCATGTAACCTCTTTGCAGCTGAACGACATAAAAACCTCCGTGGAATGAGAGACGAGGTGGCAAAGAAATTTTCCAAGGTTGTTTTTGAATATTTCAATGAGTGATATTCTTTACATATGAACTGATTGGCACGGCGAGTACGTCTGTCTGTTGTGGAACATAATATGATGTTCCAAAGCCTAATAATAAATATCGGGTTCCAAATTCAGCTGTATTTTAGAAATATATATATATAATATAAGAAAAAGTTCATGATTATTCATGTTCTCATGTACAGTTTTTTATCCAACTATATTCATTTAGTCTATTAGAAAATGAAAATGATTACTATTCACACTAATATTAGGTAACCTTGCTGTATCTGTGAGCCGATTGGCTGATCTGGGAGCAATCCCAGTCCATCCCTGTTCAATATCAGCTTTCCCTTCACAAACTCAATGGTTTAGCCCTCAAGCTCGCCGGCCAACGTCGCCCCCCCTGGTCATCATAAGAAGCAGCCCAACTTCTAGATGGCTTTCTACGCTTTATAACGGCCTCAGGTTACCATCAAAGTGGCCAAATGTGCAAAGAGGCTAAATGTCTTTAAGGCACCAGTCATTGATTTTCATATAGACTTTATCACATCAGTAAAAAAAAGTCTTTAACAATCATCTGTCTGTCATTTAGTCATCCTTTTCCTGTCACCTCCTCTTCTTCCTCGCCTTCCTCCTCTCACATCCTCTCTCGCGCTCGTCATCCCTCATTACCACCAGTAAAATAAGACTTTCCAAAAGCCACATTACACATTATCCAACCCAACAACTACATCAAAACTCCGCTGATTTGTCCACAAATGATTTTTAAAGTGCTTTAGCACCATTGCGAGACGGTGTGTTGGGATTTCGGCCCCTACGTGTTTGTTTCCAGAGATGGATGTTGTACATAGATTGTTTCCAGTTAACAAAAGCCTGCTTGACTGCACAATGGATCGTGATTAGATTAAAGCTGCACTATAAGAGCTTTTCGCTCCTGTTAAAGCGGGGTTTTATTTCCGAGGGGCGACAGGGCTAAAACAGGACAGCGCTGAGAGGCATTTATTCGTGAAGAAAACCACCTCTGCGAAGGGCACGCTGCAGGCTCGGGAGGTCTCTATCCTCGACAGCCGGGGCGACTTGCATGTTGCATTCACAAACACAAACAACAGAAGCAGGCGGTTTATTGGGGGGAAAGGAGAAAGAGACACAAAGATCATTACAAAGGGGGGAAGAGTTAGAAAAACAGAGCGGAAGACGGGCAGGCAGAAGGCCTGGGGAGCATCCGTGTCATTACATTTCCCTTGAACTGGTGTCAGAGACCCTCTGCTGCCATCAGCCTGATGAACTGTAGCTGGTGTTATGAGCAGTCAGCCTGGTGAATCACGTCACGGATCACGACGCAAAAAAAAAAGCCCCCGAACGCTCTGAGACCTCGCCACGCTTCCACCATGACGCCACGTGTCACAACAGCTGAGCACATTAAGTCCCGCGCGTTTACACGACATTACACCCGACATCGGCCACATGGGCCCACGTGCACACGCGTGGAGAAATGTCACTGATGGGTTAAGGCTGCCCCCGATCCCCCAGGGGGCCACGGCAGCCCTGTCTTCATACGAAGCGATGTGTGCTTTTGGCCGTGTCGTGTCGGTTCAGGAGGCTGCTTCGTGCTCTCGCAACGTGTTGCCGTGTTAAAAACCGGGAGGTTTCAAACGTTACAACAAGAGTGCTGTTTTACGTCCAGCATAAGTGGACACATAAGGGCCACTGAGCTATACGCTTGTAACCTAATTACATGGTTATATGGAACACTTTAGGTAGAAACCAATAAGTCTACCATAACGGGCCTCCCTAATGTAATCCCATTATGGCTCCATTACCTTCGAGAGGGTGAGGAACGTAAGAAAGCATATATTTTTCATCGAGGGCTTCTGGGTATCATTACAAGAGGGCATCGGGGAATAGGGCCTCAACAACAACGGGTGTGGCGTGCACATCCTTCTAGTCTTTGCCCGGAAAGTGTGCGCTTGTAACTCGAGATCGGAACATTCGTTTAAAATAAATTCCAAAAGTCAGACACACAATGGAGGTTTGCTGCAATGCATCTCCCCAGTATATTAATATAAATGCATTGAATGTGATCCAAGCTGAATTCAAAAGTGCTAATTTCACATTTTTTTGCTTTTTAGAAAGAAACCACCTGACTGATGATGTTCTTTTTAAATGGAAGATTGCCATCATTTAGAATTCAGTGAGACTGAGAATGGTGAAACCCGTCGGCCTCCTACCTTCAGTGAGTCCCATGTGGATGGTCCAGTAGTTCTGCAGACACTGCAGCTCCTTCTTCATGCCCCTCTTGCAGCGGCAGTCGTACAGAGGACTAACCAGCAGCACTTCCAAGGCGGCCTGGCACTCCCTGTTGTTGTCCAGCATGGCTTCCTTCTCCTTGCCCACGAGGCACTGGCGCATCACCCGGTACCGAGAGCTGCAGTAAGGGTTCTGGTTGCACATGTCACTCGCCTGGATGCAGTCCACCCATTCGGGCTGACCCCCGGGCCCGGACTCGGTGCCCGGAGCTCCCGGAGAATCATTGGCCACGGACACGGACAGAGCCGAGGTGCCATCCCAGGAACTCGCTGCCGTATCTGGGTGGGGACGAGGGGACAGAGGTGGGGGGTGACAAGACATGGCACATTATTTTGTGATGGATTTGTGTTGTGTGTGTGTGTGTGTGTGTGAGCACACATCGTAATCCTGCTTTAATTTTTGGTTTTGTCGACGTGGGAGCTATAAACAGGTTTGATGGCCTGCCCATACATGCCAAGGCATCTTTTATCAAGCCAGTTAAATTCTCTGTGGTTCACATTAGTCTTGTAGATCTCTACATGAGGTCTTGTTATGTCTCATTTAATTAACATTCTGTGATTTTTTCCTGTGCTTATCTCACCCACTTTAGTGCAACTAAAGCACCAAAACAAGTTCAGCTTTTAGTTTCCTATTAAATGTAATTAAAGGAAGACTTGATCACTCAAGTGTATCTAATTATCTCACCTTATAAAAAAGAAATATATATATATAAAAAAAAGGGGGATTTGAACTTAGCTTAATTCGCATCTAGGTAACCAGAAAATTGCAACTTGCGATGAGTAAACAGTGATCCGCAGAGCAGACAGAGGTGCTGCTGTTTGACAGGAGTCAGGATTCAAACGCGCCATCGGTGGAAACGCTTCTGGTGAAATGACAAGAGAGACCCCTTGTGGTGATGTGGAGCATTGCGCTCGGAGAGGAGGGGGGGGGGGGGGGTGGGGGGGGGGGTTGCTGCACCAGTATTGGAGAGCAACGGCGAAGAGAAGAGTCACATGAAGTTAAAATATTTCTCTCTCAGATGATTTAGACGTGAAGCATCATCGTGGACGACGTTTATAATGGTGACTGTGATGCTGATGATGAGTTTCTCATATTAAACGCAAATATGTAACTGATAATACATCATAAATATCCCCCTTTTTCTCATTAAAAGCTGTTAAAAGAAGGAGCTTTGTATTCCCACTGTGGAAGCTGCGATTGTTTAATTAATGGCTCCAATATTAATGATTCCCTCGCAACTTCGGCTCCTATGCGTGACAGTTCTACACAATCAGACCGGATCAAAGCATGAACGCCCATCAGTATGTTACATGATGGAGAGAATAAAAGAAAAAGAGAAGATAAAGCAGAATGAACCTCGTGCCCTCGGACAACTCCTGCATCGGAAAAGTGGACACACACCAGCAGACGTTGCTTAGCAGTAATTACTGATGTCATAATACATCTCTATGACCAACATAATTCATATTTACACACAGACATGTTATTCCCACATTTCACTTCTCACCTAAGAGCAGCAGAGAGACGTAGACGCACATCCACGCAGTCACAGACTTCATGTTGGACTCCGCGGGAACCGAGAGGCGAGTTCAGCTCCAGAAAAAAACGACTAATATTCCCACCTTGCGAGAGGTTTAATTCCCCCCTTTTCGGATCCTTGACCCAGGCGTAAAAGGCTAACTGTAACAAAAAAAAAAAATCAATATCCTCATTCAAGACCTCCGGGGTGAAAATTAATCCTCGACTCCCAATAATAATCCACGATTTTGTTTGGGGGATTTTTTTTTCAAATAAGAGACTAACCACGACACTGGAAAATCCTCTGATATTGGAAGAAAAAAAATCAAAAAAATCAAATGCCAATCAATCAATCAATCAGTCAATCCATGAAAGCAGTTTCTCAGGGTCCGTCTGCGCAGCGTTCATACCGACAAACTACTAAGATTTGATCTCTCCGCATTCTAGAGGCTCAGACTGCGCGCTCCAATTGCCCCTTGGAGACTGTTTTGTCCCTAAAACATTCCTTAAACTGTCGTAAAATGATCTGTCAGCTATGCCAATACCTCTAACGAGGTGGAGGAACTCATCAGAGAGTGCTACAAAACGCTGACTGGATTGTTTTCTTCCCACCACTGGCTCCCTTTGGAAGGAAGGAGGAGAAAGAAAAAAGCTGCGCGCTCCTCTGGAGAGGGAGTGAACGCTCCTTTTGCACCGACTGCATGTGTGTGTCGAGGCATCGCGGCACTTTATAAGGAGGCGTTTCTGGGGGGCGGCCGGCAGAGGGCGCTGCCGCGGGGGCGCGCTCTCATTGGAAAACGTGGGACTCGGTCACACAGAGGCCCAATAATAAATGTTAACCTCCGACAGGGAAAAAAAAAAAAAACCACATCACCACGACGTGACTGTTCTTTCCTGGAGGGAGGAGGCACCTGACCTATACTCGCCAGGGAAATCATAATGATTTGCTCTGGCTGACAGATTCCTCATCTCCACTGGACATTCTATGAAATAATATACATTTAGCAAAATCATTTCTGCAATTATTGTGTAATATCCGTCTTACAGGAGTAAAAACATGAGCTCCTCTTCCCAGTATTCCAAAAAAGAGTCGAGACCGCAGCTGCAACATATTAAGGAAGCAATAATAAGTGTGTTGGCTACATTCACTCATGGCAATCTGGACTTCTGACACATAGTGATGCTATTATTCAAGTATTTAGCAAAGCCAGCGCACTTCCTCTTTGGCTGACATCAGAGCTTCATACAAGCAAGTCATAGACGGTCTGCAGCGATGTTTAAGGACATGGGTTCAACCACTGGGCCCAACATTGTTGATGAAAATGTCATCGTTCATTGCGGCGATACCCCCGACACTTCTCGTGACATCTGTGTTTCCTCTGATTGAAAGAGAGATTAAAAAACAACGGGCACAATGCCTCGCATTATATTTTCGCGCTCAGAGGAAATAAAGCCACGACCCCCCCCGCCCCCCGACTGAATCTGCCATTTTTCAAAGTGGCTTCGCATTAAACAAAATGACTTTGTTGTGCATCGTCGCTTAAATAGTGCCCGGAATGTCATAAATCTTTACAAATCTTGAAAACAAAGTCTCTATTTAGAGGCTCTGACAGTGACAAACTGCAAGGCCACTGGCTCATAATGACGTTTGACTGTCAGCCCAGGCTTCCATCCAAGAGGGAGAGGAGCTCGCTCGCTATAATGGCAGAATCAGCCTCATTCTGCCTATATTGGCCTGGGCTTATTCTCCTCTCCCCACAGATTGTGTGGACTCTGTCATCACTGAAAAGCATCCTCCTCCAGCATGAATGCATCCCGCATCCGTCCTGCGTTTTGTGCTGCAGTGACCGATGCGGCATATTCCAACACACTGGGAGCAAACGTGTGTGGCTTTTTCCAGCAACTACGTCCAAAACCAGACTGTTTTTCCTCCTTTCCTCTTTTAGCAAAGAAGCCATTTAGTCGTTCAAGTAACTTCTCACTGAAGAGCCCCGTTGCATAAACTGTACAAAGTTTACAGTTGCCTGAGCAGTGGGCTCAGGAGGAAGAATGCATTTTTAATAACACGAAAAAGGCAAGAAATTAAGAGACGAAAGGCAACATTAGCCGCAAACGGTGAATAAAACAGATGCATTTGCATGGTGGCATCACATTATTTCCCATCTATGATTGTGTAATGATGATTCTGTGTTTTTTTTTTTTTTTTTTTCTTGAGCCAGGCTGTCAGGTCCATAGTGGGACATTATTCTAGATGACATCGCACCATTCACTCCCCTCTGTGTGCATTTAATTGCTCCACTCTGACTTTATAAGGCATCTGCAGTTTTCCCTTTTGCTGTGTATAATTAGAGAAAGTCCACAGAGAAACACACACACACACACACACACACACACACACACACATGCAGAGGCTTTCATAAATAACCATACACTTATGTGCGCTTGCAGACACACACAAACAGATGCACATAATCTGTACGTCAGATAAGTGCGCTCCCACGTGACGGCTCAAGACCGCAGAAAGATAGCGAGTGACAAATCTGGATATAGAAGACGCTGTTGCTGCTATTGAGGGAAATCAGCGCCTGCCTCTGAGAGGTGTGTCTAATATGGTGAATATAGATGATACCATTATGAATTCATGGGATACGAAATAATGATACGGATAGCAGTCAAAGTTAAGACTCCGTGCAATAACTTGTGACATCGGAGGGGGAGGAGGAGGGAGGGAGTGGGCCTCACGCATCCTCTAATGGGTCAAATAAGAGCTTAGACAGTCTGAAACTGTCACCTTGAAAGCAGCTTGGACAAAGTGTGTGTGTGTGTGTGTGTGTGTGTGTGTGTGTGTGTGTGTGTGTGTGTGTGTGTGTGTGTGTGTGTGTGTGTGTGTGTGTGTGTGTGTGTGTGTGTGTGTGTGTGTGTGTGTGTGTGTGTGGTAAATCCGACACATTTCAGAGTGTTAACCAGCGAGACAAACACATGAACCATCGATCCCGTGCTTAATGTCTCAGCCAATACTACTTTAAATTAAAAGGCTGTTGGGCAACATTGATGAGGGTTTGCTTCGCCGCACAGATTTGCGCAAACAAAAATTTAGCTTGAGATTTATCTGAGGTCAAAGGTCGCTGTATCTCTCTCTCTCTCTCTCTCTCTCTGCTGGTCTTGCTCTTGGCAGCGTACTAATGAACCTGAGCATACAGTATGCATACACACACACACACACACACACACACACACACACACACACACACACACACACACAGAGGTTATGCATGACTGATTAGATTAGGAATTATGGGCTAATTAATGTGTATCTTGGGAGACCTGTACAGCATGCTTAATAGGAGACGCAGCAGCGGAAACATGACAAAAACATAAGTGGTGTTAATTCCCAGCATTAAATTCATTACATGAAATGAAATTACAAACAGAAAACTAAAGATCTATTCCCTCCTCGTTTGACTTTGGCGTATAAGAGAAGATGAAACCTCTGCATGTGTGATTTATAAATATCTTTAAAACTTCCCCGCTGCAACTCTGGACTGAAATTGTACTCTGAAATATGAAGAAAAGCTAAAAAAAAAAATATATATTTATGGGTCTGAGAATATATATCTCAGGTTTCCTCACAGCCATTAGTGCCTGTATCAGGTTTAACAGCCCGAAGTCACTTCAAATCAATCCGTTCGGATCAATACGAGGGGAAAATAGCCGATGAAATAAGCATCAGCGGCGATGGAGTGACAGGTGCAGCCGTTCTTCACATTCTGCAGCTCTGCGCGTTTCATTCTGCTGTTTCCTTCAGCTCCCAGTTTCAACACAACGAAGCAACAGAGTTCTTCCGTTTCGCTCACTAGATCCCTTACGTGTCAATATTTATGTGCGTGTCAACTTTGTTTGGGGTTTGTTTTGAGCATCTAAACATCACGGCGTTTCTGATGTGACCTCTGCTAGACTCTCTGGAGGCTATCGACCAGTTAGATGCATTTGTTTTCCAGGCATTTCAGACGTTGTCCATTTCTATCACATTACTTTGACAGAAATTGAATTTCCTCTGATGCATTTTTATGTACCCTAAGTGCTGTTGCGTTCTCACTGGGAGGATAGCGTTTCCAGTTAAACACTTTGGGTTTAAACACGAAAAAAACAGGGGGGAGGGACGGATTTTATTTCAATGTTTGTATTAGTTCTGCAACTGTCGATTGTCTAAATGCTGTTTCAAAATCTCATAAGAGCACATGAGAACACTTAGAACGTTCTCCGTGTTCCTGTCTCGTTAGTCTCCAAAAGGATTGCCGTCAATCTGCCTGTAACGGCGGCACACAGCGACGACGTTGCACCTTCTCCTGTGAAGGAGGTCCAAGCAAATAGCATGAGTCTGCACTTTCTTTTCCCTCCGAGCTCTCATTTCTTCTTTCACAGTTCAGGAATTGTACACGCAACGACATGGACAGAGATGTTTTTTATTCTGTGGATAAAGCCGCGTCTAGCCCATCTTGTTATACACGCCGTGAGTCCCGTACGGGATGTTGACGGGGACCTCGGCTCTTCCCAGCTCCCTGAAGGTCTTGGCATCCAGAACGAGGAGGAAAGTGCTTTTCTCCTGCAAACGAGATTAAATATGTTATGACAGTCAAAGTGTCCTCTCCAAAGAACATATAGAAGCTGTTATTATGCATCCTTTCTTTGTATTTCACACCCTGCTGCGTCACTGTAACAATCTAAGTTGATGAGTTAAAGCCGTTAATGTCTGCTGCTGCTCTTGATTGTTTGTGTTGTCTTCTTGTTGTTAACTCACTTCTCTGGGTGTGATAATGACTGACAACACCACTCCATCGTCTTCCTCGGTGGCTCCGGGCGCCGCCACGAAGACAGGCTCAGACGGGTACAGGCCGGGGTGACGCCACACCTACACACGGAAGATCACGTAAACATCCCTGACTCTCACCCTCCTGCCCTCGGTGGTACAGGGGCGGACCGTAGGAATAACCGGGATGTGAGTCTGCGATTGATTAAGCCACCTTGAGCTCCTTGGTGTGGACGTCCATTTTGAGCAGGGAGTCGCCGAAGACGTGTCCGAAGCCGCAGGAGTAGAAGTAGCGGTAGGGTCTGCCGTTGTACTCATCGTAGTTGATCTGAGGGAACTCCAGGCCGCCGTACTGCAGCAGCTCGTCGTCGTGGAGATCCTCGTGGGTCATGTAAACCTGGAGGAGAGTGAGGATTTCACTTTGCAACTCTTCCATTTTAGTCCCCCCCCAAAAAACAAAAACACACCGGGTTAATACACACCAACAGACTTGATTTAGTGCTCGAATCAATACTGCATTATTCTCAAAAGCCCTGCACCGAAAATGGAAAGCCGAACCAGATCCTGGGCATTCACTTCAAAGTCGAGGTTAAGAATAAATCTATTTCCTTTCATTATAATGTGGAATGTAATTGTGATTGCAAACCCTGTTTTGTCTTCAGTGGCAGATGGTGGCCAGCAGCCCTTTTGAAAGCTGTTTTTTTTCAACTGTTGGTACATAACACCACTCTCACTGAGAACGGAGGACAGTGTCACTCAGGTAGTCATGACAACTAAAACATCACATTTTCTTTCAACGTTTCAGCTTCTGTCTGCCGTCGGAAATTGTTGCAGGGAGGAGGGAGGGGTGGGGGGCTCTTAAATGCCAATTGTTCAGCCACATGATGGACTCTCACTTTTATCTGATGTAAGTCATGAAATTACTATCTTGCATGAAGTGCATTTAGCGTCTCATCATGCCCAATAATTACACAGAGTGTGTGGGAGTGAATTGGCTGTTTTTTTCTCCTTGATTATAGGCCTTGATTTTTAGTTGATTCCAGGAAAAAGCAAATTGATTCTAATGTAGAGTCAAACATATTACTTTGTATACACAATGACCGCACTCCTCTGGAGTTTAATCATACCTCTCTGGGTTTGGTCCTCTTCGCCGTGGCCTTGTAGCCGTGCAGAGTGACGAGGTTCTGGTCCAGAGGAGTTTGCTCGTCCACGGTCAGCGGGAGGACGTACCTCCTTGGGAGGTTTCTGCACAACGAGTTGTAAAACTGCCAAAGGAGAATCAGACGGACATGAAACATCGTGAGTCACGGCTCCGTTGACTGAAAATAAACTCGGGGATAATCGGATCCAAACGGATACAAAAGAATGACATCAAATTGTGTTTTTTATGGCAGTTCCATTGTTGAAATTGCAGACGTTTATTTCATCAGAACCCCGACTCGAGTCTCGTAAAAGTAAAATAGGATCACATCTAATACAATTTACTACTGTAAACAAGAGAGGGACAGAAAGACTTTGGTTAAATACGACCTACACATAGAAAATTACTCTATTTATTTTTCTAGCTAATATTCAGGGTCACCCATACAATTGGAATAATTTATAGCACCAAACAAATTAATTTCACCTGAGTAATTGGGACACATGATGTAATCATTGCATCTGGTTAAAAAAGTGATGACTGATGAGTTTTTAATAGGAATAAACAGGAGGTTAGATTGGCGAAGTCCCGCCCCTTCCACTAGACTCCCATGAGTCCCCTGAGATCGTAAAAAATGGGGTCTCAATGCACATAATATAATTATTTTCTGGTCCCAGTCGTTATATGTCCCGAATTAGAAATATGTTGTTTGTGGGTTTGAATGATAATTTCTCACGTCAAGAGTTTGACGTTTTATTCTATTGTTCAGTTTAAAGCTGTAGAGAAAACACAATGAGAAAGACTACACGTCGTGTATGTGACGTCACGTCAAAGATTATCTTTAAAAACCACAAACAACGTATATGAAATTCATGGCATAATTCAAAAGGGACCAGAAAATAATTTCGATCTCGCCACAGGAATACATGCATCAGAAATTCATATTGAGGTCTCATGTACAGGAAATAGAAAGGCGGGACCTCGCCGCTCTATCATGTCTGAAAACAACATATTCCAACTTTATGGACATCATTTTTGTGAAAAACAGCCAGATCCTGAATCTGATCTGCTCAACAGTTGGATTATATGTGTGTGGGCTGCATGTGCTGCGTGCATTGACCTTGTCCATTTCCTCTCCGGCGCCTCGGCGGAGGTTCTCCAGCGTGAAGTCGCCGATGACCTCGCCGTCGTCCCCGCAGCACATGTCCATGACCAGGAAGCCGTTGTCTTCGAAGGCGTTGATCTGATGCAGCGTGAACATCGCCGCCGCTCGGTACTTCACCTCGCTCTCCTATTGGTCCAGCGAGACATCAGGACGCCACGATTATTAGGGCTGGAACGGCTTTTATACAAACAAGAAGGAGCTTCTGTGTTGCTTTTTTAGCATTTGAGGACGTGTGCCTTCCCCGCCTTCCACTGCTGTTATTGTGTTATACCTTCACGTTATGACAGTTTGTTATTGTATGCTTAATGGGTATGCTGTGTAATGAGATGAGGAAATTGAGAGTAACAATGTGGGAGAAAAGGCTATACCATCGGAGTGTGACTTCATCAAAATAAATAAGGGAAAAGCTCCGCCATGCGTGAAGAGATTAGCTCCCAGCTTTTCCTCTTTTGTTCTGACGATTCAGCAGACGGGTGCGTTTGCTTTCCTGGCTCTTTCTGTTGTTGTTGTTGTTGTTGTTGTTGTTAGTGTGTGTGTGTCTGCTGCCGTGAAGCCGACTAACCCACCTTGCCGGTGTGCCTGTTGACCAAGTGGAAGACGGTTTCGTACCGAGGATCCCAGGTCATGACCTTGTGGAAGCTCTTCCCCTGGATTCTGTACAGCATGAACTTCAGCAAGTCCAGCTTGATGGGCTGCTCGACGAACACGAAGTAGTTCTCCGACATGACTGAAGGAAAAACACACAGTTGGTTATTCATCATATTTCCATCATATAAGACCTGCTGAGTCATGCCGGTATGACAGTGTAACTCATCAGTGACATGCTGATTCTCTAGACTAGTTGCATGACAGATTTCACCCTTTTTCTATTTATTCTCACTGATGAATAAGAAATATTTATTTTAATCCCTTCATAAAATAGGTCATGCAAGGCCCTTTGACAGGCGTAATTCTAGCAGGGACTCGGGGGGGAAACATTAAACTGTATGTAAACTGAAAATGAGTTTCCAAGTGTTCTTTATTTGGACCGATGATGGAGGGTTTGCAAAAACGATGCCACGGGACTTGTGAATCTTAATTTTTTTTGTTTTTTACAGGAGGCCCCAGCTGCTCCGTCAGTGTGGAAGGTAAAACTTTTCCTGCCTCAGCAACTATCATTGAGACAAAACGATTGTGCTTGCGGATAAACACTTGACATGGGGGGCTAAACATAACTCCCCCCATCACCTACTGTAACTCCACAGAAGTAATTACGTGGTGCCTCGTTTCGCTGCACCATGTTCCACCACATGTGAGATTTCTTGGTGCCAGACAGTCTGGCAGAGCGAGGGTGGTCTGCCGGAAACAGGGCTGAGATATTATCTGGTAGCCGGCGCGGTAAAACAATGAAACGGAGCAACATGGTGGAAGACCGAGCCATGCCAACAAAGTTGTGCTTTTGATAGCTTAAAGCTATGGTCTATGATTTGGAAAATAAAAAAAAATCCATTCAGTTTATCAGCCGTAGGCCTGCATAGAAATTAACCAATGGGAGCCATTGCTCCGGTGGCTCCCATTGGCTCGTACCCTCCATCCAATCCCCTCGTCTCCCCTGCTCCTCGTCATCCCGCCTCTTTGAATCGAACATTTGGAGAATTTTTAATTCTTTCATGTAGACCGTAGCTTTAATGCTTCATTATCGGTGGTTTCGTCAGCTGACCGGGAACATCCAATCACATTCATACAGGTGTACCACAGTGTGTGGCCCTTACAACCTGAATGCTGTCTTTATTCCTTCTAATAAAAACGTAGTTAATAAATAACTAGTCCTCCCAGCAGAAGCCGAGTTCCTGCTGCGTTCTTTTAAGAGCAGAACCGATTCCACCAAGAACCCACTGCTAGGAATGATCAGCTCTCCACGTGTCTCTGACTGAAATACAGAGCCATGAGAGTAGAAAGCTGATTTACAGCAAACGCATATGTGCGTGTTGGTAGCTGTGTTCTCAGAGTTAAGCCCCGGGAAAAGCAACTACAATAGGAAGTTGATATTTTTCATGAGAGACGGAGTGTAAGAGAAAGTGTGTGAGTCAAAGGCAGACTTATAGACGGAGAGAGATAGTGAAAAGCTGAACAGAAAGACAAAAGGAGCTGTGATTGTCAAAAAGAAGCAGGGCGAGACTAGAATTCAAATGAGTAATTAATAAGAGCGTGACAAAAAAAAATATACTGTGACGCTCTCTTTCAGGGATGTAGTCTCACCCTGTCAGCACCGGGCGAGAAACGAATCCTCTCATAGAAACTCATTAATTCAGTGTACATCCGGCATGCAGACAACTGTGTGAAGGTATTTGTCACACACTGTGGCGTGCGTCTCACCAAAGCTGTGATAATAGGAAGGTTTCCTGGGTTCAGCCGCACGGATGGAGCAGATTACTTTGGCTCCATTCAGGTCTGCAGAGTCCTCCGCCGCTGCGTTCTCCCCAGGAGGAGGCACACGAATGATGTTGTAGAAGAAACCTGAGGAGGCCCCCCACAAGAAATGTACAGTTCTATTTGCATAAATACATATATATATGGTTTGGGAGACAGGTGGGGAGTGAAGTGAAGGTTTTTTACCGCTTTTTCCATAGGAGTTGCCCATGTTGTAGGTGGCTCCATCGCGGTCATAATGTGGGTGAGCCGTAGCCGAGTTGACGGCAATGTATTGACTCCAATCCACCTTTATTTATTTTTTTAAATGACAGCATTCCTCATCATCATTACCAACAGACGCCCCGTCTTCCTCACTCGAGCATCAGCATTCAAAAAGAGACATTTAAATTTGTTTCACTGACTCACCTTCTCCTTCGTCTCCAGGCTCTGCGGATCTACTCGTCTCATGTAATTGGTTTCTGTGCTGACATAATAGTCTCCCTTGTATTTGACAAAGTTCACACTGGCGTTATCTGTGGCCTCTGTTCACACATACAGTTGCACATTTAAGCATTTGGAAGCAAAAAAAAAAACATCCATCAATTTCTCCCTCCCTCCATCAGATTGATCCTTCCATCCCAGACAACACAACACTTCTGTCTCTACCCTTTACCTCAATGAAAACACCTGGCCTTCATTAGGTTGCACAGCACATAAAGTAAAACTGAAAAGTTTTCATCCATTTGTTTGACTCTGCCTGTAGTAATCCAGCATTTTTTTTTTTTTTTTTACCTTCATGCAAAGATGGATTGAGCAGTTTAATAATGCATTCGGCGACCGCTCGTGCTACATTACTGTGCACTGAAGCGGCTAACACGTGGGAATATGCAATATGTAAAGAAGACACATACTAGGAATCTGAAAGCGTGAAAAGAAGCGAGCGAAGATGTTCTTGCAGGGGTCGGGCATGGCTAACGTGCCGAACTCTGACACCACGATGCGGTTCTTCTCCGAGTTGCTGACATATGAGTCGCTGCGCAGGAAGCGGCTGCTGTAGGTGACGTTGCCCTCGCGGATGTGGAAGCGGTGCATCATGGCCATGCCGTCGAACCAGTGAGTGTAGCTGGGAGAGAAGGAGAAACGCCAGCCATTTGTCACCGGGGTGTTTGTGTACAACAGAGTTAGAGAGAGTGATGTGAGCTCTGTGCAACAGGGGATACAGTGAGAAATACTACTTCCTGCATTCTTTGGTAAATCAACAGAGAGAAGCTCAGTGTGTGACAGCGTGGTTTTAATATCTCTGCTGCTTCTTCACTGAATATCTCCAACATTTGGAGATATTATAGTGTATCCATGTCACTGATCATGGGCCGTCAATAATCTAATAATTAATCTGATGACTCGTATTGTTTCCTGAGACAGACTCCCCTCAGTGTTCCACGATTGGACGAGGCGGGACGACAAGGAGCAGGGGAGACGAGGGGATTGGATGGAGGGTACGAGCCAATGGGAGCCTTCCGGAGCAATGGCTCCCATTGGTCAATTTCTATGCAGGCCTACGACTGATAGACTGAATGGATATTCTTTTATTCCAAATCGTAGATCATAGCTTTAATGTTCTGCAAATAGTGAATTATTGTTGTCATTTAAAAGCCCAAACTGTATTATTTGACCACATATTGTCGTTATTATGTGTCTGACTGTTGTAGTTGTTGTATTTAAAAAAAAACAACTGTCACTCAAGTTGGGAGTAGTAGTTTTAAATCCTATTCTTGGAATATAAATGTATCTATTTTGTGTTGCCTTTTTTGGTAAACGTCCATGCTGGCCAAGCTAAAGCTCTTTTCTTTATGAATTATTTCTTTTGCATATCAAATACCTGTCTTCTCCAAATTCAAACTTCCCAGGACCGTTCCTCAGGAAGCTGCCATTGATCCATGTTGGAACGCTCCCCGTGATGGTGGTGGGGATGGGGTCGGGGGTCTCCTCCGCAGTACGAACCAGAGGCGCTATGTTCTCCAGCCCCGTGACCTGAGGACATCGCTGCCTGCTGGACACTGAGGACGGGACAGGAGAGAAAACACAGGTGCGTCACCATTTATTTGTTTGGACTTAGAAGTGTAGGAGGAAGTGATGTCAGTGTGCATCCTGCAGAAAACAGAAATCTGCTTTTCATCTCTGGCGTAGTTAGCGTGGCTAACACAAGGAGGGTCTTTATGTTTATCTTGATGATGCAATTTCATCTAATTGTGTTATAAAACAACATACTTTCACACCTCTGTTAACCGTCGACAAATTTAAATAATTCAACAAATGATTAAAAATGATTTAGTGAGGAAAAACATTATCTCTGGTGGTAGGAGACGCGTGCTGTGAAGGTTTCTCATGGCTCTCTGGGGTCATGCACTGTGAATGACACCTGCACTACTGTCTTATCTGTTATCCAATAACCAATTCCCGTTCCCGCCCCGTATCTCCTCGCATAATGGAGATTGTAAAATATATATGAGAGTTACGTGATTAGCAAAAGCAAATCATGGCGGTTCAATACGGGGCCCCATGCTGAGCTCGGGTTACAATATTCCAGTTTTTTGACGACGTCCAAATTGTTATTGCGACCAATAGAACCAGAATTTCCTTTCATTGCCATGACTCTATCGCAGCAGACAATAAAAAAAATAAAAAAACCAAGTGTGCAATATGGAGATAACAACTGTAGGCTTTTACAATCTCTCACGTTGTAGACTTTGTGCGTTTTGATTGTGATTACTGCAGGACTGCAAATGATGCCTGAATGTGTGCTTTCATATATATATAAAATATATATATATAATATATTTTAGGGGTGTTTTTCATGTTACTTCCCCGTTTTCTGCATTCAAAATCGAGCCTCTTGAAAGCCAAAAAAAGGCGCCATTGACGAGCCCAGAACTGTCGTTTGATTGAGCTTTTTTTCATCTCTCATTGTTGGATCATCCCAATTGCTACAGGAGTTTATTTCTAACAGCAATTTTTTTTTTCTTTAACAAATACTTTCCCTCGCAGCAACCAACAGTATGTCAGCGTAGTAAATTACCTTGATGCAGATCTTCTTTTTGTATTATGATTTTTTTGTTCTTTTCATTGTTACCGTTCAGGGAAGTGTCAGCCAGTTTTCTTCTTTTAGTTAACAGCTGAGAATGACTAAAAGCTATTAATTAGACATTGTGCACATTGGTTCGGCAGCTCTGATTCAACAGGACACCTTGGAGCGGGAACAATAGAAAATGCCAACGTGTCCTTTTGTACTGCGAAACTGCAGCTCTGATTTTTCAAAACGCAAGAAAAATGCCATCACAACTAAATCACATTACACATTATCTTCGCGTGCATGCGTGTTCCTAAGGAGTTGTACATGAGATGCTGCTGTTATCGTTCCTTTTAAACACAGCATAATACAGGGTTGCTATGGTTTTCTAGCTATAAGTGAAGTGTTGTGAAGACAACCACACAAACGGTGTTTTTGTAATCATATAACAATAAAATAGGATAAGGATTTATAGCAGTACGACCAGTATTTGTGTCGTTATTTACGTAATATCTCCCAAAATACAACAAAGCACACATCTTTACTGTTGCTTCAGTAGTGAATGTCTACTCACTGCTCTCTGTGGTCTTGGACATGGCTGCTCGTTCTGCACATCTGATCAGAACAACACGGAGACTTTATACCAGCCAGGAGGAACACCTTTGAACCTTTGGTTCCCTGCCAAGTTAAGGTGGTACCGTGTTGACTGCCATTAAACCAGTCATAAAAGTGTAATGAACGGCGTTGTCTGTTGCTTTATGCTGCAGGTCAGAGATTGCTAACGAGACATAATACATTAAATTCTTATATTTTCCTATTTTTTAATTTTTAATGTATTGATTGAAGCATTAAGCCATACATAAATGTCCGTTGTGTTATTGTTATTATTGTTAATATATAATAATTACATTTTATTAATACAAATAAAATAGTAATGGCGATGCATAGTGTAAACAATGATGCCAATGATGTAAAAATGACCTTTAGATTATACACAGCACTTAGTCCACATGTGCACGATTGCAGCTTTTATCTAATCTCACCATACATTAGGCTTCAGCTTGCATGTATGTCACTGCCATCATGCTACCTAATGCATTTCTGCTGAGTCATATGCCATCAAATGTAAAACAGTTAAAGTAAACATTACAACACTGCAGAATATCCATGCCGAACCTGTTGCGATGTCTGTGAGCGAGAGACGGCAGCTCTGAATGCATTCTTTCAGGTGGAGTGATCAAAAGACACTTTTCAAAAGACTACACGTAAACAAGGTAATGAGGATTTTCTTCTCCCCCTGTTTTAATTGGACGAGCAGTATTCCGTCGGCGTGTCCAATACTGATAAGCACTGTTTTCAAGTTGCTGCGTGACGTTTGCATGCTACCCAACACCCCCGAACCCCTCTCACGTCCAAAACCACGTTGCTGTGAAAAACTCGTCAAACTTGTGTGTTTAAGTGTAAGACAAGTGTTAATGAAGAAGAGCAATACCCCGTCTGACAAAGAGAGTCATAGAATTATGAAAACTGAATGTAGCTCCCTGATTTCTATGACATATTGTATAAATGTGAGCTGATTTAAGAAATAGTTCATAATGTTTAGATATTAAACTCTTGGCGAACATCAAGAGCGTGAATGCCATGTCAAGTGACATAAAAGTCAAATATATAATTAATTGGCTTCTTATCATATAGGCAGGTATGTGACGGGCTGCACCCAGCCCCCCAGCTCCCCCTGCTCCTCTCTCCCACTCAACACAAGCAGACGTGGAAACCTGGCAAGTACGTACAAGACCTGTAGGACGACCAGTTGGGTCATGATGAGCTTATTAGATTGAATCAAATCAGGAGTTCCCGATGTGCGAGTTCTTCCCGAGGTGATGAGCCAAAAAAAAACGTTGGGAAAGCACTGAATTAAAAACCACGGTAAACAAATGCATCCAAATGGAATAAACAAACGCGCCGACAATGCAAATTTGAAGGCAGGGATGGCTGTCTGTTAACATCAGTAGGACGGATAATGATAAAAGCGAATCAGCAGCAGACAGCCGATGTTTGGATTTACTTTCAGCCCGGCGGCTCAAAACACATGCCTGTGGCAAATAAGACGGCTGCTGGAAAAGAAATACAGCTGTGGGGGTTTTTTTAAAGGAAAGAAAGCTTAACAATATTGACGTAACTGGGCTGAGAATGAGCTAAACTATTAGACTATTACCACAAATCAAAATATGCTGCACGCTGTGCATAGGCATGCTACATACCAGCGGTGCTATTATTGGATACAGAGTGGTATGCAAGGGGGAAATTAGTTTAAAAAAACACACCAATGATTGAAGCCAATAGCAACAACCTGCCACGATAATATTTATAGATTATTGCCGAATCTCTCTCCCTTTGATCCATGTGAGGAATGGCAATGGCCGAGCGCTGTGTTTACTGCCCCAAAGTGATATAAAGCACCCATAAACCCCGGGTGTCATTCAGAGTTCAGCTGTTGTTCTGATAGGGAAAACAAGCTGAAGTGCACCTTTTTCCCCAAACCCCCCCGGGGGGGCTTCCAGTTGATGAGGTGTTCTGCTTTGCTCAGCCATGAAACTAGTAAAACCTCATCTCAGAACATGACAGGCTACATCTGACTGCATATAAACATAGTTCAGTTGTAAGGAGGCGTTTTTTTTTGGCGGGGGAGATCAGAGGTTTTTGAACTCACTCCGAAGGGGGGGGTCGGTGGTATTTCAGGTCATGGTTGATGTGTTTTGCTTAGCGTTAAATGAGAGCATTTACCCTAATCCGGTGGTATCTTCATTCTGCTCAATACTGCACGCACCACAGTTCATTATCTTCACTCATCTGGCCACGAACAAATTAATGAATACAAGCAGTTTAAATGGGAAAATAGGGAAGGAAGGCATCTCCTCTGGACACTGGCATGTAATACGTCGTTATATAGATTTGAAGAGTAATTTTAATTAGCTTGCAATTAATTTCATATTGTAGCTCACACACGCACTAGGAGGCTTCCACACACACACACATGCAATAACATTAAAACAAATAACGCCACGCACGCACAAACAAGCCGAGTATTATCTAAAGCTTGACTTTCAAGTGTTTTTCCTCTGCTATCAAGTGTTTCCTTCTAGCCTGCAAACGAGCTCAAACTTTGGGAGGGAACTTTCAGAGCAGCCCTGTTGTTTTGTAGATTCAGCTGTCAGGCTGGAAGGTGTTCTATTTTCTAAATGACTCAGTTCACGACGCTCAGATGTTGTTTCTTACACAGAACGTAGCACTTCATTTTTCTCTCTTGGTAAAAAAGAATCCAACTGTCTAAACAGATAAATTGTCCCATCTAGTGGTGAACTGTGAAAGTCAATCATTCACGCGGCAAAGCGTCCAGTCATCCTGCCGTCTGAAGTTTAGTCTGATGGAAAAAATAAAAGGTGTGTGAGTTCTGAAATGCTCTGTACTGCAGCACGATGGTGGTTTCTTAAAGGGGTCACAGACCGGAGATGGAGCTCCTGTAACTGCCTAAACAGTGTTTGGACAAACGGCCTGATTCTGTCAAAGCTGATTCCAGGTTCTCTCATCAGAAAACACCTTGAAGATCGTTACAGACGATCACTTTGTTGTTCAAACGCCGACTCTTCCTCTCCACGTTCTCCACTCCTTTATTTTTTTTTACTGCACCATAACACCTAACCTTTGTTGTGCCATGTCATATCACCCGAGCGGCCCATGACAGATTTACAATGTCTGCATGCTGAGTCACTTCAGGCCTGCACAGTCTTGACACTTTCATGCCTCAGGAACTGTGTCTGTGTCCTCCAAGTCTCATAACTTATTCAAGTCACCGTAACAACCTCGGGATACACCGGGTCAGGCTTTCGCTTCAAAATTTGACTTTGCAACAACAACATTTAACCGCATGGAAAAGTGCTGTAACCTGTTGGAATATGTTGAGTCATACGTGCCTCACCTCCCTGCCACCTGCAGAATTCACCTGCACAACCGTGTTGTAAGATGTCAAAAAAGTTTTGTGGCGTCGCCGTCGATTGTTTTCCGCACCAGTGACGCCATCTGCTCCACATTGTCCTGGTTATTCATCACAGCAATGCCTCTTAGTTTGATTTTAGTTTTACACGTTCGGAGAAAACAGGCCGATACCAGTGAACCAGATGTTGGCTTCCCATGCTGTTATGCAAGCGTTTTTAATTCCAGTTTTCTGGGAAGAGCCTTTTGTGATAGAAAAGGGAGTAAAGATGAGTTCAAAAGCAGAATATGATCTGAAGGTTGTGTGGTTTGTGTCCTCAGCCTGTGCATATGCATGTATGTATGCGAACCCTCGTGAATACACATATCCTATGGAGAGTAAGAGCTCTACATGAAGGTCATGTGAAATATTCCAGAAAACACACCTGTTAGTTTCATCAGCCTCCCAGACACACTGACCCTCGCTGCCATTGGTCCATCCTCGTCCCCGGGGGGACGCCACACACCAATAGGAGCGTTTGTTGCCCCATTCGGCGCAGGTGCTGCCCGTGGTGGAAAAGTTTAAAAGAGAGCGTGCGTCCTGCTGCGGCTCTGCAGAAGCATCAATCAACATGATCCCCATTGTGCTGGCCTCGGTGCTCATTGCTGGCGGTAAGAACATCTGGCATCCTCTGGTTCTGTGTGTAATTGTTTCTGGTTGCAGGTTTGTGTAAGTGAGCGGGCGTGCGAGTGTGTTACAAAAAGTATTGCAAAGAAAAATTATATATTTGGTTCCTGGTGTAAGATTAATTCCATTCTTCTACGTCACGACCAGCCCTCGGGTGCGGCACCCCACCCATCGAACCCCTGACCTCCCGTGTGGTCAACGGAGTAGACTCCAAGCCCCACAGCTGGCCCTGGCAGGTATGCTAATATGTACACATCTGCATATATATATGTATATATTCAAACCTTATGGGTCTGACATCTGGCTTATTAGAATCCAGACCCAGGAAGTTCTGTAATTAAATGTTGCTTCTCAATTAAGTCGGCTTAACTATGCCACCCAACTACACACTGGCAACCTGCCTCTCGCCATCTCCTTTATGTTATGTCCCTTTTTTCCCGTCTCCAGATCTCTCTGCAGTATGAGAGGGATGGTGTGTGGAGGCACACTTGTGGGGGATCTCTGATTGCTGCCAACTGGGTCATGACTGCTGCTCACTGCATCAAGTACGAGCAGCAGAGGAGCACACAAAAACACAAAAAAACACAACCAGATCTTCTGTTAAATGCACCGGACTTATTCGGCACCACACTGCTTGCTTAATTCTGCACCCAAAACCCGACTTAACCCTAATAGAAACGAGGATCAGACGAGTCATAAGGTTCTGATCTCAAACGTCATTCAAGTACATTCAAGGTCATGTGGACGACTGCCCACTTCAAATCCTCTTCATGATCTTGCCGTCACAGCTATTCATCAACTGTGGACTAAATCTTCTGTCTGGGTTAGCATGAGCCTGAACAGCGTGTTCTCTCTCTGTCATCTCCCCCTCCCAGCAAGAGGCTCTCCTACAGGGTGTTCGTGGGCAAATACAACCTGGTGGAGGAAGAGGCGGGCGCCAAGGCCATCCTGCCCGAGAAGATTATTGTGCATGAGAAATGGAACCAGATCTTCGTGGCCTTCGGGTAAGACGAGCCACATCATAATCTCATCTATTCTGTGTCAAGGTGACAAAATGGGCTGAGGCTTTAAATTCCATTTATTCCGTTCCAGACACACGTCCTCCGTCGCCATGAATTCCATGTTCCAAAGTGTAAAACAACATGTATAAGAACATTCGAGCCATTGTGCTGATTTCTTTGTATCTACAGCACACACATGAATGCTCTCTCCTTCTTTTCTTCTTTTCTATCCTGCAGAAATGATATCGCCCTGATCAAGCTGTCGGAGCCCGTGACTCTGAGCGACCAGGTGCAGCTGGGTTGCATCCCCGCCGCCGGCACCGTGCTGCCCAACCTCTACCCCTGCTACATCACCGGATGGGGCCGGATGTCCAGTGAGTCTCTGTTTGTGGACGGCTGGCTTTTTGTTTAGCGAGCGTGATCCTTGTCGCCCGTGGAAAACCTCAGAAAGTTGGGCTGAAAATCACATTCATGAGATTTTTTTTAGCTGAAACTTTTGTCCGGGGCGAGGATTACTCCTAAATTGAAAAATGGGGGCTGTTTGGTGGGGGAAAAAGAAACGCCGTAAAGCAGATTGGGAAGACGGCCGGTGTGTGTGGATGGTGGTACAGTAATAGAATCCGCCTGTGTGTTTTAGCCGGAGGCCCCATAGCTGATAAGCTGCAGCAGGCTTTGATGCCTGTGGCGGACCACGCCACCTGCTCCCAGCCCGACTGGTGGGGTATCGCTCTCAGGACCACCATGGTGTGTGCCGGTGGTGATGGAATCGTGGCTGGATGCAATGTAAGTTTGTGTGATAATAATGTAAATATTTTGTTGTGTATAATATGTGGTTTCACCCCGAGCTTAATGAACATGCGGTATTTAATGATGTCAGTGGAGACAGATTTGAATGCAGAGTGTGTTCAAATAGAAGAAAAAAAAATGTCCAAAGGAACCAGAGGGGAAGCTTTACATCCGTGTGTTGTCAAGCTGTCAAGGAACGTGACAAATATGTCTTGTGTCCACATTGTACTTGGCGGAGCAAATGATTCTGATTGTGATTCTCACAGTTGTGCCTTGCCAGTCTCCTGAATAAAACATAAGCCCTCCTCTCTCTCTCTCTCTCTCTCTCTCTCTCTCTCTCTCTCTCTCTCTCTCTCTCTCTCTCTCTCTCTGTCTCTCTGTCTCTCTCTCTCAGGGCGACTCCGGTGGCCCTCTGAACTGTAAGAACACTGAGGGATCCTGGGAAGTCCATGGCATCGCCAGCTTCGTCTCCGGCCTCGGCTGCAACTATGAGAAGAAACCCACCGTCTTCACCAGAGTCTCCGCTTTCAACGACTGGATCGACCAGGTAACACACACACACACACACACACACACACACACACACACACACACACACATTTGAGTACTGTTGTACAAGAAGCACCTCCTCCTGTTTCCTTGTGATTCTCTGCTAACGGCTGATTATTCATGTTTCCAGGTTATGATGAACAACTAAAGACGTGTGAATAAAAAAGACGCAGCATACTGAATTTGTCTTGTGTGTGTGTTTGTTTAAAATCCCACCGGCTTCAGCAGACTCTCACATCCAGATGTGACCGAATCCTAAACCTGATCAAGCCGCTTTAATCGATTCCGTGTATTCCCATGAGGCTCGTGAGAACTGCAAACAATGGCACCAAATATCCAGCAGGTGTCCTCATATGCTCATGATAGGATATTAGTTCTGACAGCTCTCCAAATCAGCATGCTGTGCAGGATGACCGATGCTTCCACCTGCACCGACTAACAGACGGGATGAAGTGCAAATGGCTCACATAAACGAGCAGGTGATTCACACAAAATTGTCCATCAGCAATATGTCAAACGGCAACCAAGTTGCATATTGTATTATTAGAGTGAATGGTGTGCGCTGTTACGGAAAAGACACTTTGTGTGAAATATGGATCCAATATCTCAGCTTGAAACCGGCCCGGTTTGTCCCCGTGCCCTCTCGATAGGAGGGCTTTATGGAAACCATAATACCGGGGAGTCTATCTTTCCTCCTGATAATAGAGCTCTGGAAATGAAAAGAGGCGAGCATGGCAAAGTTGAGATTAACACTTCTGTCATTTTTTATCCTCGCTGCGATGACACGAGGATGAGAGAGTGGAGGGGAAATTAAGGAAGACATTAAATTGGCTCTCACGTTTTTTAGTTTTTAAATCCTTTTCCCTTCTATCACATTTGCAAGATTCTACACACACACACACACCCTGATTGAGTTTTGACAGGGTAATAGAGGTGTGCAAGCATCTTCACTGACATGTAAGACAGTGATCAGACATGACACCTCCTGCGAGTAATGATGACTCTGTACTGTGTGTGTTAGGAGCAGACAGAGGCGGAGGGACACCGGGACTTTTACTGGTGATTCTCCCAGGCTTTATTTGAGTGCGTCTGTCTGATATGATGAATCACTCTTCTGAAGCAGCTTGCTTTTGGAGTATCAGCCTGTGATCGGCAATAACTAGCCCACCTCGGCTCTCGTGGAGGCTACGGCACAAGTGCTGCCTCCCCTGACTAATTCAGTCCGATTTGGATGAAAAATGGAAGGTTTTCAATGATTTTTGCTTTCCTACATTTGAAGTGCATCTGTTAAAAAAATAAGCCCTTAAGCAGTGCATTAGTATGGAACGACTTAATAGTGCGGTATCCACATTTAATAAAATAAGTAAGCTAAAAAGAAATGCAATTAAGACTCTTCATGTCATGATATCATTACAATCTGGTTTAATTGATTCCTTTAATTTCATATATCAAGCTATACTCTCATCTGGCAATTAATACAACGCCAGTCCCTACATTCATATTTAATCAAATCTTGAAGTGTTCCTAATATGTGCACCAGTGCAGCACTTTGACTAAACTTCTAATCACCCATCCCCCTGCAAAACTTCTTCTTTTTTTCTTTTTTAAGCCAGGGTGAAAATGGGGCCTATAAAGAACGCTTTGTCTCTTCCTGAACTTTGTGGGTCAGGGTGCCCCACACACACACACACACACACACACACACACACACACACACACACGCACACAAAGGGAGCTGAGCTGAATCCCCCACCGGCACCCTGCTGTTGTGCTGAATACAAATGAGGAAAAGAGGAGGCAACACATTCTTAAGTTTGTGCAGCTGCTATTTGGTTCCGTGCAACTTGTTTCAAAGTGAACTGAGCAGCAGGAACGTATTCGGGTCAAAACACTCTCCACACTGTGTCGTTTAAAAATGGTCCTTCTGCACAATAACTATCACATTTTCCTTTCTTTCTCTCTTTGTTGAGGCTGAATTGTTTTGTTTTGGTCTTTGGCATCATGTTAGGCCTGCATCTCTTTTACTGTACTTTCACTGGCAGTCTGGGATGTTGCAGTGACCTTTTGAGCACAAGTGTGGGATCTTCATGGAGGTGTGAGAGGAAAAGCCCTTGATGGGATGTTCCAGAGCGTCTTTGTATAAATAGCTCAGTAGTAACGGACTCAGGGAGGGAGGAGGAGGAGGAGGAGGAGGAGGAGGAAGAGGAGGAGGAGGAGGGAGGGGAGGGGCTTGGGGGGATGATGAGCAGCCACACTGACAGCAGCATCTCCGCTCTGTCGCCCTGCGCCCGTCAGCAGTCACCGGGAAGCGGCCGCGACTCCGCCAGCTTGACTCCATTAACAGTCCGGTGCTGCCCGGCCATATTGGCGAACGGTCGGGTAGAGTTCCGTGACCTACTTCGAACCAACAACAAGAAGAAAGAAAGAAAGAAAGAAAGAAAAAAGTCCCTCACAAACAATTATGTGAAGAGCAGTGTTCACTGTGAACATCTGATATGAGCGCGCTGCGCAGCTGAAGCGGGGAGGAGGACTCTAGAGGACAGCGGACACCAGCAGGAGGATTAGGTAGGCTGGTGAAATATGTATGTGCTTTAAGTGATCCTGCGACTAGACTTCAGACAGCAAGCAAACTGTTGCAATGTCAACAAATTACACGAACTATTTTCTGTAAAATGATGAATATTTATAGATTAACAAAACAGAAATGCATAAATGATTCAAACTGTTTAAAAGTGCTTGCAAGTATCTGAAAATGCAATATGTAACACACTTATAATAAAATATGAAAGTAAACCACTTGTTGGATTCCCGGGAGGAATCACAGACTATTTGGCTTTGCTCATTAATGTTATAAATAGTGTTCAGCGTCAACGCTGTGGATTCCAGGACTTCACAGTGAAGTTGCTGCTGTTCTCAAATGAACTGGGGAGGGAGGGAGGGAGGGAGGGGGGCGGGTCAGCCACACCAGACGGAGGTCACTCATTCTGATGGTCCACTGTAAGGTGATGCATTACACACAAGGGTGCGCTTGTTTTCTCTGCAGGTACAAGTCTCTGCTTGCATGTGTGCAGTGCCTTTTTGCCTTCCTCTGTTAGCAGGCCTCCTTCTGTCATGCAGATGACATTTGCATGCATTTTGCATTGGATTATTTGCATTTGTGCACAAAAGGCCTTTATTGCGGGTCAATGGCACCATTCACAAGGACGTGCGGCGAGCACAAGCGCACACTGATGCTGTGTTTTGCCGGTGCATGACACCAGAATCAACCTAACTATTTCCTGCTGCAGCCACAGAGCAGAGAGCCGTTACGCAACAAACATACTGGACTTTGTATTGATTGTGGCCTCAGGAAGTGTGTGCACGTGTGTTATGTGTGTGTGTTGTGGGTCAGTCATGCTCTTCGTGATCTTTGAACCCTTGAATCTACCAACCATTCAACCGTCAAACTTATGAAACTTATTTAAGCTCAATTTAAACCGACAGACCCATTATTTTTAGTGCGTTGTGTGATTGGGCCTCCGAGGGAAAGCAGTCCTCTCTTTATCCCACTGACGCGTTCCTCCAGTGTTGTCCTATTCAGAGGAAATGTATTTATCTTGCAAATGAGCACAAATTATCCTCATAGTTATTAAAACATGAACCGTGATTATCTACTTTGGGAAGTATGAGTTATGAAATATAATTGGTTGTAATGAACAACTGGTGCGACTGCTGTGTTTTCTTGTTATACGCGCCACTGATTGTCTGAAATCAATATGAGCATGCAAACAGCGCTCATCTCATTGCTCTCTCTAACACACACACACACACACACACACACACACACACACACACATTCTTCTCTGACACATCCCTCTGTCGTCTAATAGCCGTCACATTCCTCGCTTTGGCTCTAATTGAAATTGTAAACTGGATACCCTCCATTCGGTGCCACCTGACTTCTGTCAACAAAGAAAGTTTTGGAGTGTATTTGGCGAAGTAGCGAGGGCGGTTTTGTTGACAGTGATCCCAGTTAGAGATGATGAGGGTTCGTTCCCCACACCGCTGCCACCAGCATCCCGAGAGGAGACCCATCTGGTACGGAACAGAAACGGACTTCTTGCATTGGAGAGCAGATCAAATAGATCACTGCCACCTCCTCCGACTCGGAGCTATCCATCATTTGGCTCGGTCATAAAATGCCTATAAGGCTCGGGATAACTTTGAAATGAGTTCTCAACAGCGAGCGGGTGCTTGTTGCAGCATTGGAGAGGGAGGAGGAAATATGTGTCATTAGAAATGCATTAGAGGGAAGGGAGAGAGGTATACAAGCAAAGAGATGAGTTTTTATCCGTTTAAACTCTGAGAGGGAAAATATTCACACTCTCCAACTCATGGTTGAACCGACTTCTCTCCCTCTCTGTCAGTCTCTCTCTCTCTCTCTCTCTCTCACACACACACACACACACACACACACACACACACACGAGTACACCTCAGTGACCCATTTAATATCAGCCACAAAACTGGCAACTTTATTCCCACATGTTCCTGCTGAAAACACATTACTGCTGAAACTCATTCAAAATAATTCAGCGAGAAAAACTGCTTACTGGCAGCTTCTTCATCAGTTTAATAACTTCATCACTCCCCGCCTGTGTAAAGGAAACACGACTCAAAAAGAGAGTGTTTCAACACAGCGCCGCACCCGAAAAAAGGCACTTTCTTGTCATGTAATACTCTCCTATCGTTTGCAGATTATTATACGTTACACAATCATTTTCTCTGCACCGGCCTGGCGCTTTTCTTATACATTATAGGTGCTGATATGATATGATAACAGTTGTGCAGCTTTATTAGGCGTCCTTTTAATGCTCTTAGTGCCTCTCAAAAAAGATCCTTAGAATAAAAACCTGCACGCAGATGCTGCCGAATCGTCTGCAGGGATAAAGCCACCTTGTCTTGGTGACTACCTTGTCAGGGTGAAAGTAATCCCTTCTGAGCTGACCTCACTAGTGGGCTTAGCAGGCACAAGTGACACAGGCCACTCAACTCTGGATAGTATGCCAACGTGTGCATCTGTGCTTGGAAGCTCATGATGCATTTTCTTTCTTTTCAGGTTGAAGTCCAGTCCACCATGGAGCACGATCTGAGGATGGGCCTCTCCGTGTGGGCCATCATGGCCATCGCTTGTAACTCCGCGGTGGGCGTCCTCATCCTCATCCTCTTCGTCGTCCTCTACAAGGCCTGCAAGGTTCCCTCGCATCAAGACAAAGTGCCGGCTTTCCCGGCGGCGCCGGAGAAGAAGAAGAAGAAGGCGGCTGAGCAGAAGTACCTGCTGACTGCTGCCTGAGCGTGGAGGACAGATCCTTGGGATGTAGATGAGTCCACATACATCTAGTAGTGTCCAACAGTTGTTGTAGGAGACGAGCTGGACACGAACGTACACATTTCTCCAGCATCACCACGGCGTTCGGTGGAGCTCAGCGTGAGCTAACTGCATTAAGAGTCGTGGCGAGGCAAACGAAAACAACAAGCAGGGCCCCAAATCCTCTTATCCTCTTCTGTGCGTGGCGGGGACTGTCCATCTGTCAGTCTGTTTGCTTTCCCTCCACCCAGGCAGACCATGATCTCCTCCACCACTCCTCCTTTCATCCCTCCACACGGCACCACAGACAGGACGTGGAGGAGGAAGTGCAAAGACTCCACGGGTTTGTTACGGGAGAGTTTGCGGCGACGGGGTCGGTCGAGAGTCACAATAACGAGCTGGAGGCGAAAAGGGAAGAAGGAGCTCACAAGCGGCTTCGCCAGCTGCAGCGCTAATAACGGCGGCGGCGGCGGTGGAGCTGCCAACACCAAACGGCCGGGAGAGGGAGGATGGAGAGAGGGAGAGATGCTGCTGGGGAAGTGTGTGTGAGAGTCACAACAGGGCGAAGAGGGAGACAGATGGAGATAAAGGACAGATTCTTTTTGGAAGGGATGATAAAGTTCAAGGGAAGAATCGGAGAGGGGATGCTTTGATGTGTTGTTTACAGACGGGGAGCTCCAGGCCTCTGTTTGACAGTCTCCCTATTTGACACACAAGCTTTTTCAGCCATCCGACTCCCGTGGGATTAAAAGCAGCAGCAGAAATATGTTACTCATGTCCTAGAGTGCCTCGCTTTCATTTTGTGAGCTCCTTTAAAAAAGAGAAAGAGAGAGAGAGTAAGATATTTATACACAGCCTTCACCAGAAACGACAGACTGGCTGAACAATGGCAAGTGAATATCATGTTTCTTGAATGTACTGCAGCAAACACAACTGTGTGATATCAATAATGTCTAAAGGATGGAAGAGAGCCGAGGTGACAAGTCAGTCACCATCCTGTCTCCACATCATTGAATAAATAACGCTGCATACCTCTATATGTTGTCTTCTATAGAAGGGTGATTATTAATGAAAGGGCTCCTCATAGAAACGTGTGTGAGAGACAATAACTGGCTAAAAGATGCTGATTTGATTTCCTGTGCAGCGCTTTCTGTTCTGCTTAATTGACACGATGATCTGTGTGAGTCACATGTCGGCCTAATGATGAACAATGACTCATGGTTTTGGTAATTGGTAAATCATTTAAATCTCAATTAAGTCGCTGCTTCTTGTGTGAGCGTTTTCCCGTCTCATATCAATACATATTAAATTAATGTGTTTTGGAAAAAAAAATAGAGCTTTGAAGGCATCACAGGAGGCTTTTGTCATTTGTCAATATATGAAATGATCAATCAAAGACGAAGCAACACAAATAACTGGTCTTGAACATAATCATTTGCAGCGGTCCTATAGTTTACAGAACAGCTGTTGCTCTAATATGATAACAACCATCTTTTTCGACTGACACAATAATGATTTACTCTTTTTATCACAAATGTGATCCACAATCCATGTTTCCGTGCCCCTTCGATGTGTATTAGCATTAATATCCCTCCAAATATGATTTTTTTTAAAAACATGAGGTCTTGAAGAAGCAGTTAACGATGAGGAACATGTTGACCTCAACAGCAGCCCACATCCTGTTCATGAGGAAGAGAGGACATCAGATAACCGCTGCTTTTATTTCCTCCGAGCGACAACCAACATGTTGAATACAAACAAAAAGGTCACAGGGGCGCTGCTGGTGTCCCTCGAACCACCGGTGCTCTTGCTAAGGGGAACTTAACAAAAGGAGAAGAGTACAGGCAGTACTCTTTATTTTAATGGGTCATTTTTTTTAAAAGCTACCCATTAAAATAAAGGGTTTTTAACTTTTTTAAGCTCACCTGAGTGCCTGTACTTTTTTCTTTTCATCTTGAATATACAGTTTGATTGTCATTATTTCCCTCCGTCTGTGTTCAGCACACATTAAAACATTTATTTGACTTTGAGTGAATAAATATGAGATTATCTCACATAATAAAATACACAGCGGTAGATTGAACTACTAAAGTGCATATAAAATAAAGAGTATAAAAAAGCATCAGTTTGTAATAATATGAATACAATAAGACTTTTGACACTTCAAGTATATTCTGCTGATAGTAAATGAATACTTAAATATAAGTTTCAATGCAGAATGGTTACCTGCAACTGTGTATTTGTACTTCATGGTACTTTTCTATATGTGACACATCTGAATACATCTTTTACTGCTTTATGAAGGAAGGTGGCTGTTTCCCACTGATTCAATTATTTCACAGTTCCAAAGTACACGATTGCAGATGAGATGCGATAAAAACAACGTTGTTTTATTTGTTTACGTGTGTGAGGACATGCATGCGTGTGTAAAACAGTGATTTACGGCACGTAGGAGACAGATGGCCGGCTTTTGATCGGAAGCTGATCATCAGAAAGGCGGCTCTGCATCTGTCTAGTGTTTATCTGCTTCCCTTCTATTGATCTGCCTGCCAGTTCCTTTCTCTCTCTCTTTGGCTCTCTTCCTCTTATTTGTTTTCTCTATTCCCATCTAACCAGAGCCGTGCCAGACCCGTACAAGCTGCCCAGTGCAGATCCAGCGATCTGCTCCACAGGGTGCCGCGTGTGAAGGTCAGTATGTTCTGACCGAGGCTGTTTGTGAACCGCTGCACTGACCTCCCCTGATTTTTTTTTTAAAATCAATCCTCGACTCGACAAAGGAGTTCATAAAGCAATCATGTGTGACACCGATGAAAGGGAACAATTGAATAAGCATCTATCTTGTCATCCGTCTGTCCTGCTGCCCATCACGCTGCCGTCGTGCCGCCGCCGCCGCCTCCACCCAACGTTTGATGGGCAGACATGGCGACTGAACTCTGCATCAGTCCTCCATTTCTGGGAATGCATTTCACAGCACCGAAGCAATTTCACCAGATCTTCCAATGGTGGTTGAGATGTGTGTGTGTGTGTGTGTGTGTGTGTGTGTGTGTGTGTGTGTGTGTGTGTGTGTGTGTGTGTGTGTGTGTGTGTGTGTGTGTGTGTGTTATGTAATGATCAGGACAATTTCTACTGACAGAGAGATTACTAATAAACATATGAGAGGCCAGTAATCTGCAGCTCCATCTGCACGGCTGGAGGGGTTGCATAATCCACATAAGCATAGACAGTGTGTGTGTGTGTGTGCATGTGTGTGTGTGTGTGTGTGTGTGTGTGTGTGTGTGTGTGAGCGTGTGTGTGTGCATGTGTGTGTGTTCTAACACAATTACCAAGGGATCAAATGTAAATCTCTGCTTTAGACACTACATGGCCAAAGACTGTGACTTTTTTGTAAGTATTTGCATCTTATGTAATCTATAATTTAATTTAGCGGCTCAAAATAAAACACTTCAAGTGTGTGTGTGTGTGTGTGTGTGTGTGTGTGTGTGTGTGTGTGTGTGTGTGAGTATGTGTGTGTGTGAGTGTGTGTGTTCGGGTGTGAAAAGCAAGTGAATCTATATACAAGACTGTTGCTTTGAGCTGTCTGTGGTTAAGTATGAATTAATGCAGTTTAGTGAGCACTGTGTGGGTATCTTTGCTCTGGAGCAATGCAAAGATGTGCATGGATGGAGGCATGTGTGTGTGTGTATGAATAGTTAATGAGAACATTGTAATCACGTTTAATCAGATCTTCATAACGAGACCCCTATGGAGCCATGAACACTCTCCACAATTACATTCACACACACACACGGGCATTAAATTGATTTTGACAACAGCGTAGCTCGGATATCAAAATCATTATAATTCAGTAATTTAATCAATGTGAATGTTTATTCTGTCATTAGAGGTCTAGTTTTGGCATGAAACGAGCTGAAATAATGGCCGTGATGTGGAAGGTATTAGAATGCATGACATGGGGTGGGGGAAAAAAACACTGTGAGTGCATGTGAGATTTATGGAACAGGAGAAAATGAAAAAACACACAAACTTGCAGCGTCTCACAAAAGAACTCAAAATGCAACCAGCTGACCATCAGATGTGTTGCATTAGTCAACTCTAATAAACATGCAGACCATGATTGTGGACCTCCAACATTTTGCATTTAGTGCACTAAAACACTATGACCTAGTTGACCCCGCACACGCCTCATTGTCATTCCCCCTCCATCCAGCCTGTGTGCCGCCTCTCCTGTGGAACTAGACTGCCACCTGCTGGTTGCACTTCCGTATGACACCTCGAGCTGTAGCCACCTGGTGTTGGCTGCAGCACTGGCTGATTGCTGCCAAGACCTTTCTCCATTATTGTGCAGCAGAGCGTGCTATTGCTGCTCTCTGCTGGCATTTCCAGGTAAGGACAATGTGCAGTCAGACGTGTCAGTGACTTTCAATGAGAACGAGCCACAACGTCACGGATGTTCTTCTCGCAGGCCATCATTAGCCAGAGGTTATGTTATTTTCTCCGGAGGGCCCCTTGATAACCATTTGTTTGTTTGATTCTGTGTTTGTTTAAATGTTTCATAAACAGGGCAGTCGTTACCAACACAACAGGACCACACGGGACAGAATAATGCAATACTCATGCAATAATTCCTATTTTCTTCAAATAAACAATGTTTGTTTTGGTTGACACCCTTGGAGAGTTGCAGTATCCACTCTGTGGTCACTTTTCCAGGCAGTTCGTGCTGCGATTCAATGGTGGAAGAAATATTATGTATGAAAGTCATGATTATAGTCGTCCCTAAGCCCTAAAGATTCAAAAGTAGAAGTTAGCCTATTCATTCTGCAGAAGAATAACCTAATATGTTTTATGTACTCAATGTTTTATATTTTATAACTGATCATAATGTTTTACATCTGCAAAGTAATTAACTGTAAAATGTAGTGGAGCAGTCAAGTAGAAGTAAAAAGTATAATCAAATAAGTCATCCTAATAAGAGTAGGAAACCTAAATAATATAATGGTATTTAATATATATTCAGGTTACAAGACATGGTATGATAATTTGACCTATATTCATTATCACAGACCACAGATTACTAATCAATTCACGCCTTTCTTTCATACATATGTTTTGTCCCCATCCAACCTTTCTGCCTCTATAATTAATTAGTTCCAAGCGTTCATTTGATTGAGTAATTTATTGAGTTTTAATTAAAATTCCTGCATAAAGCCAGTTGTTAATTGACTTTCCGAATGATGTGTTGTTAAGCTGTTTGCCTCTGATCTTTCTAGTATTTTTTGTAGGAAAAGGAATGCCTTCTGTGTTCACTGGTTCGTAAGGTTTCATCTGGAATTTAAACGTTGCATTTCATGCAAAGACTGCCAGAACAGAGACTTCCTTTACGAAAAATAAATAAATAAAACAAACAAATGTATATTATTTTTTGTCTGCTTTATATTTTAATATAATATAATAATATATTAAAATATTTTAAGAAAAAAATACAAAAATAAATAAATAAAATACAAATAATAAAAAATAATAATATAATTGTTTTGTCTGTTTTATATTTAAATATCTAAAGAAAATCATCATAGTGATACAATCATCCTGTGAATCCAATATTGGTAACAATGTGTTAGCAGATAGCACCAGGCAATAAGGGTTGGGGTTAGGTTTATGGTTGTTGTTAGGGTTAGGGTTAGAGCTGGGGTTGGGGTTTGTTAATTTAGGTTTTGATTGATTGATTGATTTTTTTTTTTGCACAGGCCTAGTGATCTGGTGGTGGTAGGAGTGGAATCTTGAGGAGTCCAAGGGGCCTCAGTGGGTTTGTGGTGTGGTTGGTTAAGCTCTGCTCCCTGACCCTGGAAGCCAGGATTCGATATCTAGGCAAAGTGCTCTGTAGGGACCAAGAGGCAGAGGAAAGGGTACAAATTCTGAATATTTAAAAAAAAAAGATGTTTGAAATTACACTGACAAACTATTTCTACGTGTGGAAGAAGAAAGACCTTTTACTTGAAAACTGAAATGCCACAGGGTATAAATAATGTTGTAAAGAATAATTGCTGCAGGGTTTTTTTAGGATCATACCTCAGATCACTGCTTGTGATTTTTCCTGGAAATGTCGCTGCAGACACCCAGTTCATAACACTGCGAATGACTTTATGTCAAAGACGTCTATGTATTGTTTTGTAGAGATATCTAATACTAATAATAATACTTCCACTGCAAAGTGCATTTTCTACTAAACGACTAGCCCAGGCCATCCTGTCTTGTAATACCACTTACACCTCAGGAGGCGATAGTGAGTCACTGAAGAAACGTTAAGTAAAGTAAAAGTATATAAAATGACTTCCATTGTCTGATCTTTCCTTTATTTGAATTAATAAACACCGATTTTTATGTCATTCTGTATTTATTTTATTTGAGCTAATATGGGCGTTCTATTGGATTTAATCTGACAATAGATACTCCTATTGGTTCACGGTGAAACAATTGGTTGCTATTGGTGTAAAACAACACAAGTTCCGCCTTCTGCACTCATGTTAGGATGACGCAACCCGGGGGCCCGTACTACGAAGCGAGTTCGACATACCCAGGGTTTCTTTCAGAGATCCAGCTTGAGTTACCCTAACAAAGGAGATCGGAGATAAGCGGTCACACGAAGCTGGTTATCAACTCGTTAGCTCAACCCAGGGTTTTCCAATCGAGCTATCAGCGCGTGCACGTGAAAGAGGCGGCGTTTGCAGCATTTGACCAATCACAAACATGGATCAGTCTACGGCAGCGGAGCGGCGTATTTCACGTACGAGGAGGGAACCATAATCTTACAGAAATACGAAAAAGTTAAACATATAATACATGCAAAAGGCAACAGTGTCATCTGCCAAATGCAGGAAGGACAGCTGGCAAAAACTCGCCGACTGTGTGGATGCGGAAGTCGTATTAATAGTATTAGTAGTACTATAATATGACTGCCCCGTCATAAGGGCACTAGTACATCAGACTGATTTGACTCCAACTGTAACTTCGCTGATAGCTTAGTGGTAGGGTTAGCAGCCCGTGTTACGAGGCTCCTTACAGCGGCCCCGGTTCGAATCCGCCCTGCAGCTGTCTTTCAAATCATGTCGTCACTCTTTCTTTAGTCCCTTACGATGTCCTTCAGCAATAAAAGGCCAAACATATAACTTTAAAATAATGAATTTGTTGCTTGGATGTATTCTTATAACGTGGTTTATGACAATATTAGCCTCATTCTTTCAGCTGCAATCCCGGCGGTGTAAAACGGACTTGGGAGCAAATCAAATAAATATAAAAACATAATTCAAAGTGGTAAGTAGGCTGTACGCTGAAACAGAAAAGTCTTTCCCTCTGATGAGAATCTGTATCTCTCATATAAAACATCGTCAGGGACAGAAAAAGGGTTTTGCCGGTCTCCGTACACTCTATAGTTCTCCTACGAGACCCTCTCACGATCCACCGAGCTTCTTTTTTTTTATGTCGGCGCACCAAGACAGCTGATTGGTCAGTCGGCGGTGTGTTTCTCCACGTTGATCTCTTATCAGGAACATAACCTGCTCCGGAGCAGGTTAGCTCCACAGCGTAAGTAACCATGGCGATTTACCCCGGTAAGAAGTGAACCAGCGTCGTAGGACGGAAAACCCAGAGTTAACGCTTAAGTTATCTCGCTAAGCCCAAATCCCGCTTCGTAGTACAGGCCTCCGGTGTGACGGACAGCGCGACGGAACTACGGAGATACTACGTATTACTCGTTACTTATACTGAAAAACTATTACATCTGATAGAGAGATTACGAGTCCCTGAGAACATCTGAACTTCCTGTTTTTTATCGGTGAGTTACAAACATCCAAGCATACTTACATTAGCATAATATGCTAGCTTTGTGGAGTTAGCTTAGCCGTTGCGCTGCATTAGCCACTGACTTGTAAATGTATTTAATTGTTATTTAGCTAATTCTAGAGACCAATATGTAATATGTCTGAGATATTTACATTGTGTGGATGGAGGGAGTAATTATACAAGCTGAACTTGGTGGTCTGTGAAGCTAGACTTGATGCTGTAAGTCACTGTGCAATAAACTCGAGTTGTCAGCACTGTGATGAGGAAGTTTATGATTAATTATTTAATATTTGTGTGTACACTTCATTATTAAGTCTTTTGATAGCTTTATCGTGGGCAACAGGACTTTCTTTGGGTTTCTGAAGGGGTTTCACCTCTCGTCTAAGAGGCTCTGACCTAAACAAGGCTATGATAAAGCTTTAAAATATGACCATGACCCGGATGACTGAGAATCTTTACTATTAAGTGGTCATGATAAAAGAGAAGTTGACATTTAATTAACATTACAGTGCCTCAGGTGTCCTACAGTCATGGGTCTGATACTGTCAAAATAGAGCTGTACACTTAGAAGAATATGTGAATATATTTGCATATGCCATGTAAGCCATGCTATGTTATACGGACCAGGTTTTCAGATAACTGGATTTGGATTTAATCCTCTCCCCGAGGAGGTGGGTGGCATGTCACGCATGTTAGCACCTGGATTAAGAAGGCTTTTCAATTCTTCCATCTCCCCAGCTATCAGCATCGGAAAGGAGAAAACCATTGAACAATTGGCCGAAAATTACACACACAATACAAAGGGGTGTTACAACTTTGATTAAAAAAAAGCAAACTTAGCTGTCGATTTAGATCTTGGAAGTGAAAAGTAGGATCTGTGATGCTCCTGCTGTGTCCAAAGGATTAAAAATAAAAACCACAACACTTCAAAGACGACACAGCGTAGCTTCCAATTTCCCTGCAGCTGCACATCTAGAGACACCATGGCCACTGCCAGAGTTGGAAATGTCTCAGAGCAATCCTCCCGCTTCACTGAAGTAATCATTTTGCCCTCTCTGTGATGTATGGCAACAACACCTTGTTGTTGTTGTTGTTGTTGTTGTTGTTGTTGTTGTTGTTGTTGTTGTTGTTGTTGTTGTTGTTGTTGTTGTAGAAGGCGGTGCTTTGGCCATTTCAGCCGAATGTTTGTTTACATTGTTGTTACTGCCAGTGTGGTGCATTCAGGTGCATCTCTTAAACACTGAGAAACTCAAGCTGTTGTTCTCCTGCCATCTAGTGGATCTTTTTCTTGTTTAACAGTTTTCCCCAATTACCTGGTGAAGTTATTGTTATTACATATCAGATAAATTATTTAAATGACACCATTCATGTGATAAGTTAAAAAAAAATGCTTGTTACGTTGTAGATTGTGGGGTTTTTTTTAAAGAAGAAGCAGTTTACGGGCACATGAAACAAATTATCTTTTGATCTTTACAAATCATGACTCCTGAATCATGAATCGTCTTAAGATTGGATAGCCATCAGTGCTAAAGACATTGTGAATCCAAAAGTAAAATTTAATCGTGGACTTGGAAACAGCTCTAGTCAATACATTATTTTTGCTTTCAACTTTTGTGTTGTGTTTACTCGTTGTGATGTCCTACTAATGTGTATTATACCTCCAGATTATTCTGGTCCAGTGTGCACTGTGCACTTGATAGTTTGTCTATTAGCTTTAATCCCAAGTGGCAGAAAGCAGAAAATGACTCTCCATCTCGCCTCATCCTCCCCACTGCCACCAGAAGGCTGCATCGCTGGGTATAGAGTTTGCAGCAGCTCCCTGAGGCGAACTCCCAGATGTAAGCTCCAATCCAGCCAGTGCAACCCCATTACCAGGGGTCTGATCCCGGTGGACGGCGCTGATTCTCTGCCGGATCAGCAAACTTGCTGCCATAACGCAGGTTAGACCCAGCACTCCACCAGCCTGCTGTGACTCTCAGCGCTGGGGTCTGTGCTGGCTGGATTCCCAACGATCTCCTCTTGATGGGCTGGTCTCATGGTCCATCCATACAGCCCCTGCTAAGTGGCACGGTAAACTCAAAGATGGCTAATGTAAACTACAGGCAAACACCACACAACATGACGTGTGCTTGTCAGTGGTTACTACCTCATTTCAAATGATAATATGACAGATATCCAACAATGAATCTGCAGCTTTGGCAATGCATAGAGCCAGAGACGGACCTGAGCTCATCTTTTAAACGATCCAATCAAATTGTCTGCCCATCGTGTTTCACTCAGGAATACGTCACCATACAGAAGATGACTACTGTTTAAGTCATTTGCACTTTAAAGCAAACATACTCATTCTGCAGAATGATCAATTTCAGAAAAAAAAACATTATTTTATTATAATTTCCATAATTTTAAATGATACAGGTGGTAAAAGACTGAGTAGCTTTAAAAGAGTTAATAAAATGTGATGTTGATGCATTGTTTATTTGTTAAGTTAATTAACTAATAAATGAATAAATTATGGGAAATATTTGTCTGATGCAGTAAAGTAGAAGAAGCCTAAGTGACTCAGAATTTTAAAGTACTGAAGTAAATGTACTGAGTTGGGCTACTACTCCCAACACTGTGTATCCCTCACATTGCCTGGGACCACAATGGTCCTCTTTCAAAGGCCCCTCCACGGCCCCCGAACCCTAGCTTGGGATACCCTACCCGGAAGTGGGTGGTGGTGGTGGTGGAGTCACCCAACTGGTCACACCACCGTCGACATAGCCCACTGCCTGCTGGGATGAAGCTCGCCACCGGAGAACTACAGAGATCGTTACAAATCTGAGATCACTCGTCCGCCGCGAGCAGCCCAAACCCACCCCAGCTCGAGTTACCAGGAGACGGGCAGAGACAGAGGGAGGCGCCGCTGCCAACATGATGGAAGAAATAGATAGATTTCAGGTGCCGAGCGCCGTGCAGGAGGCGGAGATGCAGGCTGAGATGCAACCGCTGGTAAGTCCCGATCCCCGGGCTGTTTGAGTTTCACATCATCGATCTCGGGTCGTTCCCTAGTTTAGTTGTTATTCCTGCATGTGTGTTGGTGTGTTCCGGCCTTCCATTCACAGCGACATGCTCCATCACCTGCCATGCGTTATTATTGGCTGCTGGAGCGTTTAGCATTTTTTTGCCAAGTTGTATTTATTTTTCGAGTAGACACTAAAAATAATAAAATCAAAGAGTGACGCGTCAGAGGATGATTTATTCTCTCGCGGACCAGACGTTTTTCGTTTCGCTGTGTAACGCGAGCAGCGTCCGGTCTGCTGCGTAGTGAGCAGCATCCGTCATGTCTGGCGAAAACAAGCATCCCATCCCCATCGCTGCTGCTGCTACAGCCTCAGCATCCGAGCATCAAGTCGCTCCGGCTGGACGCCGCTTGCGTCGCCTTGACGCGGTCAGTGAGCGCTCTTTAATTCTTCAATTCACCCAATATGTGTTTATATATATATATATAGAAATCAGTGTAAATGGTGTGGCGGTGCGCTCCGTGGCCCGTAGCGGGGCCCAGGGTTACTGCAGCCTGAAGGGCGGCCTCCTGTCCACGGCCGAGAGAGAGCCAGACTATAGAACCAAAGTCTGACATGTGGCGTCCCCACAGGTCCATTCATCCCTGTGCGTCACGTGACCACTGATTGATAAAGTCTTTTTTTCTTTTTTTTTGGTGCTTAAATTATCCTGTGGATTGTAGATGTGAATTTTTAGGAGTCCTGGAGCAACCTGAACAAATCAAGGATCACTTATAACTTAATTATTTTTTCATTCATTTAAACTGTAGTAAAATTAGAAAGTGTAATATCACAGTTCAAGCTCTACCTAATCAGCCTATTGCCTATTTTACAGTTTTCTCAATAGTTTTGCAACCAGCGATCGTTTTGTACATTCTCAGGTTCTTCTACACATATTTTATCTATTCATGAACTGTGTTATTCACATGGTCTGGGCATGGTAGGATATATTATGCATTACAAAAAAAAAATATGTTAATTATTCATTAGTTCCTCAGTAATGCCCATTTCTGCTCATCTTTCTATCCATGCCGTTCTCCTGTTGTCTCCAGGATCCGGCCTCGTCCACGGCTTCAGAGGCGGACTCAGATACTAGAGAGGGGGAACCTGTCACCATCAACTACAAGCCCTCACCCCTGCAGATGAAAATAGGTGAGTTAACAACTGGTATTTGTTGGGAGTGTCTGGCTGTGGGAATCGACATGTTTGGGAATCCACCGTATATTTAGAACGTAGCCGGCTGTTATGTGAAGATGCAGCATCGTCTCCTGACGAGAAAGAGGCTGTGTTGCAGCATTTTTACTTCCCGGGGTGAAGACATCTGTAGAGTGAGGATGGATTATTCAGAACCTTCCTATCAAAAGAATAACATGTTGTGGTTTAATCATCCCTATTAGGCTGCTAAATTGAAGGTTGGAAGATACTGTATCTACACCTTTTAGGATGAAAAGTGCCTGTCATGAGTTCCCGGAGCCCACGGTGATGCCCTCAAATTGCTCTCAATTGCTGTGTTTCTGAACAGCAGCCAAACAAGTATTCAATTTACACCCATTTTAAACAGAAAAAAACGAAATCTTTGCATTTTAGAAGCTGGAATTATCAAATGTTTGGCATTTTTGCTTGAAAAGTAACTTATATCATGATCAAATTATCACTCTTCTCTAATAAATTAATACTAGACTAATTGTTTCAGCTCTCATCCACATTGGTGTTTGGTTAACTGATGGATATACGTGGTATAACATTCACTACCATGCCTGTTTTATTTTGGGGAATTTGAATCTCTCGTGAAAAAAGCCACAGTCCTTGAAGGCTCATTTCAGCACCTTGGACAGAGTCCAGTGGTGAGCAGCAGCGCCTCTTTCTTTCATTCCTTTTTTTTACTCCTACTTATGTACGTTCTCAGCCAAAGCCTTGAAGAACGGAGAATATTCAGAAGGAGTGACATACATGCATGAGAACGGTCCTTATTTATGTCAGCTGCTGTAGCTCATTTCATACTGTGGTGATAGCGAGTCCACGATGATGCTTAAAGTTGTCTTTTTACGACACGTGAACACCGTTGTGAAATTTCCTCCTCTCTATGAAATACAATCTGAGCAAATTTCCTTAATTATGAATGCTTGGCAAATGGTCTCATCTAAATTTGATGGGCTTTGAAACTCCTTTTGTGGATTAAAAATGTAATGCCATTAACCGGTGGAGCGATATGAATTAAATACAACATTTTCTAGTGTCACCGAGGTATTGTACTCTGTTGACTCAGAGTTGACTAATAGCATTGGTGCAGATATTTGTCATAGTCTGTGGCGAGAATCAGAAAAGGGGAGTCGTTTCTGAACGCAACGTCTCATGCTTTGTGGATTTTCTATTGTATTACATAAATTGGACAAGCCCTCGGGGCCCAGCAGCAGAGTTCATCACTTCCCGGTCAGCTTACTACTGAGGAAAATCTCTCCGGTGAACAGAAGCAGATCCGCCCGGATGTCGTATCTTGTGCTGTGCTGCAACGCCCCGTCGTTTGTCATCATGATCACTAAGAAGAGATTGCACAGTCGACTAGAATTCAGGCTACTTCCCTTTGGCCTGATCCGCACACTTCCTGTTGAGTGTTTGTGCTCATTTCTTCTTGTCCAATCTGGAAACTTTTATTTTTAATAAATCACAACCTGAGTAGACTTCCATCTGTTTTACATCAGTGCTTTGATTTATTAAGGAATCCTTTTACGACAAGTAAGTGAAGGTGTCTTGTAAGACGGCGACTCCATTTGTAAACGTGTGTGTTTGTGTGTGTTTTGCTGTGTGTGTCTCCCGTGCAGAGAAACAGAGAGAGCTGGCTCGGAAGGGCTCGTTGAAGAATGGCAACGCTGTCGGGAGTCCAGTCAACCAGCAGCCCAAAAAGAACAACGTCATGGCCAGAACACGGTGAGAAGTGAGCGCTGTGTTCTCGCCTTAGGGCAGAAAATGAGATACAATTTAAAGTTTTTTGTTCACTCAGTTTAAGTCCTTATTCTGGTGTGATATTGCACTGTTTTGATTAGCTACTGATATTTAATGATGTATTTTGAGTAGCAACGTACAAAAGTCTATTTAGATTCCAGCATTTCTTTTGTCTGTTTGGTTTATGTCTTCGTGTGTGCTGCAGATTATATGTGTAAGATCAGAAGTCTGTTTTCCTGAGCTGGACACGATGGCTTTTTATTCTGTCAGAGAGGCTGGCAGGGGTTTTATTGATTGAGGGTTTGTAAGATGTCAGAGTTACAAATGAGACCTCTTTCATGCTTCTGTTGTTTCTGTAGTAACAGCTGCGATGTCGCCTCCGGGCCGCCTTGCTGTTCTTTCAGCCTCTATGCCAGTCTTACTCACCTCCTCCTGTTTGCCAAACAACTTTTACCTCCTCCACCTTTTTTCCAGACGCATTGTGTTGAACCCTTTTTTTTTTTCTCTGCTTCTCTGATCATTCCTGTCTGTTCCCTCCCTGCAGGTTGGTAGTGCCAAATAAAGGCTATTCCTCTTTAGACCAGAGCCCAGATGAGAAGCCCTTGGTGGCCCTAGACACAGACAGGTAAACAAACACATAAATACACTTCTTGCCACATAAACACCAACATTTTAAGCTGACTTGTTGTTTTTTTGTCTGTTTCAGCGACGATGATTTCGACATGTCCAGATACTCATCGTCGGGATACTCCTCTGCTGAGGTGAGATGTGTGATAGAACAAAATATCTGCTTCTTTACCTCACTTTTACTCCCTCATTAACTCCCCTTCCCACTGCCTCCTTCTCTACATTTCCCATGATTGTCAAGAGGCCAAGAGCCAAGCCTTTTTATAAGCCAGCCTCAAAGCAAACCCATTTATATCCATCATGCTCTTCCATGTTAATTCTGTAGGCGTGTCGCTCGCTACAAGCACATCATTATATCACTGACGCACCTGCACAGAAATGTGCATGAGACACAAAAGCCAGAAACAAAATGAAATGTCATCTCCCAGGTGTCTGCTCCTGAAAATCCGTTTTTTCAAGCCGCCGCCAATTTAAGTGAAAATCACAGACGCACCGTTCCAACCCTCTTCATCAGTGTTCTGGCTCTGACAAGTCCTTGTTGTACATATTGAATATATTGTATATTATATGGACAATATAACATTAAGTCTGCCATGTTGTCAGAAATGTTGTAACCCAGTTTCGCCGTTGCCTCCTCTTTCTTAGCCAACAATAGCAGGTTGTGATACACTGTGTTGTAGTACTTGAGATCATGGGTCTAGACACCGGTCTCAAGACCACTTTCTCAAGGTCTAATCTTGGGATCTGAAAAAAAAGGACCACAACTGCAGGGATGTCACGGGATGGCTGTGCATGGTCTGATTTATTTGTCAACATCATGAAAGGGGTTTCCTCCTAGAAAACAAAGAACATCAAATGAATCTCTGTGATGCATTTTTGGTTATTTATCAAGACATTTTCCTGGTTTAATTATACACATATGCAGTATAAATTGCAATAAAAGTTAATTTGTTTCATGTTGGTGTTGTTCTGGGAATGTGGATCTTTGGGATCAATTTAAGGAGTGCCAGCGGTCTTGGTCTTGAGTTGGTCTCGGATTAGGTGGTGGTCTTGACAACATCACTGGCAGGCCAACAGGTCATCTTCAGTCGTCTAGACAGTTAATACATAAAAGTAGATGCTGGGGTTTCCTGCTGCTGTTTTGTATGCAAACAAAGGTACTAGTTTGCTTAAAAAAACAAAAAAACATCACAGCAGAACATTAGTAGTCATGACGTTCATGACAAAGCTCCAAGTGATGATCCTGACAGCCATCTGTGAAAGTGCCCTAACTCAGTTTGCCATGGCAACCACCGTGAATTTTGCTCAGCTTAAGTCTCAATTTTTTTTAGATTTGTTCATTGTCTAAATCTGATCACAGGAAAGATGTGTTTGTTAGCCCAACACTCCCTGTTTTTATTCATCTTGACAAGCTGGTTATTACAGCGACAGGTAGGGGTAACTGGTTGCCGTGGTAACACACTGCACAAACTCATCCCCCTCCTCTGCCTACCCTCCCTTCTCCAGCAAATCAACCAGGACCTGAACATCCAGCTGCTGAAAGATGGTTACCGCCTAGACGAGATCCCGGACGACGAGGACCTGGATCTGATCCCGCCCAAATCCGTCAACCCCACCTGCATGTGCTGCCAGGCAACCTCCTCCACCACCTGTCAAATACAGTAACCCCCACCCGTCTGACCCTCCGACCTCCCCCCCCCCGTTCCCACACAATATAACCCCCAATCTTCATCTGCTGTGAGTTACCTCCGTCGCCACAGTGGTGACAGTGAAGCATTGGTAGAGCATTGTAATGACAGACAAGTGCTTTGATGATAACGACAATGAGAAATAATCCAATTAACACAGCTAGGAGAAGGAACACATTTGACAATATTAAATATGTATTTAAAAAGTGGTGGTTTCCTCCTGTGGTAGGACGTGCACTTGTGTTTGAGAGCCCTTCTCCTGGTGAACGCGATGTAACACACTGACGGACAGAAAACACAAGGTCAATAGATGCTATGAAGAGAATTCCCTTTTCCCCCCGAAGAACCATAAAATACCTGCTGACTCTACTGCTTTACCTTCCTGAATTCTGGGTTGCATTTTTCTAGATTTCTTTTTTTTATTTTGTTCATGTTTTTATTTGAAATGCTTACTTTTGTAAACCTGAAGGGGGGATAAGTCTGATTGTATGTGTTGACGTGGGGGTATTTTAGAAGCGTGGACTGGTCTTGGTATCCCTTGGTAGAGGATATCTGTCTCTCTGTTCATTCTACTGTACAGGGTTGTTATTATGTAGCACAGGCCAAGCCGCTCATTCACACCACCCCCCATGCTTTCTTTCCAATACACAGTTAAGGGATGAATGTATGAACGTGAATGGCTGAGGGACAAATTGCATGAAGAGCACCGGATTGATTAACTGAATGGAAAATAATAAGGAAGTGGCTTTTTTTTTCCACCCCCCGATTTCGATCGTGCACATGCTACCGTTGTGGCACTAGCTTGACTTGTATCATTTTTTGAATTTGCACATTTGTTTATGATTTGTTTTATCTTTTGGGCCCATATCTGTGTTCTCTTTCCTGCATAGCAGTGACAGTGTCTTATCTGAAATGAACTGTGTCAAAAGGGAAGATTACATATCGGTGCAACGACCCCGTAACACATGACGCTCACGTGAGTGATGTATTATCAAGGCCGGAGGGACATTGGGGGGCCTCGGGATAGATTTTTCAGCACACGCACTGCTGTGCGATGAATCTTTTCTTAATCACTGGACATCAATACTTCCTTCCCCATTTCCTGTTTCGAGCAGGTTCAGACAGCAGAAAGCTTTACCCTCTCGTCTTTCTCACACACACACACACACACACACAATGCCAACATAAAGAATGACATAGCTTTCTGTCTCTTTTATCTAATGGGTTGGAAATAGTTTTGGAATTGTAACGAGGGTCATTGACTTGGAGCACTAACTATCTTCATTTACGACCCTCTCCCTTAAATCAGTTGATAATTTGCAATTAGCGTATGCCTTAAGTACAGAGAAATTTAAAATGTGTATTTATTGCCGTCTTGATCATTTAGTTGATTTGAAGAGCATTTGCTATATATGAAGTTCTGCTTTTTTCTTTTCTTTTTTTAACTTTTAAACACAAGTGATGATCTTTGGTTTTCCTTTTTAAAATGAGTTTCTTGTAATGTAAACACTTCCATTACAGTATTTAACAATGTTATTGTTACGTGCCGTGTATGAAAACGACAAATAAACACAAAGCTAACGCAGCTCCCTGTTTCCCTCTGTTTTATTAAAAGGTGTGTGAGAGATGGGACGGAAATAATGAGCAGATGTTTTAGAAAGAAAAATAATTTTAATGTTAAAACTTTTTGAGCAGTAATTATTATTACACAGCCATGTATATTGCGACAACATTTGGGACTGCGTTGACAGTCCCTGATTACAGTACAGTAGCATCAGAAGTTAAGGGCTTCAACCTGAAAGGCACCAACATCTAATCACAGTTGTCTTAATGCCAGAAAAGAAAAAACAGCATTTCACTTTGTGTTTGTAGTTGATGTCCTACAAGATTAACCTCACTTTCCCTGGTTTTGATTTATTGTGTAGTAAGTATATAAAAATAATAATAACAATAATAATGACAACAATGTTTCTAGCTCCTGTAGTGGATGAATAAGACCTCTCTTAGTAATATTATAAAAGATTACCAGACAAATAAAAAATACATTGTACCAAACAAATGCATACAAACATGCAACATGGAATTCATTGATTCACAATCAAACTAATCAACAGAGCCTGCCTCCAAACGGTTAGGACGGAAAAAAAATCAAACGGTTTTTATGACTTCTGTTGTGAAAAATGTTGTGCTTCCATGTCACCACCAGGGGGGGGTCTAACAATGAGTCAAATGACCACGCGTCATATTATTCCCTGATAAAAATGCAGTCCAGATACAGAGTAATCAAAGTTAGTTTCAATGTACAGCAACTGGCACTGTTGGCGTAAAGGACGGTCGGGCGATACTCAAAGAATTATTGAATATCGACGTTAAAGTATCGGACAATGTTCATTTAGGTAGTATTTCCGTAGGTTGAAAATGTACAAATTCCTCTCTGCTACAAAACCCTTGAAAAAGGCACAGACCTCCGTGTTTAAACTGAGCTCGAACACCGAAAAGTCTCTCAACTGCAAGTGGAAAAGTAACTTTTTTTTTGCCTTTTTAAAAGCGTTTACCCTGTTGTGTTCACGGCTGCACTGTAGATGAGCCTGAAAAAAAAAGCAACACGAATGTTGAAATGTATTTTCCCCATCATTCGGTTAGCTTGTGTCTTATGGTTATTTATAACTGCAACTTCATCACTTACGTTTCAACACAGGAAAACTGTACGACTATACCTACAAGCTCACAGTACACCTCATTTTCCGAGTTCATAGCCAAATATATGAAATTAAATACGCAAGCTGTCTCTATATTATAGCTTTGTCTTATTACTCTCTAATAACCACAGTATACGGAGTTCATCATCCATCTGAGATCTATTTACATGATAATACTGCTATATACTCTACATTCGCTTTGTCCTGGTCTGGAGAGTAACTGTACAAGTATGAGTGTATATGTGAAACCATAGGAAACGTCTTCCCCTACTAGCAACCTCTGAATGATTTGTTTTCTGTGTCTGTGACGGAAAGTAAACACACGTGGTGTTAATGAAAATTATATGTACATGAATGCCTCTTTGATTTCAGATTCCTCCACAGAAAAACAACGCAAAGTCAAAAATAATGGAGAGAAAAAAAGCAACTAGAACCTCTGGGACCAGGAATAACCGCGGATACATACCGATCACCTCGGGGGAAGAAGAAGAGGGCTCTAGTGTTAGTTTGATTACAGTCGTTTTTGCTGATGCATGCGTAGAAAAACCCTTTTAAATAGCGGTCTGGCTGGTTTGAGTTGATTGGATGGACGTTATTTGTGTAGACGCCACACACACATTATGGGCGTGTCTACACTTGTGTGTGTACTGTATGTACAGTAATGTGTGTGTCTCACACCCCCACAGGGCTTTGGTCTCCAGAGTCAGACGAGGACAGGGACACGGAGCAGCGGCGTCTCTTGGCCGCGCCGGCGCCCTGGAGCATGCTGGGATGGAAGCCTGCGTGTCGCCGGGCATGTTTAGTCAGGTGGTCGCTCCTGATGAAGCACTTGTCACACATGGGGCAGTTGAAGCGCTTCTCGCCCGTGTGCGTGCGGTAGTGGCGCGTCAGCTCGTCCGATCTGGAGAACTTCTTGCCGCAGCCCGACCAGGTACACTCGAAGGGCCGCTCACCTGAGGACACACAGACAGGTTGGATCAATACCTTTACATGCATTCATTTCCAACTCCAACCCCCTGAGGTTTGCTGATATTGGCTTCTCTTCCTTGATGTTTGGGGACCCACAAACCCCACTGCTATGTGTGTAAAAGAATTATAATTATTATAAAATCAATCATTATTTTTTCTTTAAATGTTAATGCATTTAAATGTGTTTTACAGTGGGGTCTTTTAAGAAGATGTGAATGAAAAATGACTTGTAACTGTATTCACGCCTTCAAACAAACCACATTTGCATTTTAATTACAAACCATAATTTTGATTCTAAGCCATTCAAAGAGGGAGGTGGGTAATAAATTAAAAAAAAGGGCCATACAGGCACACTCAGTGTAAATCAAAGGGGAGGAGGAGGAGGAGGAAGAGGAGGAGGAGGTACAGAGTACAGGCAACATGTTGGATAAGCCTGAATAAACATATTCTAGGAACAAACTTAACAGAACATATTGATTTAGAAATTGGTTATGATAAGAAAAAAAAAAAAAAAAACATGGCCACCCTCCTCCTCCTCCTCCTCCTCCCAACACGTGCTCCACTGAACCACATGTCTGCCCTTGTTTACAGGCCGACACGAGGGGAGTGGAGGAGGATGACGTATGAGGAAACGGTGGTGCAGGGAGGGTTATCTACGGACAAGAACATGAGGAGGCAACAGTGTCGCAGTGACCTGCATGTGGAGCAGCCAAGATGTATTACACCGGCACAGTGTGTGTGTGTGTGTGTGTGTGTGTGTGTGTGTGTGTGTGCGTGTGTGTGCGTGTGTGTGTGTGTGTGTGTGTGTGTGTGTGTGTTGCATTTAAACAAGAAAAACAGATGTAAGATAACACCAGACTCATAACAGACACAATCATTAGAGGCATCATTTCAAGGGAAAAACAGGAGGATGATTTATCACCTCAACAATCTGGCGTCTATAACAAATATGGGTGGCGGCACGCGGTGTTCTTAGCTCGTATTCATCCGTGAGTGACACACAAACCTCCCCCCCTCCTCTCCTCCCCACTCAGCCTGTGGCCCCGTTATGGGCCGGGCCTGTCACACCCCCAAGCTGGGGGCCAATTCACGGGACTAACTTTCCTATAAAGTGTTATTCATTTGCAGGAACATGTGGTGTCCTCCCCTCCTCATGTCAAGTCAGACACAGAGTGGGGGGGCAGCAACGTCACCGGGTGATTGTTCATATTCATATTTTCATATTTTATATTGTTCACTTTAAGTTATTCATATAGTTTTAACAGTGGGGGTCAACGTCTGGAGTAATAAATAAAATATGATGGCACAAGTGACGCAGAGCGGTTCCGCTGCCGTCGACAGATTTGTATTGTCATCATAACCCGGCGGAGCCTCCACTTACCGGTGTGCACCCTGAGGTGCGCTTTGAGGTGGGACGACTTGCCGTACATCTTCCCGCAGCCGGTGAACGGACAACAGTGTCTCTTCTCGGGAGACTCCTGCTGTCTCACCGTCCTCGCCGCCGCCGCCGCCGCCGCCGCCGCCGCCTTCTTGCCGCGCGTCTGTTTGGGCGCAGCCGAGCTCCGGCTGTCCCCGGCGTTCAACCGGCAACTCCTCTCCTGCGCGCCGGCGTCGCTGCCCGCGAGACACGTGCTGTCCGCGGGGCCGATCGCGCCCGGGCTGCATTTGTTCAAGTCCAACAGGATCATGGCCACCATCAGTAAAGTCCTGTTCTCCTGGTTCTCTTTGAGCGTGTCCTCTGTCCGCCCCGGTGGTCGGCTGGGGTCACAGTCTGCAGAGACGTCCACCTCTGACATCACTACAGCGGATCCGGCCGGAGGGAAAGAAACAATGTAGCCCGGATGCCGCCGATGTGGATACAATAAAGAAGTCAGGCTGCAGTCATCCGAGGATACATGCGGTGAGAGCATCCACACGTGTCGGCTCCAATGTGACTATTCCGCAACGGATGCGTGTTCTTGTTGAGGTCGCAGGGCGGAGAAGTAAACACCCCACAGGGAAAAGAAGCACTTCCAACCTCTTCCTCTCTCCTTCTGGATCCTCCTTTTGTTGTTTCTCGTTCCTCGATGTCGGGTCGATTAAAACACACCGTTGACCGACGGCTCCGCTGTGCTGTCTGCGTTTATTCCGCCTGTCTGCGCGCTCCCTCTCCCCCCCGCCAACACACATGCGTCAACTTGTCCTATTTTACTGCGAGCCGCACTTCTCTCTCAACTCCAAGAAACAATTTCGCGGAATCCCACGGTGTCATCGCAACGCGGCGCGCTGATTGGTCGGCAGGAGGCATGACTCTTTTATTTGGAATTGTCCATTCACGGGGAGTGAGTGACGGGACCCTCGGCCAATCACGGGCTGGGCATTCGTGCAAAGGGGGCAGGGCCACACCGGTGTTGCGTTCAGGTGCTTCAGGTGCCTGGGGAATATGGGAATCCGGTAAATTTGAAGTCTCAGCTATAATCGCGTGTAGGAACACGTCTATATAAAACACACAATTACAAATAATCGTAAAAAAATGTAAATACATCGACAATTATAAACACACGTGTCCCATCCAGCAACTAAAAATATAATATAATACAATTTTAATAAATTTCTGTCACAAAACACAACTAATATTTCGGCTTTGAAGAGGCACTTGAACGCAACATTACAACAGGGGTTAGCTGAGACGACCATGGCACGCCCCCAGAGAGAGAGAGAGAGAGAGAGAGAGAGAGAGAGAGAGAGAGAGAGAGAGAGAGAGAGAGAGAGAGGGAGAGAGAGAGAGAGAGAGAGAGAGAGAGAGAGAGAGAGAGAGAGAGAGACAGAGAGATGTTATTGAGATGCATGAAATGGACAAACCGAGGAACAAACAGACTTAAAGATTTGCTAAAGGTCACGCGTACAGGTCATGCATCACTTGTTTACATTTATACACGAAGAGAAACGCGATGCATTGAACGTCACATCGATGATTCGCATGTAAAGAGACTGCAGGCCGACGTTTGTCCCGTAAAGAAGCCATTGGTCGCTGCTGTTGCTGGATGTCCCGCCTACAACTGCAGAGCCATTTGCGCCTCCGTTATCAATCAGTGAAGGTCAAAACCACGTAAGCAGTTTAAGAGAAGAGGCTACAACGATGCAGCTGTTACACCAGCTTGTGCTTTAAACAGTTGCAGGCTCTAAGGTTACAAGTTTATTGGGATTAATTATTAATCATTTAATTCTAAGACTAGTGTGACTCCTTATAGACTCCTTATAGTTTTTGGTATCATAATCTCAGGTTGCTTTTTAGGTTACTATTGTGTGGTAAAGGTTGATGACAGATTATGCTTGCGTAACTTCTACTTATTAGGCATAAATACACTTTTTATGTGACAAAGAGGTGTTTAATTGTCTGATAGGTGTGATCCAACTGCAGCTCCCGGTGGGTTGTAATGTTATAGCCGTGGACTGTGGTCCGGTCCTAAATTAGTGCAGTCCTCAACTGCCCTCCGAGCTCACACACTTGGACCATTCAGTGCCTTGAGGTCGGGTTTTACCGTCGGTGTTTAATGGTTTTAGAGTTTCTTGGAAGAGATGGGAGAAACAGATGTGATGGCATTTTTAACAAGAGAAGCTGATGTGAGGAAATTGAATGTAAAATAATATTATGTACTGTTAACCTTGAAGCAGTCAGCTGGTATTATTGGGATGCCTTTCCTCCTTTTCTCTCACACAGAAGTTGTCCACATCCATATTATGTGTATTAACAACAAGCATGAATGCAACAACATTATATATACTGACATTCATCACAATTACGAAGCGTTGACCTGTTTATACCCATCATATCTGCTGGTGGAGAATGTGGTTTCGGCCAGTCATGACCACATTCCTTTGTGTCTGCTGCAAATAAAGTCACATGTTGACAAGTTTCGTTGTTTGTTTTGTGCGTCACATTCTTGTAACAGATATGCTTCCCATACATACACACTCTGTGTATCTAATCCCTGCAAGAGAAACTATAGTGTAGCCGGCCGGTCTACTTGAGAGTGTAACAAGACTCCCAGCTTTCAAAGAAAAAGAGAAAAAAAAGGGGGTGGGTGGTTCATCCGTGGGTACAATTCCTAGAAAATCACACTGAGCTTTGGGGGTTGCTGGGATTGAGCAACGCTGCCCCTGAACAATGTTTCCCTGGCTTGATCTGTGTCGACTCTATTTGGATACATGTTCTTCTCTGGGGCTGTTTACACCAGAATACAGTGACTCAGACAGAGTGACACCCCCACAAAGAGCTGTTTTTCTGCACTTTTGTCCAGCCTCTGAGTACCCCCACCCCTCAAATCTACTTCATGATGTATATGTTAGATGAAACTGGAGATTTCCCAGCGCCACACCTATTTTAAACAACTGTGAAATTAAACTGAGGCTACATCCTGCCTGCAATGCAGCAGTGACTCACATGCCTAAAAGCATTTATGCCTTTATTCACATTACGCCCAAGATATGGGGAACAAACAGGAAGGAGAAGTTGAGGAAGGCTGCAGGAGTCATAACACAAAGTCCATATTTGAGTCCAACAGATGCTCTATAAACCCTATAACACTGTCCCGTAATCGGAACCCCGCCTCCACCTTTTTTTCTCGATTCGTTTGGCAGAACATCTAAATTTCCAGGAAAAACACACAAAAAAAGAAAAAAAGAAAAAGGCGACGACTTGTCCGGACGCGTAGAGGAAGCGCGCGGCCGTCCTCCAGCTCCTCCTTCAGCAGCAGAGCGGTAAACATTTCCCGGGAAGAGGAGGAGGAGGAGGCGCCTCCTCCGCTGCTGCTTCCCTTCTCACAAAAGGGCGAGAGTTCAAAAGTGCACGGCGTATCTGGGTCATGTTGATGTCGACGCGATAACGGGCAACGCTGAAGTTTGTTGTTTTATTTTTGGAGAGTCTGCGTGTGACGTAAGAGCGAGAAGGAAGAGTGCACGTGCGCGTTCTCTCCGGTACAGGACGTACCCTTCCACGTGCGCAGTGTGAACTGAGGCTGACGCACCGCAGCTGACCTCCCCCTCGCACCGTCTTGATAGTGGCTCACAGGCCAGACTGGAAGGTTATAATGATACCACATGGGCCACAACAAGGAGGCGAGAATATATGTGAAATAAAAAGGAAATCCCTGTAAAAATAAATAAATGAGCCAAGTAGGCTATTAAATGTTTTATGACGTAACAAAGCTTGAAAAGTTTAATATCCTGCACGTTTGATTTGGCTGGTGTTGAGGTTTAATAACGAGGCTGAACATCCTGTTTACATCTGCTGTTGCATGGAGAAGTTTCTTTAATTTTTCTTCTAGAAACTGATCTAGAAACTGCTTTATTGCGTTTTGGTATTGGTTTGGTATTCTAATAATATGTAGTTTGGCTTTCCTTCATGATTGGATGTCAACATGTGGAGGTAGATGTGGTTGTTGCTACCTCGGAGTTGACTACAGGCCCAGTGAATAACTGAGTGGTGTTGCTTTGTGTCTCGGGGGGCATTTTGGGGACGGGAGGGGTTTTCTTACCTCCCTGGAGGTTTTACTCTATATGTGCACTCTCTGAGTGTCAGATTCTTGTCCTGTCATCGAGGTCCCTGCAGACTACATGAGTCTGGAAATGAATTACTTCCCCCTCTAAGGTGGAGGACATGCCTGTTGAGTTGGTGAATCAGTCACAGCTCAAACTTGGCTTTATTCTCAGTCACATCTGTACTCAACACACATCACTGCACTTCATGCCTCTGTCTACCTTCTTCTGCACAGAGAGTGTATTCTCTCTCACTCTACACAGTCTCACTGGGACACCTAGTGGTGAGGACGTGTAGCAAATATTAAAGTGCATCATTTTATCACAAGAGACAAATGTCTCAACATACTACAGACTTTTTTAATTACTTTTTTAGTGAGTTTTTTACACTATAATATGATTTTTTTAGTGACTTTTTCCAACAACCACTATGACTTTTTTCATGACTTTTTTCATGACTTTTTTCAAATGAGTTTCCAGTTTTCTGTGATGGTGTAGTGGTTACCACTGTCACCCTGTAACCAGATCTACCTGAGTTTGACCCCAGGTTCAGGTGGAGATCTTATTAGTTTAGAGGTGTTGAAAAAATGTGAGCCGCTAGAGACTTTTTCACTTACTTGGACAAAGACAACCTGAACAGATGCTGCTTTGAACTTGTCACTTGTAGAATGGACTTTGAATAACAATGTCTTTTTAGGTTTGTTAATGTTTTTTTGTAAGAAGTCTGAAACAGTGGAGGTTCTAGCTGTATGGCTCCCTGGACGAACACCTCCTCACCAACATTCAGCATTAAACAACACCAGATCAGCTTTCAGTCTTTACGGTTCTGCAGCTTGATGAAGGTGAATTTTCTGCAGCTTCAGTCTCAAGTTCTTTCTCTGCTTCTTCACGTGTCGGTGGTCCAGTGGTTAAGGATGCCAGCTGCCGACGCTGACGACGCGGGTTCGAACCCCGCCTGAGGTACGAAACACAGGAGTGTGTGATGAGTGTGAGAGTGAGCTCAAAACAACAACAACTAAAAACCTTTCAAACCATGCGTTCACTTGCGTCGTTCGTTGCGATTTCCCGTCAATTTCAACTTGGAATTTCCACCATCAACCAACAAGGAAGGAACAGCAAACAGGTAAGTCAATGCTAGCCTAAGGGGTTGAGCTTACCAAGCTAGCTAGCTTGACAGGCAATTTTTTAAATTAATTTTCAAACTTCTTCTGATTCCCTGTCTGCCCTTAGGAATATGGACGTCTGAAAGTATAATCTACCTTTCATATCCGTCACATAATCTTTTCCTCTCAATTTCCCCCCAAAAATGTGAATAATTAGGTGCTTTAGGACTTTTTTCAACATACTATATGATTTTTGTGACATTTTTCGACATACTATACATGACTTTTTAGTGACTTTTTTCGACATACCATAATATTACTTTTTGTGACTTTTTTGGCATACTAAACGATGACTTTTTATGACTTTTTTTTCGACATACTATACTATGACATTTTTTCAACAAACTATACTATGACATTTTTAATGACTTTTTTTCAACAAACTATGCTATGACTTTTTTTCGACAAACTATACTACCGGTATGCCTTTTTTTGTGACTTTTTTGGCATACTAAACAATAACTTTTTTAGTGATGTTTTTCTGACATACTATACAATGACTTTTTAGTACATTTTTGACAAATGTACTTATTGTAAGTCGCTTTGGACAAAAGCGTCTGCTAAATGACCTAAATGTAAATGTAAATGTAAATGTAGTGACTTTTTTCGACATACCATAATATGACTTTTTTATGACTTTTTTTTCGACAAACTATACTATGACTTTTTTTATTATTTTTTTTCGACAAACTATACTAATGACTTTTTTATGACTTTTTTTTAACATACCGTGATATGATTTTTTTGTGACATTTTTCGAAATACTCTATTATGACTTTTTTGTGACTTTTTTGGCATACTAAACGATGACTTTTTAGTGATGTTTTTTCGACATACTATATGATTACTTTTTTAGTGACTTTTTTTCGACATACCATAATATTACTTTTTGTCACTTTTTTGGCATACTAAACTATTACTTTTTATTACTTTTTTTCGACAAACTATACTATGACTTTTTTGTGACCTTTTTCGACAAACTATACTATGACTTTTTTATGACTTTTTTTTCGGAAAACTATACTATGACATTTTTAATGACTTTTTTTCAACAAACTATGACATTTTTAATGACTTTTTTTTCAGCAAACTATGACATTTTTAATGACTTTTTTTTCAGCAAACTATACTATGACATTTTTAATGACTTTTTTTCAACAAACTATGACATTTTTAATGACTTTTTTTTCAACAAACTATGCTTTGACTTTTTTATGACTTTTTTCGACAAACTATACTATGACTTTTTTATGACTTTTTTCGACAAACTATACTACCGGTATGACTTTTTTTGTGACTTTCTTCAAATGACTTCCAGGTTCTCTGTGATGGTGTAGTGGTTAGTGCTGTCTCCCTACAATCAGATCAACCTGGGTCAGACCCTCACTTAGGGCTTTATCTGGGTTTGAACCCTGGTCCGCCAGCCGTATTAAATGTGTTGTCGCCATGTTAATTGGCTTCATGTTAATGTTTTTCGACATACAAAACTGTGACTTTTTTCCGACATAAACACATGACTTACTTCATGACTATTAACAACATTCTATATTATAAACTTTATTTGTGACTTTTTTCAAGTGATCTCCAGGTTCTCTGTGATGGTGTAGTGGTTATCACCGTCACCCTACAACCAGATCTACATGGGTTTGAGCCTGGGTTCAGGTTTTAGCTGGGTTTGAACACTGGTTCAGCCGGCCTTGTAGTTTGCATGTCATAGCTGTATTAAATGTGTTGTCGCTATGTTTACTGGCTTCATCTTAATGCTTTTCGACAAACTATATTATGACTCTTTGGTGACTTTTTTTTTGACAAACTACATTATGACTTTTTCCAACAAACTACACTATGACTTATTTCATGACTTTTTTCAAGGCAGTTTCTGGTTGACTGTGATGGTGTAGTGGTTAGCGCTGTCCCCCTACAATCAGATCTACCTGGGTTTCGAGCCCGGGTTCAGGTGGAGACCTTATTAGTTTAGAGGTGTGGAAAAAATCTGAGGTGCTAGTGGTTTATTTAAAAAGGCTTTTTCAGTGATTTAATCATTAAGGCCTTTGTCAAAGCAAAGCACATGATGTTTTTCAAAGAGGCCTAAAAAACAAGAAGAGAGAGTTACACAAAAGAGTTCAAGTTCTCAAGAAGTATTGCATAGCATTCCATGTATTTATCCAGAATGATACACTTTGTAAGAAGTCTGAAACAGTGGTGGTTCTAGCTGTATGGCTCCCTGGATGAACACCTCCTCACCAACATTCAGCATTAAACAACACCAGATCAGCTTTCAGTCTTTACGGTTCTTCCTCTGCAGCTTGATGAAGGTGGATTTTCTGCAGCTTCAGTCTCAAGTTCTTTTTCTGCTTCTTTGCGTGTCGGTGGTCCAGTGGTTAAGGATGCCAGCTGCCGACGCAGCCGATGCGGGTTCGAACCCCGCCTGAGGTACAAAACACGGGAGTGTGTGATGAGTGTGAGAGTGAGCTCAAAACAACAACAACTAAAAACCTTTCAAACCATGCGTTCACTTGCGTCATTCGTTGCGATTTTGCTTGGTAAGCTAGCTAGCTTGACAGGCAAATCTTTTTATTAATTTTCAAACTTCTTCCGAGTCCCAGAAGACTAACCAAGGAGGATGGAAACTGTCTGCCCTTAGGAATATGGACATGTGAAAATATAATCTACCTATCATATAATCTTTTCCAAACATTTCCTCTCAATTTCCCCCAAAAATGTGAATAATTAGGTGCAAAACAAGCTCCCATTGTTGTATTGTATTTCTGATTACAGAATTGATTTTGAAATTAAAAATAAATTGTTATTCAAAGTTTATTCTGCATGATGAAAGCTGCAGGCGGCATCTGTTCAGGTTGTCTCTTTTCCAAGTGATGTGATAAAGCCTGTAGCCCCTCCTTATGTTCAAATATCAGTAAACGTTGATTCCAGATCCATGATCACTTAAAATGAAGATTAAAATGTGCTTTATGGATGAATTTACAACGCCAAAAATCATAATTCCTCCAACCACAGCTGTTGAGTTCGGAGGCGTTAAAGTGACCAGGCTTCACTTGTCGCACTCATGAACAGCTTCAGCCTCATTGAGCCTCATTACTGTTTTATGATTTCCACAACGATGAGGTCAACAGCTCTACGGCTCGGTTTGTAGCTCACTTAAAAGGAGTGCAGACGTCTGTATGTTCAGTCCAATAACTTATGGACATTTCTCACACTTCTTTTTCTTTTTTTGTCCTCTGATTGGTGAAAAGATCCCGGTGGAGTAAAAACAGGCGAAACATGGAGAACCAATCTATTTAGTTGTTTATTTAACAATGCATGCCAGACATGATCCTATTCACATTGAAGAATACAGATTTGTATTTGCATCCAAATACTCACTACTTTGATTTCATATTATAATCTCTCTCTCTCTCTCTCTCTCTCTCTCTCCGTCTCTCGGCCGTCTTTACAGGTCGACTCTGTACACTCTGAGTGGAAGAACTGCATGCATCGGGAGGAGGACATTAAATAAAGTGTGACCGGTAGGGAGGGGGTTTAGGTCCCTCTCAGTTTGTAGAAGCACATCAGCAATTATTGCAGAAAAAACGTGCGTGAATCTCTCTCTCGCTTACGTCGTCGTGGGAGGGAAGCAGACCTGTTTGATGGACCATCGTGTGCTCATGAGATACAGTATAGGAAAATATTTTAAAAATACTGTACACTGAGATTATGCTGTGTCGGCATGCCTCCCCGTCACTGGTGGCGTCTATGTCCGGGTTCACACGCAGTTAATGTACATACAAACACACACACACACCTCCTATCGACCTTCCAGCCATGTGAACACACAGCGAGACCATGAACAGTCACACACGAGTGTAGAAGTGTATGTCGTCTCATAATCCTTACTGTAAGGATAAAGAAATTTAAAAAATGATGTTTTTGATTTCCTATCAAACAGGAGGGCCTAAACTCTCCGACAGTCATCTTTTTTCATAGTTAGTTTGACCTTTGCTTGACCTTTAACAGCCGAGTAGACGACAGGTCAGCAGGCCACAACTCCGCTCATTTTCCATTTGGTTTGGCAAAGTTTGGTTTGGTTCAGCGTTCGACTTGCTGTTTGGGTTAAGAACTTAAAACTCCTGTGCGTGAACAACGTCGATCAAGTATGAAGACATTCATTCATATTGTATTGCCATCCTGAAGATATAAGACACAAAATCAGATGGATGTCCCTACGATCCTCGTAAAGCACAGTGATCACGTTGGAAGCCTTCTGCTGCAGACAAAATCTCTCCGTTTCTCTTTTTCTCTCCATCTTCCTCTCCATGATAAACTCACTAACTTGCATCACCGGGGTAACGCTGTCCCTGAGCTTCGACTTGGGGTCAACCCTTCTTTTTCCTAAACATACTACATAGTTGTTGAGGGAAATGCAAATCTGATCCTTGTGGACCTTCTGGTCCCGACGGGCTCTAACATCCCATGAGTCATTTTACAGGTATTTTAAGTGTTAATCTCCGATCTGTCCAAATCACATGAATTCAATTTGTGTTGCAAGGGGCACTCCACCAATTTTACAACTAAAGCCCAGTGCACTGGTCATGGAGGGGGATAGAACAGTTCAGCCTTTTGTAGCTCTAGAGGGAGCTTTTCTGAAGTCTAAGAAAATAACCCTGATGATCCATTATATCCATTACAATACTGAAAAAGCTGTCGAGCTTCTCCGTCAAGGAAGAGAAGTGGAAAAAAGAGCCTGATTTCAAAAAAGTAAAGGGCGCAAAAATACATTTTTACTTATTTATCCTTTCTTTAAGGAGGGAGAACTCATGATTTATGTTTTTTCAGTGTATTTTAGTGCCATGTTAAGAGTTTTAAGCATATTTTTGATAATTAACGGGATAACAGCGTGAATCATTATTTTGGCCGGGATAATCGTGACATGACATTTTCCCATGTCTTCATCAGGGTTATGTTCAGTTAGGCTTGATTGACCACTGCAAGGGGTTTTAAAGAGAAGATGATGTAACAGTCAGTGAAGGTCTATGGAAATGCACCATGGGAACTGTAGGATCCAGTGTTTCAAGCTTCATCCATACTGGACAGTCTCTCTAGGAAGTTCCCCAACTGTGAGCAGATGCAGTAAATCAACGGAGTACCCCTTTAAGCGTTAGGGTTAACAGTTTGGATCAATAACGACTGTGTTGTGATACAGAGATAAGTCAATTTATACAAAATTCATGCGATATTCTCCCCCAAATGTCTCAGTTTCATGTGCAAATAGATTATTTCTTCAGCTATAGAACTCTAATTCTCCATGAGATCTCTCAGTGTGTTTCAGTGGATTTAAATGTCCATACAAGCAATGATACAGTCTACCAATAACAACATTTCCCCACTCTGTACATCAGATATGTTTAAAAGAACAACAAAGGTCTATGAGTGGATGCAAAAGCCACATGTTGAAAAGAATCATAGATAACAGGGAGGGAGGGGACTATGATTAGGGGGGAAAAGAGAGAAATTTCACAGATTTCTGAATCACTTCAGTCCCCACATACTCCATCCATGCCCGGAAGGCACCCTATGTTTGGTATACTGGCAACTGTGTGTCGCCGTGTCAACTTTACATTAGAAAAACCTCATAAGCTGCTTGATAAAACATACAATAAAAACTACTTTAAATATGATTGAAATGTACAGTATATCAGACAATTCTATATTTAATAAATAATATAATACATCAGCATTTAGTGCATGTCGATGGTCATCTTTTTATTAAATTTAAAAGCTTAATTAGAAAATACTTAAAATTCGACAAAAATATCACTGAGAAGATATAAATATTGATTTTTGTAATTCAAACAGGCATTTACTGTAATCATCAATAATGAGCAAGAAAATGTCAATAAATAGAATCAATCGCAAAATAAATGCAACATGATTAAACTGAATTGTAATAGTGAGGAAATATAAAACAAACATAAAAAAAAAAAGAAAATCTGTAGGAATTCTATTCATTTCGTCTATCTTATCTTCACAAAGCTATCAGAAGGAGGGCATCTTCCACCTCCGAGACTTCTTCCATGAGAATAAAGAAAGAGAGCTTTTTAACACTGATCTGGCTTTCATCTTTTATCAATAATAATAATAATAATAACCCCATGTTTCCTCCTCTATGCCACTTTAAATCCACCTTTCTTATATCTCCACTAGAATGCATATACTTGACAGCTTATTTCAAGCTTTAAAAAAAAAAAAAAAAACCCATAAATCTCTAAATTAGCTCTTCCTTTCAGAACTCTTCTGGGCTTACGCATGATTTAATAACGGGATAATCATCGGGGCAGATTGCTTTCCATTACAGTCTCCTTCTTCAGTGTCTGGCTTTTGATTGATAAAATAAAAGGAGAAAAAGCAAATGAGTGACACTTATGGAGTACATGAAGGACGGATCCATCGGTGGATGTAAAAACATTGCAACGTAATGCCACTGTTAAAACCTGAAAGAGGAGGGCTGGGCTACGAGAGAGCAACGGGTCGTTGAGTGTAAGGATTTTTGGTGTCAGGTGCAGGCAAAGAAGGTTCACATCAGGTTCACCCAGCAAGCTTTTCTTCTCAAACAGGTTCATCGTGCCCTCTTGTCCCCGTTTTCATTCTTTTTTTTTTTGCAATTGCACTTTGTAAAGCTCTCAGGGATCAGGTCTGTTTGTTTTCCAGTATTGTGTAAGATTGTGTAAGATGACGACATGGGAATGTGATTTGCTTGATTTCACTTTTCTGTCTCCTTGGTGTTCCTGATAGAGATCCGTGCCTCGACTCGGTGCTGCCTCCGCCCGATGATCTCGGGTGAAAAAAAGGAATGTCACTTCCTTTCTCACATTTTCCTGATAACTGTTTGCACTCTCGTCACGCGGCTAATTAAACCCAGTTGTTAAACTGCAGGTTCAATCCGCTGACACCGGAGACTCGTGATGGATAAATGGCCTTCTGACTGGAGGACGTTCAAACACTGCTTTCCTTTTTTCCTCACTGGAGAAAACAGAAACAGTTTGGTAGATAAATGACGCTAACAAAAAATGCTATTTTTTTTTTATACCTTTGAAAACTAAAAATGCGATAAATATATTGATTATTTGAAAGGTGTATTTGTGTATCTAGAGGTAAGTTGTTGCTATGTTACAGCAATCATTTCGAGTGCAACCAAGAGAGGGAATAGTTCCCGATTGGTTCCAAAAAACACTGATTCCTTTACGAAGCAGCCAGAGATGTCGGCTGGCCTGTCAGTGCCGGGGTCTTACAGTGTGGAGTTAGGATTATGTGGAAAGAGAGGATAATGTGTTTAAAGCGAACTCTATGCTAAGACAAAAAGGACAAAATGAGGTGTCTGTTTTTTCTTCCTTCCTCCGCTCCCTTTGTCTCTCAGACTTGACAGTTTCTACCATAAAATGCAGCTAGGAGTAACAGTACACTTTCTCTTGACTTGAGTGATTGATATGTGATGTTAACACAGTGACGTGATGTCTACTCGACGTAAAGGTGGTGGGTGGAAGACATACAGTACAAATACACCTTCCATTGCCATAACACCCCATTGAGAGTTACGTAGCTACAAGAGGAGGTAAAACTAACTCTAGATTCATAGCTCTTTGTTTTTGACTGGTGTACAGTAGGACCCCTACATCCCCCCGTTCCCTCTGACACCTGATCCGGGGGTGAAGTTGCCCTCCAGCACTGACTTTGATTAAACTTTTACCACCTTTTTCTAACCTAAAACGTAAGTGAAAAAACTGTAGATCTGGTCCAGATCAGCATCTACGGGCAACTTCACCCCGCGGTCACGTCTGCACTTGGCCCGTCAGCTTTCCTCCCCGGTCCCATCGGTGTGTGCGTGTGCCGACCAGTGTTCTTGTCACGTGTAGTTTTGTCTGTCGAAGCTGCGGAAAGCCGACGGCGTGGCCAGCTTCCTCATCGAGAGGCTGTCAGTCTTGGCCGCTTCGGGCCGCGCTCCAGACTTGCTCCTGAGGAAGGGGTTTCTGGTTCCTGCCAGACCCCGGCCCCCTGGCCCAGGCCCCCTGTCTGTCCCCAGACCCGGTCCCCTCTCCATCCTCTCACTCACCGACAGGCTCTTCCGGTGCGGAGGGGCCAGCGTGAGGGAAGGATGGGAGTCGTCTGACGAGCAGCTGTTTGCTCGCTCCAGCCTAGAGAAGGGGGAGCAGAGAGGGGCCCCGCTGGGCCCGCCGAGGCCCCCTAGATGAGGGGTATCAGGGGCCGGGATCAGGTCCTCAGGGTCCTCTGGATCAGACTCCGTGTGGCTAAGCTCTGCCTCTCTCTCTGGGTGAGAGGAGGCGATGTCTGACGGTTTATCAAAGGGGAATGAGGTGGACCCCCCGGGGGAGTGTGAGCGTTCTGCGGGGGTGTACGGAGCTGAGACGCAGCGCGTATCGATGCAGTCAGTGATGCTGGTGTACTCTGCAGCTTTTACCTGGACTCCGGCCCCCAGGCCGCTGTAGCAGCCTCTTGGCGTGAACACGAGGCTGTGCGACTTCACCAGCGGGGTCTCGTCCAGGAAGGAAGTGCCTGTTGTGGAGAGGTAGCGGCTGCTCTTCGAACGCTCCAGCAGCCCTGCTGAGGGGGGTGGGGATGGCTCCAGGTCCCAAGGAGGTAAAGTGGTGTCTGGTAAGAGGTGGGCCGAGCACAGTGACAAATCAGCGGCCGCGCTGTCGTCAAAGATGGCTCCGGCCGTCCCGCTGCTGCCCCCTCCGCCCTCCGAGTGCCTGTCGCCCATACCGCTGGTGGCGGCGCTGCCGAAGTCCCGGCCTCCCGGCAGCACCGTCGTCTCCATGATGTCTGACTGCAGCGAACAGTCTCTCTGGAGCGGTGGGACCATCCGGAGGGGATCCAGAAAGACCTCCGCAGGCCCTACCTCCTCAGAAGTTGAGACATAGATATCAATGCATGATGATGGACGGTGTTGCTGGGAGACCGCCAGCGTCGCCAGGGGGAGGGGCTTAGACTCCTTGGGGGCGGCACCTGAGGACACTGATTGTGAGCTGTTGGCTCGGTGGAGACTGAGCGAGCGCTCTTTGAAGAAGCTCTCGGCCCGTTCGGCTCCGCTGGCGCGTTCCCCCCCGCGGCCGACGTAGAAGGAGTGGCTCCGCGTCCGTGCCGCCATGCCGTTAGGAGACGGAGGGGACATGGAGCCCTCGGCCGTTCCCTCCAGCGCCTCCTGCAGGCGGTAGGCGTTCCCTTCTGTGCTGTTGAAGCTGCTTTGGCGGAGGATGTAAGCCGCCTCCGGGCACTCGCCGTGGCGGAGGATGTATGCAGAGTCCGTGCAGTCGGATGACGTCCGTGAACGTACTTTGTTGACTTCCCCGCGCTCCACGCCCGTCACGCGCTCCAGCGCCACGGCGATCCGGCCAATCAGCTCCTCCATTTGGGCCAGACGGATGTCAACGGTCTGCAGCGACGCCTTCATGAAGTGTTCCCTCTCGTTGACTTCCTCCAGACGCATCGCCATGTTCTCCACTCTGGTGGAGAAAGGAGAGAAGAGACATTTATAGCACTGGAGACGGGAGAACGGTGGAGAAAAAAGTCATTTCAGCTGCATTCCTGTTTTGTATCTTAGTTCTATTGTGCTGTGTTCATACTGCAGCATTCGTTTCTGGCAGACAGCACACTGCACTGACTGATATACCAGTCTTCCATAGATGTAAAGTTCTCTGTGCAGCTATGTCCGACCTTTCCGACGTGACTCTGATCCTCTCGTCGTTGGAGGAGTGGAATCTGTCATCTTTCTCTCTGAAGTACTCTTCGATGCATTGCTCCTCAAAGTCATGGACTTTCTTCAGCTCGTCCTCTGTGATGAAAAGTTCTGTGGATGAAAGAGATTGAGGAAGTATGATAATGCTACAGTGTCACGTTTAACCCTTTGATTCATAGTATAATAACAGCAAAAACTCCCGTTCACACTGTCCGAGTTCATCGAGCTTATGGAAGTCATTCTGCGACTCACTCAGTCCGTAGTCCCGCTCGTCATCGTCATGCTTGCGCCAGCGACAACACAGATGCTTGAGGACCATGGTTATGTGGCTGAAGATGATGAGGGGCGGAGGAAGGACGGGCCGCTCGTGGAAGGTCATGATGAGCTGGTAGCGCTGGAACTTCCAAACCTGGTTGGAGATGGACTTCACCTCGAAGAACGTATTGCTACGATGACGCACAGAAACACCACACCGACCAGTAAGACATATTACATCCTGTGTGACTCAAGTCGTCAGCAAAGATCACAACCACTTCAGATAGTTCACAGTCCATTAAGTCACTTCACTTTGCATGTTACTCTGTTTAGACACAGAGAGTATAAGCAGATAGGAATAAACGCAGTAAATGTGTCACGTGATTGAATTAAAATGTAACCATTGTGCACTTTTTGGTCATTATGCAGCAACATTGTGAAGTGGATGACTATTCTTGCTATTCAGAGGCACATTAACAGATCATTAGCATGATAATGTCCCTGCAAAGGACCATCCCAATCTGTTTATGCTACAAGCCTCTAATGAGTCCAGACAGAAAGTCATTTATTCACAGTTTATCTGCTTGGATTCAGACTGGTTAGATACCACCATGAGGAGTGTGTGGTAGGAGTGCGGGGTCTATAGAATCATGAGAGTTTACGTACTTGAACACAGCGATGAGAAGGTTGACCAGCAGGATGTTGGCCACCAGCAGGTAGCAGGCCATGATGGCCGGGACGATCCAGGCGCCGGTCTTACAGGCGGGCAGGGCCACCACCCCTCCATCCTCCGTGGTGATGTTCTGCCCACAGGGGGCTGCACCCCGCCACAAAACAAACACATTACAGTTAATACAAGGTCAGCGATGCAGACAGAGAGTTGAATCCATCATGAATATTTTAGTAGAAGTTTGTAGATGCACAACGAATTAGAAAGACATGCTGACACGTGACGAAAACACAAAGTATATAATTTTAAAAAAAGCAAATTAAATGAAAGAAAAAACATTCCAGCACATACACTGAGTTACAAGACGACAACAAACAAAGAGACAAGCCCACCTGGAAATACCAGACAAAATGCATAATTACATATTCTGCAAACAAACAAGAAGCATAATTTGCCTTTATGCTTCTTAAAGAGGGGACTGGAGAGAGTGGATATTATAATGGGAGGGGCTCATGTTCAGAAATATGCATCTGAAAACAAAATACATACAAAAAAACAATGCATTCATCATGTCTCATCACGATCTGTGCTCCCAATATATTTAAACACGCAGGTCGCTGTTTAAAATATATTGTCACATGTGTGTGCCATAGCTTCATTCAGCAATGGTTGATTGCTTTGATTCATTTGAAATGTATTTAGGATACGTAGCGTGTTTTTTCCATCTGTGATGGTTCAGTTGCTGTGGCTTATCTGGGGAACATTCAGCATTAGTTCTTGGTTTGTTTGCCTTTGAGGTTCATTCGAGTCATGCTCATCATTGCTTAATGTTCAATTGTTTCACACAATGCAGCCCAAAGACAGAGAACTGAAGTAATTTTTTTTTGCTAATCTTCTTAAAATTTGGATTTTTAAAAACTCTGACAACTGAACCACGTGAAAAAACAGATAACAGATGATGGAAGGTGGCTGATAAATATATTGTAGTGTGTTTTATTTGTGTGGTATTCATACGTACATTTCAATGCTCTTATTAAATGTTAGCTATATTAGCAGAGACATTTTTTTGGCAATGTTGCAATGGCTCCAGTGAGAAGCTGAGCCGTAAAAGAAGGGAGGGTGAATGCTTTTATGTGACGGACGATGTTAACATGGCAGGGTCACTTCTTCAAATGGACACTAATTGAAAGTCAAGGAACAAAAATGAGTGGAAGGAAACATCAAGGGAGTATCAAACTTTTTAAACGTCGATAGTTCCTCTTGATGTGACGACTGACCAAAATCAAAGAGCATCAAAATATCGGAACACATTTGAAAAGTGCTACTGCCACATAACAGTGCCATTTGTCAGCCAGTGCCAAAATTAGTCAGGGTAAAGTTGCTTCCAAAACATAGCCTCAGGTCAAGCTAGTCGTCCAATCAAATTGAAGGAGATAGGCAGCGTCGTCCAATCGAGCTGTGATCTTAAACAAGCGTATTTTAAGTAAAGTTTAGATCCAGCGGCTGACCCGAGATGACCAAATTCATGAGGGCAACTTTAACCTTGAGAGCATGTGGAGCCGCATGCACACTTTTGTCTCAAGTGGTCTCTAGTGGGCATGACATGGTGGCAACGTGAGGATGATGAAGGAGAGGTGGGAGAGGTAGATGTGATTCAATTGAGGACTATATCTATTGATTTACTGGGGGTTTGACTGCACTGGGCATTGTGGGATGGACCACTACTACGCCAGGTTCCGTAAGTTCGCAAGTAATTGTCGGCCAGCCAGAGTTTTTCATTCAGCCTTTGCCTTAACTTCCTACTATGCATATCTGAAACAAAGAACGAAAACATTATTTCAGATCTCTTCTCTTTGGGCCGCTCCTCACATTCGGTATAAACAACCATACGAAGAGACAACAACAGAACTGCACACAAGCACGCGCTCCCTCACAGGACATTTTCTCTCAGACACTTTATTGAGTCACTTTGTGATATAAAGATAAGGCAGAGACAAAAAAAACATCAGGACGAACTGACAGTAAAAAAGTAACGTCCTTCCTTAGAAGCTTTTCTTGTGTTTTAATATGCATTTGCTATAAAAGCATATCTTCCAGTAACCTGTGGAGGAATGACTGAAAATTTAAATGACGAGAAAGGTCACCTCTCTTCAGTTTCAGGAGCTATTCTCTGTCAAATTAACAAAAAAATTATTAGATTTATTCAAAAAGCTCTGGCCCTGAACTTACGGTCGATCTGGTCGGCAAACACCTCTCCGTAGATCATCCAGTAAGGCATGAAGAAGATGTTCCTCGCTAGCATCCAGGACGGGTCTTCATTTGGGTTGAGAATGGCCTGACGCGCCACCCCAAAACTCATCAACACCACCAACATGATGATCACAAAATACATCATGTCGATCATCTGACACAGGGAGGGGGAGGGAGGGAGGAGGACCGGCAAAGAGAGAGGAAAGGGTGAGTGGTTTGGTAAGAATGGAATGATGCTCTACATGTTTTTCATTCAGAGTCTCATGCTTTGAAAGCTAGAAAGCTGAAACACATGAAAATTCAAATTGGAGCTACAGTTGTAATCACTATCACTTTTTTAAAATCATGCTATGCACTTTCATGTTGCATAAAAACCTTGTAAAGTGTGGTAATGGACCAAAAGCAGCCTTAATGGTGCTTTAACATCATATTCGCCAGTTATCTGGTCACTGAATCCGAACCCCTCCCCTCTAATTCCTTCATTTTCATATTAGAAAGCAGTGTGTGTCCTGAGGTACACCGCCCATGTCAAAGATAGTCAACATCACACACATACAAATCTGAGCCTTTGATCCCATCGCTAGTTTTTTTGTCTTTGTGTCTACGTTGGAGGCTCTGATCTTTGTGCTCTTTGAGATCAAACAACGAGGCACAGACGCTCTATTAGGACCACGCTTACACCACATACCAGACTAAACCCTCACAGTCGTGGGACTCTTACAATCAGCGTGGATCATGCAGAGTCCAAGTTTGGAAAAAGTCATAAACAATGAATGGAGAGGAAAGAAGCTGTAGATAGAAAAGACACTCAAACACACACACACACACTGCATCACCCCCGCCTCCTCTCACCATCTTGCCAATCATCATCACATAGGGACCCAGGTACTTGTTGACCCCAAAGATGTCCAGCAGCCGGATGTACCAATAGATGATGTTGACGCAGTAGATGACCCGGCCGTAGCTCATGAGCGGCGGCTCCTGGAGACGCAGCACCATGCCGACGGAGAAGATGAGGATGGCCATGAGGTCCGTGATGTTCCAGTACTCCTGCAGCCACACCTTCACCTTCTGTAGCAACTTCCCCGGCTCTGACATCAGGATCTGGGAGAGGGTCGGAGGGCAGTTAGACGAGGGAGGGAAGGGAGACGCAGGAATGACAGAAAAGATGTGTTTAGGACGGCATGAGACCCGAAAGTGATTGAGATACAAGTGCAGTCATGCAATACATCATGGACGCCATAAGAGGGCAGTATGAGTCTTCCAATCTGAAGAGGCAGTGTTGTGCAGCTGAGAATGATGTGCCACGATGATTAATGCATTTCATACACTTACAGTACAAACACAGCCAAGGAGTGAGGCTGAACCGGCCCCATATGGTCACATAACTGTGTTTTCTATTTTACTCTATTTATTTGTTTTCCCATTTCTCCCCCTCCCCTCCCTGCCTTTCTCTTTCCCCTCCACTCTTTCCCCTACGAGCTGTGAATTTCACCACAGTTTTCTCGATGTGTTTTGTGTGTCCAGATCACCGGGTGGTGCTTGGATCCGCCGTACCTCTCTCATCTTCTCGATGCCGTTGGTGAAGATGTAGGCGATGACGATCCACTCTTGAGGAGAGGGCCACAGGTCCATCTTGACCAGGACGATGTAGTTGAACAACATCAGGTAGCCCACGTACGCCATCTACACAAAAAAACAACACCACAGGGTTATGTGTTGGTGTTTCTGCACTTTTCCCCACAATAGAAAACGGTACCTGAAGGCAGCTGCTTAGTGAATACATGACCCTCATTACACCTCTCTTTAATTCCTTTTTTTTTTTTTTAGATGATAGGGATTTGATGTCAAGACATCTGATTACTGTATCTCCACACTTGGCCTGAAAACGTCCATTATGTGTCTCCTGTGGCTGTATCTATTTAAATCCATGTCAGCTGTCCACTTTCATTTCTCCTGAGTTTATTTGCGCTCTGTGTCTTATCGTGATAGACTTCACTGTCTTATCCGGACTAGATCAAAATTCACATCACAAATGCAAGTCTAATCATCTAACAAACAGGCCTGGACGACGTGACACAAATGTATTCAAAATCCATTTTTCCCTCATTCAAAGGTCCTGACATTACTGGATTTCAATCCTATATTTGACACGTTTGACTCAGTGATTGGTCATCCAGTATCCTCAGAGGCCATCTAAACTGCACATTTATGCAAAACGGCTCCTACTTTTTAAATTTGAAACAAATAGGAAGAGATTTTTAAATGATTTAAATGATAAAGCAACTGGGGAACGGTTTCTCCTTCAGTTCACGCTTGAATCAAGTCTTCAAGTGAAGTACGCAGGTAAAGTGATTTTAATATTTTATGCCCGAGACTGTCAATCTGTCCCACATGCACAGTTGTTTTGTGTGATAAGTTTGACTAATATGACTTTAAACGGGGCAGCTGTCTCCAGCGGGCGACGGCTATGAATACAGATCTGGCAATGAGGAGGAGAGCACATTCTGACCCTGAGAAAACCCGCGATCTGTTCAATGAGTGCAGCCGCTGTAATGAAATTCACAGTAGAATATTATTCTTTAACCTGAAGGGCAGGGGTGGGGAGAGGGGAGAGGCGGGAGGGGGAGTGAATAGCCAGGGAAGAGAAAATAAGATGAAGCAAAAGGCAGTCAAAATATTTTCTCAGCATGAATAAACAGTGAAATCCCTGCTGGTGATGTTGAGCGATGTTTTCACTGGGTAAGCAAATTGAGGTGAGCCTGAGACGCAGGAGACAAAAGATGAGCTTACATCAAACCTCACGTGCAGATACTGTACAAAACACAAAAGCTATACTTCAGACACGTGACGGAATCCACAAGATGTATAGACACACATTTAAACACTTATTAACTTAATGCAGTGGCAATTTACCAAGAGAGGTTTCAGTGTTTGCACTATTAATACAAAAACCTTGTTTGATTAGTCACTTCCTTATTGGCGTGTACTAACTCCCTGCCCAGTAAAGCTGTGTAACGACAGGAAGATAATGACAGCGGAGGCACTGTGGCAGTTTGAAGCCAACGGCGGGGAACCAGGAACTGATGCCGTTGCATAAAAGCAGAGAGCGCTGACACTGCCGACAGGAAACCGATCATGTAGGTGCTGCTGCTGCTGCTGCTGCTGGAGGCGACACTGACCGTATGGAACCAAAACTTGACGATGGGAGCGTTGTAGAACTCGTATATCTTGCGTCCCAGGGGGATGAGGCGGTGGCGTTTCTGAACCTCCTCCGCATCCTTCTTTCGGGACGTCTCCGTGGTTACCTTACCCAGCATCGCCTGGGGGAATGCAAACCCCACGCGGAGCAAGGGAGGAAGGCGTGAAAGGTGTGAGAGTGGAATCAGAGAGTTGGGGAGAGGGAAGTGTAAAGATGGAGGAGGAGGATGAGTGCAGAGAGAGAGGGAGGATGGAGATGATGACAAGTGTGTGGAAAGGAAGAGGTGGGATGGGAAGAGTTGGATAACAAAGAAAAAAAAGGAGAAGGGGGAGAGGGTTACATTATGGCTACCGCACAGTTTTAATATCATACTAAAAAAAGAAGCAAGCACGAGCAATGTCATCATTCCAAAATGTGAAATGTGTGTTTGAGGTGGAGTGTTGGGTGAAGGCTGGTTACACAGTATGACGCAGACACGGACACTCATGGATTGTGTCTCAGACAACGATTACGAGACAGAAGAGAGACGAGGAAGTGACAGAAAGAGGACAGAAAGAGGAAGAGATAAGACATAGATATATCACATTTCAATCTGTGACACATTTCCTTATCCATGAGAGGGGGTTGGCAACCCACTGGGTTTTTTATGGGTCATGGTCTTAATGTCAAAGCAACACCAGACCTCTGAGGGAGTTCATTCAGGGAATTGTATTGTATGTCATAAAAGTATACTGCCCTGCAAAGACAAAACGCAGTAACTTCATATGTGATTAAAATCGAGTTTTGTTTTACTGTCAACTAAAATATTATTCCATAAAAATGTGTAATTCCAGCTTTTTTAAACTAGCAGTAAATACAAAAAACGGACCTCGCTGCTGAGCCTGAAGTTACTGCACTCTGGATGGTGATCAGACTCTCTGCCATAGAAACACAGATAACTAGACAGCTTAACTGAAGCAAGAGGCTTTATTCAGTGAATGCTAGCTTGTGAGATAGCTCAAATAAAACAAAATATCGATGCTAATGAAAAATAACCATTTTTATGTACGTCATATCGGTTTTTCAGGTTGATTTTTCCATAAGACAAACAAATCAAGCTCAATAAAAGCATTACATCCTTTCTATATATTTAACGGTTTGCTGTCCAGCCTGAAAACTGTATACCCTGTTTAGCTACTGCACTCTGCCTGTGTAGGGCACTGTAGAAACGTATGAAAAGAGGATGAAATCAAAGAAGAAATCACCATCAAGTGAGGAATCACGGGGTTTCTATTGTTCCCAAAGATGTCAAATATATATAGGCGAACACAGACAGGGCCTTCAGGGTGAAAAAAAGGTTCAGAGGTCACACCATGCCTTAACTGTACCGAACATGCACATTATCCGATCGGCAAGTGGTCACAAGCTATCGCACAAGCTCCAGCATTCATCAGAGTGTGGTTTATCTAAAGCATCTCAGGATAATAAAAAAAAAACAATACAATCTCCCTCTGTGGTGTAGCAGTCTGCGTGTGTGCACATCTGTATGAATCTCTGTGTGATTCATAAGTATCTGAGGGTGCATTGGTACAGTCAGAAGCCAGGGCCAACAGGAAGGGGCTCATTGCAAATGCATCCTCCGGCAGCAGGGCTCCTTGTTTAACGCCGCTGTGCCTCAAGGACCGCATGCGTAAAATGGCCCGTTTGCACTGGCTTGCTGGCTGTGCTCAATGCAGATGGAGAGTATGTACAGTGGTGCTGAGGGGCGTTGCGACTTCACTTCAATCATTTAATGGAACGGCCGTAGATCCAGTTTATGTCTTAAAATTGTGTTCCGTGTCGACACATGAATTGGATCTGGGTTTCACCTCCAAGAATTGATTGGATTGAAATGCAAACGCGTCCCTAAATCCTGCTGTACATCCACGTCGATGCAGATGGACCAACTCTTCCACTGTGAGCAGGGAGAAGGTGCTCAGACTCTGCATGATTTAAGCTCTGCAGCAGCAGGCGCACATGGTTATATAATGCAAAAGCCTGGGCCTCCCGTGCTCAGCAGCCGACATGCTGAGTGGTATGCTGCAGCAAGCCATCATCATGATGGGAGAGAGTGAGGGGCAGCAATCAGCTAGCATACAGTACTGTACCTCAATCAGAACTGAGCTTGGAGAGAGGGGGAGAGAGAGAGAGAGAGAGAGAGAGAGCTAGAGAGACAGAGAGGGAGGGAGCTGAGAGAGTGAGGCAGAGAACAAGAGAAGAAGAAATAGAGGAGGAGGTAGATGGAAGTAGAAACATACACGAGGGAACCCACAAGCGGCGACAGACTGAGACGCTACAACTCCACGACTATGTCTTTGCTGAGACGACGAGAAACAGGAAGTGGCCGATTTGGCTGGAAGGGTCCAGTTGGCCAGAATAGAGAAACAAGTATGTGTGTGTGTGTGTGTGTGTGTAGGAAAACTGTGTGTACGGATACAACATAAAACTGGTCCATGAGAGATATCGTACACACAGAATCTGGTCTATGTGTTCAGCTGTACGATCTAGAAGTTGGTGTGTAGGTTCTGAGATGCGGGGCTGAGGTGGGTTCTCTCACCACGGAGTTGTACTGCGCCTCACAGTAAGATCTTACTGTGAACTCCATGTCTTCCTCCTCCTTCTCCTTGACCGGCTTCTCCGGCTCCTCCTCCTCCTTCTCCTGCAGGTAGGCCTCCTGGTCCTGCGCCATGTAGGACATCTCGTCCTTGTTCTTGAACTCCAGACTCAGAATGGACGGCGGCAGGAGCAGCCCCAGGATCACCTGGGTGACGGGGGAGACAGGAAGCGGAGGCGGGAGGAGGAGGACAGTTAGGGGGAGGCAGAAACAGTTGGGACACGGAGAGGCTGCAACAAAGCAACAAACTGAAACTCGCATAATGAAAGTTTAGCATTGTGCACACCTCCCCATCTGCGCGGCGGCTGAATGACAAAGCTCTGGTATTTACGAGGGCTCTCATCGTCGAAGTCAATTACAGAAGCATTAGTCCAGGCAGGCGGCGAGGGTGCCGCGCCGCCACGATGGATGAGAGGGACACACACGGCAGATAAAGGAGGCGTGCTGTAAACACGACCGTGCCACACACCGGCCAGACAGGGGAAGCATTAGAGGGGAGGCTCTTTAACACGGCGGAGGTGAAGAAAAGGGGAGAGGAGAAGAAGATGTAGCGTTGTGTAATTGAGTGTCTTCTTATCATTGGGAGCAGCTGTCTTTTAAATAATTTAAAAGTGAAATTCAGCCGTTTTCATTGCGTCGACTGCTGTTTCAAACGTGAGGCAATTTGAAATTAAATGACATTCAGAGGTCTGGAAACGGACACAGTCCCTGTCGAGATTTAATATTAAAGCTGTCAATAAAGTCAGCTGACAAAAATGATTGAAAGGATAGTTTCAGGGTGAAGGAACCGGGTAAGTGACTTGTGGGAAATACAATTATAACCAGAAAGCGATGTCTCAGCTCCTCTTGTCAACAGTTGCGTCGACAGGGTTCGAAAGCAAAGGCGTGGGTATTTTGTCATACGTATTGATGTGTGTGGAGAAAAATCAATGTACACGTCGATGCAATTCATAGTCCGACCCTCCCGCCTCCAGGAACCGCGTTCTGATACGCAGAAGAAGATGGCGGCGCTCACAACTACAGCAACTCACAAATGTGCAAGCGTATTATCTTGACAACATTTTGACAATGTTATTTGCTGAGTATCATGAGCTCCTGGGGGCAGCCAATGTTGTTTGTTCCACTTGTGGTTTCCTCTCTGTCTTTCTGCTCCAATGAGCTTGCTGTAGCGGTGCACTCCCTCCCTCCCTCCCTCAAAGGCCAAAGCATACTTTAAGCGCTCGTAGTCCCGCCCTGCTCCGTGAAGCCAGCCAGACCCATCATCCTGCCTCACTCTGCGTATGAATGAGTGTGAACCCAGCCGTCCCCTCGGCAACTCCCAGGGCAACTCTTCATTATAAATAACTGTAACCTCTCTGATCTGAGCAGCTGCCTCCTATCGCCCTCCTGCCAGACGTCTGGAAGACCCACGCGGGCAGAAATCGCTCAAAAAGTAAACCACCGATCTCCACTGAAACCTCTCCCCTCCACTCAAAGGCATGTTTACCACACAGGCCAACTTATAAAATATGTGGTGTGCAAGTTCAAGGTTTCCTCTTTTCCTCTGGCTTAAGAAAACACTTTGTAGGGTTTAATGAAGTTGTGGTGGAAGTTCAACTAGAAGGGCCAGTTGAGGTCTCTTGCAGTCACAAGAGAACCTTAACTGGCTTCGGGTATCTTTAAGTACATCATTTCACCTGCATACACTCAACAATACACATTACTCTGTTGGTCTTTGTAATTACAGTGAACTGTGCGTCATGTAGTGGTTCAAAATGCACTTACCAGGCTTTAATTTGACATTTTCATTCCTCACTTTAAAGCACAACTTGGATAGATGTATATAACAGAACTCTAAACATCCTATCAGCTTGGAGGTGGTCCTAAATCATGTAATCAGCTACTTCTCGATGTTCCAAGGTCCAACTTTGTGACTGGAATTCAAATTATTCGCAAAAGAGTCGTGACCAGGTGGGCTCTGTAATGGAGCTATGCCATGGCAACGCTGTTTCTAACATTTCATACTGCAATTTCTTATTACTCATCCGCCAAAATACCACGTATATAAGCTGGGTAATACTGGGTTGCCTCTACTTCTAATATAGGCGTGTTATGTCAAAAGCAACGTCCAATTTTCTGACATTTTCTACGGTAAGTCAGTTCTCTCACGCCGCTTCACATCCCTACATTTCCACACATCACCCCTGGTTGTTGTCACGTAGAGCCACTCTCCGCTTGTCTGTAAGCCACAGATCCACAGGAGTGATTTAGGCCACAGCTACGGAGATTTCTCAGGGTGGTGAGATGGTATCTCATTACTTTCCCTGCCCAATTTTTCCCAAGCAGTCTCAGGAGATTTAATACGACTCTGCCTCCGTTAGAACCAAAGCCTGAAGTAAAAAGTGCAGGAACGGTTCTTTAATACAATACTTTCCCCACAGGTTGTACCAAGCATCTGCCTTCCTTTACCTTCAGGCCAGAGTTCTTGCGCATACGCAGGCGTCCCATCCACATGTCCGTCAGCAGCATCTGACTGCAGGTGTGAGCGATGAAATCTCGGTGTTTGGCCGCTACCGCCAGCTGCAGGCAGGTGGCGTTGCTCCAGTTCTTCAGCTCGTATGTCAGCAGCTTCATGGCCATCTGCTCGTCCTGCTTGTAGGACTGATCTAGGAGCTCCACTGCCAGCTGGCCGAACTCTCTGGGAAACGATATGCAGGACATTATACGGCCACTCTGAGACATGAACAAAGACAATGACACACTTTGTCCAAACATGTCGGAATGTGATTAAACTGGTCAACGTAATCAGCGACCATCTGGTTGGAATTCTAAAAGAGATTAGATTTACATGCAAACACGATACAACATTTAGCATACCAACACATGGGAATGGTCAAGGCCTTACGTAACTCGCTTATCTAATTAGGCTGCTAATTTATGTAGTATATACGGAGACTCAAATTCTCACTGGTAATTATATTTGTATATTTTCCAAGGTGAAGGAGGTTCTTCAAGTTCATAATGTATGTATCCTGCATGCTTAATACGTCAACTCTGCTTTGTGCAGATTTCAAAGCAATGATTACCGTAAATCCTCTAATATAGGCCTTATTTACTTAAGTACATCATGGCCTAGGCCTTTATTGGAAGGAGGCCGGAATAAGACACAGGCCTCTATTTCTAATTGAGCAAAAAATAGAAATAAAAACCAGATTTTGTGTCTATTTGAACCTATAAAATACTAGGTTAATTTATTGAAAAAGTCTCCTCTTTGGCTCCGAGCTGCCATATTACCGCAAACAACGTTTACCGCTTGCCAGTATTGCACGCTTGGTGGGCTGCCACTATGAGGATGATTGACAGGCGCTCTCCTTCATACAATCATGTGCACACTTCATGGCTGCTGTCCTGTCTGCTACTGGATTTCAAACCGACCAACATGGCGGCTCGTTTGGAAACTTTCTCTTATTTTACGACAATAGTTCACCGAGATGTGTTTCTGAAAACATTTTTACTGGTAACTATGGAGCGAATATGACAGGTTTATTTGATAAATGAGACGAAAATATGAATAAAATCGAAATATGGGGCTGCCAATATGCACAAACACAACTTCACACTATTAAATATTCAAACATAAAGCACCATCCTCACACCGACGTTTGAATTGTCCCCTTCCAGACAATAAAAACATAAATCAGTGCTCTGAGATCAAGTTTCATCCTATCCTCCGAAAAGTACACAGCGTAATATTGCAATCTGCCCCGTGTGGTTTAATATGTATAATAAGCCACTAACATGGCTGGGGGTTGCTAGATTTACAAAACAAGGGCTCACAATGTTGACACGATGCAAAGCACGACACAGTTGTATGAACGGATGAATGTTCTTTTTCTATCATGAAACATGAAAAGTGAATACACCAACTGAATTTACACAGTTTATCTTGGAACGTAAGATTAACTCCCTACAGAATATAGGATCTATTATAAGTACGTTATAGATTTCACAAGTTCACACAAAGACCCCTCAAGTGTATACACACACACACACACACACACACACACACACACACACACACACACACACACAAAAAGGCACATAGGAAAACACCACATATGCAAAGCTCACATTAAAATGTATGTAGTTACAGGAGCTCTGCTAAGGAAGCCAGCCAAATGCAGCTCTAAGGCTGTACTTTGAAACTGTGTGTGTGTGTGTGTGTGTGTGTGTGTGTGTGTGTGTGCAGGGAGTTTTGGTTAATGCAGTTAGGCTTCATTTGTACTATCTGAAAGATTTCCCCCATAATTAACAGCCATTTCCGTAGCCAGCATCTTAATCTCTCGGTGATTACGTCGCCACTAACAACGATGCACAGATTTCTGTATCCGTCACTAACGTCCCATAGGAGGCTGCAGTCGACCCAAACAGGTTTGTTTGCAGGGAAGAAGACGTGTTAATGTGTGTGTGTGTGTGTGTGTGTGTGTGTGTGAGCTCACGGAGTGTGAAGGTAGATGCTCTCGTCTAGACTCGCCACTCAACTTGGCATAAATAATTTAGTTCCCCCGTGAGACGAGTCGTGCCCGTGACTAGGAAATCCACCCTGCATTAACATAATGACAGATGGCTGTATGGGAGCGTGCGCCGATGTCGTGCCACCCACCTGGAGTTGTGGTTCAGCTCCTGGGAGATGTCATCCACCATGTCGTTCTCGGAGGCTTCGTGCGCCATCGCTTTGCAGAGCTTACACGCCACCAGGGCCTTGGCCATGGCCTCCTCGCCGTGCTGCCAAAAGAAGAGCGCCATCTTCTGGCGTTTCATGAGCACGGCCCACACCATCAGCTCGTGGAAGGGGAAAGGGAAGTGGTTGATTTCGGGGTCGTCCAAGTCGATGTCCACCTCCTCCTCCCGCTTGCGCGTCGTCTTCTGGCGGCCCCTGCGGATGGGCATGTCGTCCTGGTGGAGATCCACAGTGAGTGGGGTGCAAAGAGAGGGAGACAGCTACATAATGCCTAGACATATTTTTTGAGGTAACTTGTTCATATTGTGGTTATTTTAATCTCAGGACAACGTTAGGAGTGTTTTAAGTTGATGCTGAACTACTTATGAATGAAAGCTTGGATTGTGATTGTAAGCGAAACCCTAGAATCTGGATCGTAGCCCTGACTTTATCTCTGAATGACTGACCCTGTGTTTGCCATATTAGTCACATGGTCTTCGCCCAAATTGCTCACCCTCCACATGATGAAAGTTAGTTGAATGCAGAAGCAAAATCAGACTTTGGAGGACAAAGGTGGAAGGACAAAGTGCTACACACAAGATGTACATAACGGGCATGGTCTTATGCACTTTCAGATCAAATATTCTCATAATATTAGGCTTGTTAACCTTTGAACTAGAAAATAACCTCAATCAGAGGTGAAGTCCTCTGCGTCTCCAGGTTGACATGCGGTTTCTGGAGAAATTGACGCTGCAAGCTTGTGTCTAAACGGCGTGTCAGAGGGCAGCATTGATCTCCAATACGTTTTAACAGTTGAGGACTACTGACAGTCATTTAATAATAACAGAGATCTGAGAAATGACATCAGCGGTTCTTCAACCGCCGCTCGCTTTGAAGACAGATTACCCGGATAGTCCGGCAGTGAATTTCACAGTAATACTAGAAAGCGGCGCTCCGTTTATCCAGTATGTTATGGCTGTTTCTAAACTCATCCAGTATGTCCAGGTTGCCATACCGATTGAACGATAAACTGGATCACAGAAAAGAGAGCAAGGCATTAAGGTAAAGACAGGAACAAAGAGAGACAACGCACGGACAGGGAGACGGATTTCAAACAGGCAGACGTACAGAGGAGTGGACAGCCATGCACGTTAGATATTAATACCTCGGAGGACACATGCTGTGATAAAAGCTCGATGATTTGGATACTTCATGGCGTGTACACCATGGATACATGGGAGTACACAAACTATGTATTATGTAATCCTATTAGGTCAGCCATTACCAATTCAGTTAAATGTAATTGGGTGGCTCTGACATGTATTTTAAGACAAATATATGGTATATTTACACTGTCTGAGGCCATTAAGCAATTTTGTATTCATATTTTTTTCATGAATCTGACAAAATTGTAAGTTTTGTGTGAAACGTATTCATAATGTTTGTCTGACAACCATGGATTTACCAGCAAATATAAAATTCAATACGCCTCAAGGTCTTCCTTTCAAAGACCCCAAGGCATAGTACACACTTAATGGCCATTTTGTTGAAAAAGAGTGTACACTCAACACATTATGAGGAAGAAGAGTGTGTGTGTTTTTTTTTTTTAAAGGAGGGAAGAGAAACAGTGAAGGAATGACTGAATAACAATCTCGATGAGATCAACACTCACCTCCATCCCCAGCAGTTTCAGGGCTTTGGGCTAGAAAAGCAACAAAGACATAAACAAGCAGAACAACACCTTGTCGAATGAATTTTATAGAGTCATTTACTCTATAAGAACAACACAGCACAGACTGACAGACAGACTCTCACATGAGACCAGAGATCTTCTTTTAATGTGGTAACTTTCAGTTTAAGGGTTTAAATATGGCAACAGTATTTTTTTTTTTTTGCTGTTGTGATTCAAAGAATACTACACACATGGAGCAACGATCTCCTACGGTTGCGTGTTTGCATGTATTAAAGCAGGGTGTTTTTGTGCATTTTGGTACAGTACTGTGTGTCTGTATTAAAGCAGGGCATGTATGAATTATGCATTCATGAGCCATCATCTGAGCGGAGTAAAAATAGCTCAGGTCTCCTGTGGGGATTTTGATATCCGCGTCTATTTCGAGGCTTTGTTCTTAGTTAACATGTTTGTGTGTTTGTGTGTGTGTGTGTGCGCGTGTGATCGCACGTTCATTTCATCTACGAAATCAGAGTGAAATTGGAACTGACTCTCTCTCTCTCTCCGCTCAATCATTTTGCCTCTTTGCTCAGTCGCCGTCCCGTTTCATGGCGTTCGCTTCTTTATCTGCATCTTCCCAGCTGCTTTGTTGCTGCCATGGCTGACATACAATGAGACAAACAGGCACATGAAGGCTCACACACACACACACACACACACACACACACACACACACTTAAACACACACACACACACTTAAACACACACACACACACACACACCAAACATACGCGAAAGTGCACTATCGAGTGGAAACCCGTGTTTCAGACACAGCTGTGTATACTTCTATTTCCATCACACCTGTGGTGGTTGATGTGTGTGTGTGTGTGTGTGTGTGTGTGTGTGTGCGTGCATGTGTGTGTGCGTGTGTGAGGTATCGAGGCAGAATGAGAGAATTGCACATCAGAACATGAACATAGAGCAGGTAATGTGCAGCGTGTGTGGCGTCGAAAGCACACGACCACCAAATACTACAGCACAGCATTTCAGAGATGAGCCCCTCCTCTTTGGTTGGAGGCGGGCTCATCAGTGAGATGAGTTCCTGTAGTGGTTGGAATGAAGTGTGTGAGTGTGTATTATTGGGATTATGATGGCACATGATGGAGAGCCGCTGCTATCGATGGATGGAATGGTTGCATCGAGCCAATAGGAAGTCTGTGCGTCTACTTGATGTGGACATGGAGGACAACGGGAGGGTGACTCTTATGCTTGACCTCTGCTGATGAAGGTCATGAGTTGTGTGGATTTAGTGACAAATAACATTTTCATCATGATTTTTTTCAGGCTGAGACATGTAGATTCATATTCCATCCTCGTGCTACATTAACAGCTGCACCTAGTAGTCAGGTACAATATCTCACCACCATATCAGTACAGTTTCCTGATAAAATATTCATCAACATATATTCTTTAAGCAAAGCAAAAGATCAGAATCCACAGTATAAAAAAAGGCCACAGGGTACGTGGTTTACTCATTTCTGCCATCCCTGCTCCAAAACATCAAGTATCACACCTGCTCTGATGGATTTCATGCTCATTCAGTCATGACGCAGCTGACGTGCACATGCTAATTTCCTGCTTGCATCAGCAAGGTGAAGTCTGCCCTTGAGAAACGCAATCCCTGATTAATATTTCATTATAAAACATAATTTTTTCCTATACTATTCATCAGGCTCTTATCGGGGCTAATTTATGTATGAGGCTCATCAAAGGACCAGTATCAGTAAAAAGAGAATACAATGAGCACAATGGCATAAAATCCCAGACATTAGTGGTGAAACGCATTAAAACGGTGGGATGAGAATCATTCACTCACCCTCTTGGGTCCAAAGAGGTTGTGGTACAGAGTTCTGAATCTCTTCCTGGTGTAGTTACAGCGATACGCCCCGCCCATGAGGTATTCTATCACCAGGCCGATGTCGATGAGGCTGATGCGGTAGTCCGGCGGCAGGTTTCCCTAGAAGACCACACAGCGTTAGCGGGCACACAACACAAGCCACCTGATTAATAAAGGAGGGTAAACAAGAAGAAAAAAAAACATGAATACAAAGCATACACACTCACTTCACAAAATCCATAACAAAGTGTTTTTTGGCTATGAAAGAAAACATGATTATCTGATTCACCTTGAAGTAGATCCAACTGAACCCTGGATATTCTCGCTTGGAAAGAACACACAATGTCAGTGAGCAAGAGCAGGGGAAATGAGACACACAGAAACTCCCAGGCGAGATCTCTCTTCCAGCCTCTTTAATACGTCGTTATTTCAACCAGAGTTCGGTTTGTGTCTTTTGTATTTTTAAAATTCTTGGATCTTTTGTTGGAATCTAGAAAATCCGGAGCTGCTCCTCCAATCTCGTGGTTGGTTGAACCAACAAACTGTACAGTTTCAGGTGTGGTAATACTCACCAAAGCTCACGAGAACATCTGTAAATAGAATCTATAAAGCCCCCAGAGCTATAATTTGTTCTCCTCCAGGGGTGGAGAAAGTGAGAATAAAATCAAACCTCTGGTGCAATTTGATTCATAGAGAGGATATGAACTCTGAGGACGTAAAAGAAATATGAATGATTCGTCATAATTTGCATTTAGGGGGAATAATGAGATCTTCTTAGTGAGGTTCAATGCCGTTTTGAAGAGAGGGAAAGAAAGAGAAAGTGGTAACGTCTCATTAGCCTGGAAGAGAGGGGCAATAGGGAAGACAGACAGACAGACAAGCAGCTATTAACGCTGGAGGCAGGAGTCATTATTGAAATAGAAGTTCCTTCACGTGAGATAACTATGACAACGCTCGCTGTTCCTCCTGGTGCCCTCGACATCAACCCTGGATGCCGCAGTCATTATCCTGACCCCCACTGTGCCTTTGAGATACACCAATTATCTTACATATCCTCACACCTTGCTCCACTCCCTACTCCTCTCCAATCCGGTGTGAGATCCCAGAATCCTCTCTGTCCTACTCACGCCCGTCCACATCCAACGATCCACTGGTCTCATTGGTTGGTAAAGCCCGGCAAACCCCTGTAGGCCAGCCGATGCTCTTTGAAGTATTTCCGTGTATGTCCCGTGGTTCAAAGTGAGCTTCACCTCCTCATCCTAACCATGCATCAAACGCACACGTCCGCGGTCAGCATTCCTTTAAATCCCTGTGGTGCTGAAGCTCAAGCTAATGGCTGTTTGTTTACACCTTGTGTGGATACTCTGGGAAGCTTACAGCGCTGCAGGTTTTTAATTTACTTTTGGGGACAAGCTCTCCTAAAGAATGAAACAAAAATGTATTGCTCCCACACGCCTCCCAACATAGAGACGGCTAAACCGGCGGCTAGCAGCTAACAGTGCTGACAGGGCTTCCAGCAATCACCTGAGGGGGAACCAGAAGGATGGGCACTGCGCTTCCATGACAACGGCGTTTCTCAGGGGGGTCTTATCAGCGATAACCACAGTATCAGCGCAGTGCAGAGCGGCAGCCATTAGCTGGCTGGTGGCACACAGCAGAGAGACTCACATGCAGTAAAACGCATTACAGCAGAGAGAGAGAGAGAGACAGAGAGAGAGAGAGAGAGAGAGAGATGGAGAGGGAGTGACTTCATTCTCTGCTCAGGAAGACATTTATCCACTCTATCTTTACGTACCAAAAAGTTGTTTGCTGCTATATTCATGCTCTGAATATCAAATGTAGCACCTTTAAACAGAACCGGGTGTAATTGTTGCCAATTTTCTGGAAGCGCACCGGATTATTGCCAAAAATATTCTATTAAACTGAAGGATGCGATATTAATTAAATCAGTGATCTCATGTCACGCAATTTGAAGAGTAAACTGATGACCTACAATACAAATCAACAATCATTCTGGCCCGTTTCTATAGTTAATCATCACAGAAAGCCAAACACCCACCCGTTACATTTAGATTTGCTCCTATCCGTCCCTGGTACTCGAGACAGAAGGTGTATTGCTACCAACCCTTGGCCACGAAACCGCATTGTTCATTCGCTCTGCGGGAAAACCACTTTCTGCTTTGGCAGCTGCAGTCAACGAACCAATCTCCGTGAGTCTGACTCAGCTTTCACACAATCTACCGAGTGAACTAGAATGAACCAGAGAGCGACCCTCAACGACCCTTACAGCTGTTATTGGCACATCGGCGTGCGACTCCAAATAGAACCTGCAAACATTACGACCGATCAATCCACAGAGAAGAGAAAGAAAACAGCGATGAGATGGCCATTCAACCCGAGGGGTGGCAGTTAAATCTAATTAGCGTCATACTATGATACAACAACAGCACACAGACACTCAGCTACGCTATCACACACAGCTCTGCAAAAAGATGGGGATGTTATGCCATGCACTACACAGTGTGTGTGTGTTTTAATGCGTGATATCAACTGCATATCCCCTCTGCAGCAACTTGAGATCATAGTTGTGTTTAAAGACAGAGGAGGCAAAAAGGAGGAGTGATTACAACATCAAGCCTCGTCAGCGACTCCCAGGGGAGCATGTGGCATTACTGTAATCAGTAACATTTTAATTAATGAACATCGCTCAATGCTAATGGTGGTGCTGCTGACCTCTCAATCATCGCAATCCTAATGGACGTGCAGACACGTGCTGAATTTAAAGTCCTAGGTGTTTTTTATTGCAGTAATCAACACGGTGCTACAGATGTGCAGCAAAAAAAAGAAGAAAATAACACTGTATAGTGTTTTTGGATTAAGTGAGAGGATTCCACCATTCATCAAACATCCATTTTATTTAAGGGAATGCACAATTTCACTATTCAAACAATCAGATGATACAAAAAAGAACCCACTTGTGTTGTTAATATTATAAATAAAAACACTGAGCTCTTCCTTCTCAGCCTCACAGCCGTTTCCAGCCTCGGTTTGCTCAAACTCAAGTTCTGTGGATAAAGCAGTTTGTTTTTTAATACATGTAGTGTTTGTTTACCACGACGGCATGTGCCTCGGAGAAAGCACACAGTAAACTGCTGAAAAGTCATGAGAGGGATATGAGAGTCGTGCATGTAGCGCTACGCAGCCGCTGCAGCTCCAGCTGAAAGAGAAAAGCCGGCCCTCTATTTGCAGGAACAGCAACTAGGGCTAGCAACATGTAGACACTAACGCAAATAGAGTTAAAAACACGAAAAAAAAAAAAAAGCAAAGGAAACTCTAAAGTAGTCGAATGCGTCTTCTTTAATACACACATTCAAGCAAACATTCCCACACAGTGTGCCTGAACAGCCAGCGGTGGGGGGTCATACCTTTTTGACGTCTCTGACCAGGTGGTACAGCGTGTTGGACGGCCCGTGTCTCTGTTGACAAACAGACAAACAAATAAGGAGAGGGTTCTTCCCCGATGTGTTGGAAAAAAGAAAACACAACTGTGTTATTACCGTGTTGTAGAGCTCCTCCAGTCTGGAAAGCGTGAGGAAGCGGTGCATGCTGACTCCGTTCTCAATCAGCAGCTTGACAAAGTCCACTCTGTCCAGAACCAAGGCGTCCAACATGGCCTGCTCCAGGGACCCCACCTGAACCACACAGGAAGCACAACACATAATATGGTGATGCATTGCATTATGATGATAGCATGAAGCTACACTTAAATGCTTCATATATATTTGGTCCATAGACCACACATCCTAAATTAAACTTGAAATAAAATGCTTAAATATTTGAAGACTCAAACACAAAAATGAGCGATATTCCCAAGTAAATAGGATAAATGGACTACCTTTATTAAAGGAGTAGAGGATGCTACATGCTTAGCATAAGCTTTGAGCTGTTAAGGATGGTGGATATAATACAATACATTTCTGGTGTGCCCCTTTTTGTGTTCATATCTTGTTTGTATGTTCTTGAAAATGTGAAAAGCTTTAAATAAAAAGAAGTAAAAAAAAAAAAAAGACTCAAATTGTAAATGAGTGTTCACAGCAGTCGTTGATTATTATTTGCAACCAGTTGTCAGCTGCTGAACTTTTCACCCATTCTGAGCTGCTTTGCGCATCAAAATTGCATTTTTAAAGCTGACAGTATGCCTTTTTTATCTGACATTTAAATTATCATCCTTCTCTATCTGATTTTGAAGTTATTCTGTGTGAATATAAAGCATCCTGAGCTGCATCGCTTGTCTGGGATAGTGACATGCCATGCCAAAGAGCTTTTAGGCAGTGCAACCATAATGTTAGAGAGAAACTAATAACATTTCTGCCGCGGTGGGCGATATATTCTCTTCTCTGCTGTTTATGGCTTCCTTCTTACGGGCCACTGCTGTCCGTAGATGAAGATCTGACTGCGGGCGATGTCCACTCGGTTCCAAGCCAGAGCCAAACTCAGCTGGTCAGGAGCTGAAGCGTTGGCACCTAGGAGAGGAGACAAGGAGTTGAGAGGCGATGTCGTGTTTCAGAATTAATACGGACTAATATTTAATACGTAATGACCAGTTCAACGTACAGTGGTTGATAGCTTACATAAAACAAAAAGCTCACGTCACATACAATAACCTCGGGACATAAAAGCAGCAGCACCGCCACGCGTGTTCCCATAAAGATGCTATCGGCCCCCACACACCAGCTGTGACGTACACCACTGTACACACTTACAGTGTTTTATAGGCAGCAGATATAACACACACACACATTTGTGATTTAGGAGTCAAGGGCACACACTGTCGGAGTAAGAACCTGGCTGTTCCGGTTCTAATACTTTTAAGTCTTCTAACGGACGGGAGGGCGTTAATTAGATGATTAGGGTGATAAAAGTCTTGGAGACTCTCGTGTTTACTTAATCTAATGATGTGGGTTTTAGAAAGTCATTTCTATGATTTCTGATCCCGTCCTGACGTTTCCTGTCCGATGCTGAAGTGTTTCCGTACCACACGGTGCTTTATCTTGAAGCTATATTTCAAGATAAAGCACGTTTTCTGGTAATTCAATAAATAGTTAATTCACACAAGAGTATACAAAACCACGCGGTTCAGGCGGGGGAATTAGATTTGAACATTAAAAGATTATCTCTTGACCTTCTCCAGCTGTGCAGAGATCCGGATGACGGATGTCATGATTGTATTCCAGGAAGACGAATATATTGGATTTTCAAACAGATTTGTTTTTCGGCATTTATTGTTAAAAGGTGCACGATATGATGCGATCTAAAAGGGTTAATATTTTATTTCTGCTTGACTTTTTCAGACTTCAGCCACCCTGAAAGACACTCACAAAGAGAAGAAGATAAAAAAAGCCTATCTGACAGATCTGATTTGCTTAATGTAATACTAGATCAAGTAGAGCAGAGAAGTAAAAAGATTCAAGGGTATGCTGACTGATTTTTTTTTTTAAAGTGTTGGATGGCGTTGCTGAAATAAGGCCTTCTTCATCTTCGTGTCTCATCTTCACTTCTGACATCACTGTGATAGCTTTGATGCCTGTCATTGCTGTTCTCTAAAGGACATTTTGCCTGATATTAATCTGCAGATACTCTCACAATGCAGGGCTGCTTTGTTTGTTTGTTTCCATTTAAGCTGTAATTATTGTTGCGGACATCTTTAGATTCATTTAATATCACATGATATTATTATGATTGGGTTTTATGATCATCTCAGCCTCTAGACACTTGTGAAACGGGGCCCCAGTATGTAGATTAATGTGTCCTAATTTAGGTACGTCCTATAGGAGCGCAGACAACAGAGATATAATGTTATTGGAGGTGATGCATTTTAAACACTCAGAGGCAGCATAAAATGAAACGGGGACGGAGAGGGACAGTAAAACCATAAACCAACCTCTCTTTTGATGAGCACGGTATAATACAACGTAAAATAGCTTCACTGTAAAATGCTGTTGAATATGCTGCAATAAAGTAGTTGTAGTTTTAGCTGCACTTGACCAGATGGAACAGAAGCAAAGCCTGTTGTTCACATTAATAATTTACCTCCACAATGAGAAGAGTTAACCGAATAATGAAAAAGACGAGGCAACAATTCATCTGGGCCTTTAGAGAAATCCACTGGAACATAAATCATCATAATAATAATATAAATCCGCCGTGTGAGGACAAAGGCTGTGTGATGTTTAATAAGCACAGAAGTATCATTGCTTTCCACTTTGCTCTCTACGTCTTAAAAGGCCCGTGCAGCTTAATGGCGTGAGTTCAGACACAGCCCTGTTAATAAGATGCAGAGCCTATTAATAAGAGCTTCGGGGGAGATATGTGTCCGTGTGAAGGCAGGGCGGCCTTGCTTTATCAAAGGCCTGCGGTTTCACTCGGCCTGCCTGCAGTTGAACTGCAGCCAACTCACTTTACGGACCCAATCTTCCTAGATATTGACTGCTTCAGACAGCAGACCATCAATTACCCTAAACTCCCCGCTGTTACACCATGTGTCTTTTTGCTGCAGATTCCTTCCTGCTCCCACTTCCAAATCGCTCTCACACAGGCTCACACACTGACTCCTTTAATTCTTTTTTTTTCTTCTCTCCTCCAGCTTTTGCTCTGTTCTCCCCTCGCCGTGTATTCCTAACTGTGCCGTGCCTTGTTGAGCTGCAGGCAGTAGCTTAGTTCTTCAGGAGTCTAATCCAGTGTTTTAAAAAGCTCTCAGGCAGGATGTGACTGATTTCATTTTACACTAAAAGCCTTAACGCGTCTCATTCACGGGCTGCAGAATGAGACTTGCATGTAAAATGACCCTCATGCTGTTTATCATAAAGCAACCCCTAACCCCTTTTCTTCAGTGCTCCCCTCTCATTCTTTCACGTCTCCTTTCCATTTCCCTTTTTCCCTTTTTCATCTCCTCCGTCTTTGATTCCCATTCCTCTTTTCAGCCATTCATCTGCATGCCGTTCCTGTCACAATGTGAAATGAAATGAATAGAAAGGGGGGATCAAAACGTGAAGCGACAGAGCGACAGATGGAGTCGATAGAATAAGATGAGTGAGATGTGTATACACGGGGAGAGTAACGGGGCAGGAGAGCGAGGAGCGCCGGGGACGAACATCTGAGTGGTGCAACAGAAATCATGCATCCCGACTGCTGCACATAAATTATGCTAAACGCGTTCTTCTGTCACTTCCTCGCTCTCAAAACTTGTTTCGTCGCCGTGGAATGAAATGGTTCACTGGTAGTCATCATATGCATGTGGATGTGTGCAAACTCCAGTAGGCGGCGCGAGCTTTGTGCTCCTTGAGGAGGCCGGGATCAATGCAATCCTGCAAAACCAATCGAAAGTATGGATCCGTGAGTGTGTGTGTGCGTGTGTGTGTGTGTGCGTGTGTGTGTGTGTGTAGGGAGCGGCCGGGGCATGGGAAACACTGAAGTGGGAAATAAGGTAGGATGAGGTGGTTGGGTTTAATTGTTATGTTTGCACTTGAGGAATTTTCAATTTTGTTACTCAATTTGGTCCAATTCCTTCTCTTAGGAATGCATAACAATTAGTTACAGTGTAAGGGTTGCTCACTGTGTCACGCTTTAGGTCTGTGCATGCTGCTTAACAGGCTGATTGATTATCTTATGTGTTGCAGTGTGATATGTGGAGGGGAAAACCACGATAGATAAGAGGCTTTAAATCATTTCGCTTGTCTGCAACGACTGTAACACCCCTTTATGGCTGCGTGTGACACGGCCTGTCTGCTGCTCTTTAAGATAATACTCTGGATTCTGCTCACACTGGAAGCATTTGTGTAGAAATGAGAAGTTGATGGTTGATAACAGCATGCAGTGTATGTTTCCCCCTCAAAAGTGATTATTGGGGAACTCATTTGTGACTGTAAGTGTCTTCCTGTAATCACTCGTCTCTGGCCACACGGCATAATGAGAAGCTGTGCTCATGCTAATTGATTATTCTGCAGGTGTTGTTGTGATTTATTTGCATACAAAGTAGGAAACCTGAACTCGAAGCAAGCATGTCTGACAGGGCTTTAATGGCTGGTAGGTCAAAACCTCCTGACATTTAAAGGCATACTTTCATCTTTGGTGAAATAAATTTGTCTTACGAAGTGTTAGATGAGGAGAGTTCTGCCAAAAAGCTCCCCTTAAGCTCACAAAAAAAGAAGTTCTATCTTGATTGATGCAACTAATAACTGCAAATTGGTAGTGCTGTTTCACAAGTGGTTATGTGCCAGACGTGATATAAATATTTAGCAAATGAAAGGAGTGTTTTGTGGTCCAAACTGAAGTGGTGATAAGAGGACTTCATATAAAAGGCACACTGTTTCTTCAAAAACTGCTTCATAAGCTCCGATAATATCAGACTTAATGCTGCAAGGTTGCTTAATGGAGCTTCAAGAGAGAGAGAAAAAATAAGCACAGATGTCTATGTTTTATTCCCGAGCTATGATCTATGAACTAGAAAAGTAAAACCATACTAAAACCAAACTACTAAACTGGGATAGTCCTTTTATGCACAGAAACTTCCAAAAAACAACAGAAGCCACTCTATGCTCCAGCACACACACACACACACACACACACACATGCACACACACACACACATGCACACACCCACCTTTGAGTAATGCAGTGAGGATGGCGAGGTCAATGTCCTGATGACCCTCCGACCCCATCCGGAAAACGGTTATCTGAGAGACAAAGAGGGAGACGGATTCATGAGGAAACAGGTGCGTTCATTCTACACCAGCCAAATAGTTTGAAAGTCGACTATAGTCCCGTTTCACAGCAGCCATTTTGAAGTCATAGCAGGGTTAACTCAGGGTTAATTGATACAACTAATTATGGTCCCAATGCATTTAGTGTGTCAGCACCATCCCAGTGAGTCAGCATGTACGATGATAATACTCTGGCCCTGAAGTGATGTTATCAATTAAACCAGCGTTTTAAAATTTCTATTTTTGAGAGCGTGTGCTCTTATTTAAAAAGAAAGCTGAGGAGCAGGAGGAGAGGAGAGGTGTTGTTTGGCTCTGATGTCATGCAGTGTATCTCCTCTTCAGACTCTCTTCTGTCCTCCTTGTGAAGAAGAGAACACCACAAAACTCTCACATACACTTGTTCAGGGAGGAACGAAGGGATTCACAGAGAAGAGAGCGAGAGTGGAAACATAACACAGAGAGAGAGATGACTATGACCTAATAACGCTCGCCATTACCAAATTTTGTTCTTTTTCTGTTTGCTGTGTCTTAAGAATATTTCCGGCCACTCCAAGCCTCCGTCTGTGTAGTCTGACATGTCTTTTGGCTGCATTTTTTATATCCTGCGTGAAACGAACTAATGGTGTGATGGATGAAAGCCAACGTCCGCTGAGAGCTAAAATCTGAGAAGTGGGGCAGCTTTTCTGGATTTTTTTTTTTGTGTGGTTTCTATAAAAACACAGCGGGCGCGTGTACACACAGCCGTTAGCACGCGTGTGGGCGTACACGCCGGCGTGTGTGCACGCGTGAAGGGCACCTTGTGGGAGTCGTGTGCGGGAGAACGCGTGTTCTGAATGCCTGACGAGCTAGTCCCTCTAATCCTTCCATCCACCCATCCGTCTCCTCCCACCCCCCTCTCCTCCCTGCAGCCCATCCCCCCCCACCCCCACTCTAAATGGCTTCATTTCGTGGAGCTCCGGGAAATCTGCGGGCTTTGCTGCCGCTGCTTTCCCTTGGGGCAATGCTGCAACTCCCCCCTTTTTTTCCTCCCTCCATCTCCCCCCCTCTTCTCACATGATCTAAATGCACAAAAGTAATTCAATTAACACTGAGGATTTACAGTATCTTTTATGTTGGGTCCTCCATCATTTGTTCACCATATACTGATGGCATGTTGGCTCCTCCCTCAGAGTGTGACATCACGTAACGCAGGGGAAGGCGACGTGAGGCAACCGGGTAGCGTTTTTAAGGAAATGTTGAAGGGCCTTCTCATCCGCATGCCAAATTACCTCTTTCACAGCCATTGGCAGTCGCACTGCGTGTTATTTATAGTAGTTTGGTTTTTCTCTCCCTCCACCCTGCAAATCCGCAAAGACCCGTCCTCCTCCGCCTCCGATTGGCTGGAACTCGTTGCCTTCTTCGCAAGAATTTGTCACGTTTATTGCCGATGAACAAGAATGGTGGAAGGTTCAATCACTAACAAGGGGAGCACCAAAGTGTGTGTGAGCTTAAATGTGTGTGTGTGTGGCGGTCACTGGGAGGCTGTGTAATCAAAAGGTCTTTCTCCAGGTGAAATAGGAGTGCAATGGGATGTGAAGGTATCGATTGAGGACTCCATGAGCAGGGACACCAATGAGCCGCCGGTGCAGTGTGTAATGTGTGTTCATGTGCTTCTCTGAGTTGAGTTAAAGCGTGTGTGTGTGTGTGTGTGTGTGTGTGTGTGTTGGGATGGTGCAGCCAGTGGCTAGATTATCATTTGCTAGAATGAATCTTTGCCTTCACTCTAATAGATGTTAACAACACATTTAGAGAGCCATCTGCTGCAACACACACACAATACTGTGATCCTACCGAGTGTGTGTGTGTGTGTGTGAGTGTGTGTGTGTGTGTAAGATGGAGTGGGATTTGTTCTGTGTGTGTGCGTCAGTCACTCTTAAAGGTTAAGCTACATGTATGAAACCTGCATTTTCTAATGAGATCAGCTAATAACAAATCTATAATTTGAAAGGTGGGGCTCATGTTTAATCCACTATGTAGCAGAATGGAGAGTTCACTTACACACACACACACACACACACACACACAGCTCTTGGCTGCCTTCGGGAGTAAAGATGGATGACAGTGTGATAGAGGAAAGATGATGATTATAAAAGACGTTTGCCATTGTTTCCTCCCCCCCTCTCTCTCTCTTCAGGCTTCATCTCCACTCCTTTTCATCCACCCATCATCTTTCTGCTCCCCCACCTGCAACCACTAATCTCACAACAACCTCCCACTGGCATGCTACCCTCCCCACCCCTCCTCTTACTTCCTCCTCCCTCTCCTCTTCCTCCCATCACACCTCCAAGGTGACCCCTGTGGATGTCTGCGTCCTGTTATCATAAAGGCTCGACGGTACCGGAAGCAACGCAACCTCTAAGACAACGCAAGGTTGCTAATTGAATCCCGGCGATCTCAGAGGGGTCGTCAATAAGTGTGTGCAGGAGGCAAACAGATTGCTTCTCTCCCGTCTGTCCTCGTCCTCTTGAGCAAGCAACGGTGCTCGAGTGCTTACAGCGAGCAAACAAGTTTATCGAAAGGGTGAACGCGTGGTACGAACCGGCCCTACCGACGTACATACATATCCTAAAAATGCTGAACGCCCTTAATGATGACACTATAAGCAAAGGTCAACATGCGAGGCACTGCCTCGTCTCTGTCACACTCCATCTCTCTGGTGACGGGAACAGAGGAGAGAGAGGGAATGATAAGAGGATGGAGTGGAGGAGGATAGACGTGAGGCAGCGGGGAAGCTGAAGCATGTGTCAAGCAAAAGGAAGGAACGAAGGAGCGGGAGATTCAGTGTTGACAAATCCACGACAGATATTAAAAAAAAAAAAGAGGCAATCTCTCTCAGCGTGATCTATCGGAGGATTCCCACATCTTCGGAGAGGCTAAGCTACGAGCTTAGAAGAGGATCAGGAAACCACTCTTCACGCTGCAGCGAGCCAAGCTGATTGGAGAACATTCATCTTCATTTAACAGGCGGAGGCATGTAAATACTGTACGAGACACACGGCGGACCCCCACACTCGCACTCGTGCAGCCCACACGGGTTCCCAGCGCGTCCTCCGCACTCCATGCATTAACAATGGTGAGCGGTTTCACATCTGAAAAGAGCTCTCCTAATGGTTTCATCTGTGGGAATTTGGGCATGAAATATTAACACGCGTATTTATTACTTTTGTGGAGTAAACATTAAACCAACAGGTTTTAGCAGAACAGAGGAGAGAAAGATTCATATTCATGAAATTCGAAACGGATAAACTGCCCTGCTGATGAGATATTGTCTCTTTTCTTGCATATTTCTCGTCATTTTCACATTTTCTTTCCCTCCGAACCACATCTGTTTCCCTTCTCTGACTCCCTTCTCTTAAATCTGACCCTCCCTTCCTCTCATGGTCCATTTGAGTCACTCTTTCACCCTCCTCATCGTCCTCCTACACGTTCTTAGCTTCTCTTGTCAGGGAGGAACGTGGAGCGTCGGTCCTTCCTCCTCAATATTTAATCCGAATTAAACATATAAGGACTATTCTACACTCAATTATTCATAGCAAACTAGGAGATACCAGAAGAATCATCTCGACCACCCCCCTCGCAGATGAAGAGCGAGGGGCCGAGAGGGAGAGAGGGGGAGGTAGAATGAGGCTCTTTTTTCTCTTAATTAGACCTAGAATTGGATTCACACATTTCTAGCAAAATACGAGCTACGAGACAACCGGCTTTGATGAGATTTAAAGGCGTTCACATGCAGCCTGTAATCTTTTCACTGCGCTTGTTTAACATTTATATGTAATTGTTCCACCTTTAAGCGATAAAAGAAACAAGATAAGTGATGTTAATACAAGACCCTTACATCCAGACAAAATGATATTGCTTTCTTTTAGTACTCTTTTGCACTTTTAAAATCTGCATACCTTACATCTGTTACCCGACGTCAAACTGGAGAGCTTTCACATTATTTATTGATTGGCTTCAAAATGATTTCCCTTCTCTCCCCCGTCTGCCTTTGAACCTAAACGTCTATCTTTCTCTACATTTTTCACCCGCAGAGGATCCAGAAAACTCCTGAATTAGACCAAATACTCTGCACTGTTGTTTATACCTGCAAGATATACTTCTCAGTTTCATAATGTACTGCTAATCTGACTTCACAGCAACATTTGGCATTTTGAAATGTCAAAATCAAGTCAAAAAATGTCTAAGACTTGAATAAAACCTCCTGTTCCACTTTTGAAGAAGGAGAAAATGTGCAAATACAACAGATTGCAAGTTTATTGCCTGTTGACATAAAGCATAAACCGCCCTCTGTTTAATAAACAGGGATATAACTCAAGCTCAAAATGTCTACATGGATCAACCAACATGCTGAAAATAAGGAAAAGGCAAGACACGCCCTCTCTTCCTAGGAGACTTTGAAAAGACTCTTTAACGACTAAAGTCTGAGGCTACTTGCAAGCTAACATTAGCTACTGGAGTGCTGTTAGCGTACGAGCTAACTGTATGTTTCAGCCAAAAATTGTAGGCTTCAATCATATCAATAGACACACATGTAGAGAGACGGAGCACGATAGTTGATCTTGTGGCTTCCTGTTTGGTGAAAAGGTGCACCTATTGGTTGTAGACAACATTTACATCAACGATAATATTGTACTAATAATGTACGACGTCATCGGAACGTCAACACGAGAAAAAAGCCTGATTTAAGAACAACTGGGACTCAGCTTTATGAACACCTTACAGCAAACAATCCAGATCACAGGAGCTCGACGGAAATCGATAGAAAAGTGGTTTGGTGTTAAGACACCGAGCGGAGACACACTCTCCCGCTCACATACATCATCCCAGCCACTCACCTTAGTCCGTTATTTCCTCCCATTCTTTGGCTTTTCCTGCTGCAGAGCCAGAAAAGAAAAGCGCAGGCCAACTGGCACACAGACAAACACACACACACACACACACACACACACACACACCTTTCATACCGCTGCTCCGACCCTGGATAAACCCAGACTGGCTGCCAGCTATGAACGAGGCAGTTCAATGGATCTGTGACCCGGCTCCTGACCTGAGTGTTAACATGGTTTTGACAGTACTTGACTTTGGAGGGTAAACACAGGGCGTCTATAATTGGTATACCGGTACTACAGAACCAATATGGTATAACTGCATCCCTGTAGGAGGTATTAACCCGGCTTTTTCCAACACATGTCTATTAATTCTGCTTAAACACGGTATTTCTGTACAGTTGGAGGTAAAATTCAGGCTACACTAATATTATTCACATTTTACTAGAAGTAGATTCCAGTGGTGGCTGCTCGGGACTGTTTCCGACTTCCATGACCCAAACATTTCCAGAGAGTTTTAAGATCTAAGATCTAAAGTCCAAATTGATTGAAAAACGATCAATTCAGTCATTTTACAAAAAAAAAAAAGAGTCTGGTGGATTTGAGGAGAACAATGTAGTCGTGTGTTTTGTAGGTTAATACATTGTATTAATAGTCCAAATCCTTGTTAATTGTATTTATTCATTGTGCGTCACAAAGCAGGGGGAGAAGGGGGGAATAATGAGCATGTCCACCCAGGTGTCATGTTTCCGTCACTGCCGACCGGATCATGAGCCGATTAATACCCGTGACTACCGCAGAGCGTCATTTGGACCAGGAATGAATGCTGATTACAACTTTTCCCACTGAGGACAAAAGCCAGATATTAGTGGATGTTAGTGGGCTTTTTGTCCTTTTGGGACTTTACAAACCATCTGTCCCTGCACTCGCTCTGCTACAAGGTGATGGAGAGGAGAGATGGCAGGTATGGCAGATTTACAAGGGGGATGAATTTATGTCATTTTGCTAATAAGGGAGACGCCAACCCCCCTTAAATCACCTCGACATCATAAAATATAATGACAGACATTTGAAGCTTTGTTCAAAAATCTAAAAAAAAAACTTTAAAATGTGGAAAAAATAGCATTCTAGTTCCTTCACAGGATATTTGAGATTTGAAACGGGGTTCAGTCTGACCAGGGAACCGTATGAGGATGGTGAACAAACAGAGAAAAGCACCCTTGAGCAAAATGAAACATGAAATATGTGCATACATGTTCTGGTTTCCTATTAAAACCAGTTGACCACACTGGGAACGACATGTAGTCCTCTTTTTCTAGCCAATGTGTGGGAACTCGTGCATACTGGGGTTCTGAGTGCGATCAGGAGGGAACCCTGATGCCTATCGGCCTAATAACTAGGAGGCTGGTGAAATAAGCTCAGAGAGACAGAGGAAGAGGCCCCAGACAGCAGAGAGAGGACATCTATCTCACTCTGCTTCTCCAAACCGTCACCAACACTGGCTTTTTGACACTGGTCGCCTGGTGTATGAGCACTAATAACGACAGTATGTGTTCACTGGGAACAACCTGGCTTTTTCAAAGGATGATGATTGCTTCCACTGAATACATTATGCCATCAAAGTTTCACGCCATTGATAAATATTTAATGGTATTGTTAGGGTTATGAGCCGCATATGACTACTTCTTTCTACGTTCATACATACTACATGAAGTACAGCACCCTGGATATGAACACTGTTATCTGCTGCTGCATTCTGCCATCTGTGATCACACAGATGTATCAATTAGACGAGTTTACACATAAGATATGTAGCCCTGCGTTTGCCACATGAAGAGTAGTGTAGCCCCAAATGCCTGCATTTTAATAGTGAACGGCAGAGAAAAGAGCATTTTCTGTTTCTGTTTCAGTACGGCAGTGGTAAGAGTTTTTTGACATTCAGAGAGAGAGAGAGAGGCAGCATCAGATTATCTGCCCTGTACAGCTGCTCCTGCTGCATGATTCACACATTGTCCTGCTCTGGAGTATTGTATTCAGAGGAACCATCAGTGTGAGCATCAGTCAGCGGCTGGAACCCCACTGACAACACAATCAATCCACTTACACGCTGCACAACGATGACCAATGCCGGCCCGCCTGCAGAACACTACGCTGCTGTGGTCGTGCTTGTTCCTGCACATGCTTTTGATGTTCTTGTGTGAGTCAGTGTGTTGCAATAGTTATAATAAGTGAAGGACAGAATAAAATAACTTGTGGTATCTTTTTTAGGGCTACATGAGATTGTAAGAACTGATATTGCAGTGTGTTTCTGTGATATATAGACCTATTGTGATATGAAAACATGGAGGAATATTCACCCTAAAGTTGCTACAAGTTAAAGTCCCAACATTTTTTTGATCATATTCAGAGGAGTCGACACTACGCTCCGATAGAACAACATAAATCATCCGGTTTAAAAAAAAAAAAGTTTTTTGTTTTGCAAAAATCGACAGCGCCCGGATCATCCTGTCCAATCAGCACGCAGGGCTGTGTTCGTGCACACACAGAGCCCCTCCCCCCTCGGGTCGTTCCACTATCACAGGGGGGAGGCGGAGGGAAGTAACAACAAGCTTCCAATTCCTCGTTAAAAACCGAAACGAGGAGGTCCAAAACAACCAAGGAAAAGAAAACACGGGTGGAAAAGAAGGAAAAAAAGAAGGAAAAAAAGAAAGATGGCGACGGTGCCCGTGATAAAACCAGGTGGCGTGATCTAAGGGATTTCAAAGGGCAGGAAGTCGAGGGAAAGGAGCTCGGTGGTCGTGGGGGAGGAGCCTGAGAGTTGTAAACATTCAAAATCTGACAGAGTGCCCTCGATCCACCGGACTTGCCGACTGGGACTTTAAAGTAAAAATCAATCTGTTGCAGGGTCGGATGGGTTGCTGACATCACCACAGACCTCACACCGAGGAGAGTTCGTCCATACCTACAGGGAGAGAGGGCTCGGCACTAAGTCCACGCTCGAATGCCGTTGTGCCGGGGTGCGGTAAAGTTCATGCACGGAGCTGTGAGCCCTCTTAACCCCGGGCTTTCCCAAGCGAACCTGCCAGAGCTGGTAACGTGCACTGCAATGGAGGGAGAGGCGCCTGGTGAACCAGGGAGAGGATCCTCCAACACCTACAGACCGCCTCCGCGTTGAGAAGTGTTAAAATATTCACGGTAGGTTATGAAACCGTGGCTTTGTATCAAACAGCAGAAAACCAACAGTGACCAACCGTCACTGATCCAGGAAATATTCCCCTCCCGTACAAAAGTCATCGAGGGGAGAGCAAAGAAGTAGTAAATACGTAAGTACAACGATGAGACAGGAGAAGCCTCCAGCTGTTTGTTTGCATCATAGAGGATGTTACACTATTATCTTGTGACTGACCAGAAGGTTGTTTGTGCACCTTTTCAATCCCAATGTGTGCCTGATAGCGAATGCCTGTGGCAAGAAAGCATGGTGATCAACGCATGCAGACATAAATGCCGCCTCTCCACTGACTGACAGCGCTCTAAAGGGACTGGGATTTAACCACCGCCAAAGGGGTGTAGACACTCAAGGTGGAGGCCATTTGGTCCCAAACGTCATCTGAATACATTTACATCCACTTAACATTACATGTCATGCATAAAAGATGGGTTAATAATCGCTTTAATGAAAGTTTCATGATGAGCAAGCTTCAATTGACAAATCCATTTCTTCCTCCTTCACATATTTTTTCTGTCCTTTTTGAGCTTCTTTATACAGCAGAGCTGGAATTAATGCTGATATTCCTGTTTAAAGTGGTTTAATGGTGTGTGTCCGACTGTCCGAGCGAGTGTGTCTCTTTCGGATACTGCTAATACGTTTGCTTTTCCTGCATGTGCAAATACACCCGTGCACGTGCACACTTATGAACGTGACACTCACCAGCTCCTTCTTCTTCATGCACTCCATGAGTATGATGAACAGATGTTGGGCCTGCGTGCGGCTGTAGGTGAAAGTCTTCTGGATGGTCACGAGCAACTGGTCTCTTAGAGACTCGTTAATTATGCTGCAGACGTACAGAGAGAGAAAAAACGAGTGTGTCAGAAGTGGGGTCAGATAGAGGTAAGGAGAATAAAACAGTTAGGGGGGAAGCGGGCAAATTAGATTTGCTTGTCAGTAAGTGAAACCAAGGTTGACTGGAAGCTCTCAGTACGACTCTCTCCTCTCTGAGATTCGATTCTGCAGATTTACTTTCGTCCGTCGCATACGAGCCCACATGTTTACTGTGTGGTTTTAAAGCAACACATCAGCACATTTCAGAATATTGATACATTTTTGCAGGTTATTGCATCAAGCTTTCCAAATGTTTTTCAAGAAAAAGAACTGCATATCTGCAGAATTCATGTTGATGTCATACAGAGCAGGCATGAAATGGTACGCTTGTTAACAAACTAGCAAGCGAGGGCTCGAAACTGTGGCTACAGACAGTTATAGAAAGTATATAAAAGTGAATTAATTACAGGATTGTTTTATTGAATGTATCTTGGGAGAATGTTTTATGCATTGTCATTTCCTTTCCAGAGTGTTTGCCCTTGGATTACAGCGTGATGTGCACCATGTGAGAGCGTACCCTCCCTCCTCAGAGTATTTGTGTCCGAAGGCCAAGATGTCTGAGGCCCTGCCGCTGCCGTCACACACCACCACGGGGACGGGAGGTGTGTCCCTGAGGTACTCCAGCACGATGGAGATCACATTAGGGCCTCCCTCTACGATCAGAGCCACCACCGGCACGCCTTGACCGATGCCTGGACATGAAATAAAGCGGCGGCAGAAAGGTGGAAGGTGATTGGAGAAAAGGGAAAATGGGGGATGAAGAACAACGTGGAGAAGGAGCAGTCAATAAATAGGCTTCATTACATCAGCAATACTTGATCTTTAAATAAAAATAAAATGTCCAAATGTGTAAACGAGGTGAAAATGTGACACCTGTGATGTCTCACGACTGTATCGCTGAGACACTGTGAGCTTTCTAATTATGGTAGAGAGGTTTTTATAATAAAAAAAAAGCACTGGTACCAAAAATAACCAGCCCACTTTGTGCTGCGCTCCTGTGACACGGATGTGTGTGTGTGTGTGTGTGTGTGTGTGTGTGTGTGTGTGTGTGTGTGTGTGTGAGAGAGAGAGAGAGAGAGAGAGAGAGAGAGAGAGGGATCACTGATAAACCCCCCCACTGTTCCACACAGAAATGGCTCCTTGCCTGCTAATCACAGGCTATTTAGGGTAACTATGCACAATTAGCAGGTTGTCTCTTCTGCACATGAGACGATGTACAGCAGAAGGTACAGTAGATATGAATATGTCGTCCTCTCTTTCCTGCTTCTTGTTTCATTTCCGTGCTGCATTTCTCATCATGACATCACCTTTAAGAGACCGTGAACCTCAGAATCTCTCCTGTTCCTTTTCCCTTCTGGAGGTCTCAATCCAATCCTAACCCCCCCTTCCTTCCTTCACCCTTTCCTGCTCTCTTTCTCACTTCCTGTTTCCCCATTTTCTCTTTCTAGAGACACTCTGTTCTCCTCTCCCTCCCGTTCAGCTTGTGTTTTCTGCTCGCTGTTTTGACTCTTCTAATTCAAAAGCTGTGTAACTGCCGGATCCCCCCCCACCCCCCATCCTGGGTCTGCATAATTCACAGAGGAGAACGCATCGGTCTGTCTCACGCAGGCGGACGGGGCGCATACAGATGCACGCTTATATCCAGTAAGCGCATACGCACACACATGCACTCATTCAGAAGCGTTCCCACCGCCACCACCGCCGCTGCCGCCATTACGCTTTGCCTCACACAGCCCCGTGCGGCCTCGCAACAGGGACAGTTACATAAGGAGAATATTTTAGGGGCCTTGCCTACTTCAAAGAGGTAAAACGTCACCGTGCCACAACGCATCACACGACCGTACATCACCACAGACGATGTCAGAGAGAACACTAATAACTTGAATTAAAAAAAAAATTCATTTCTTTTTGGATGTCTATTTTTTGCTGTTACCTGCATCTATGTGTGTGTGTGTGTGTGTGTGTGTGTGTGTGTGTGTGTGTGTGAGCTCGCGGTTGTGTCGGCTTGGAGCATTGATATTGATGACTAGCGAGCTTTGGAGGCAGCGCCGCAGTATCCAAAGCAGATTATTGTTCAACTGAAACCCACCGAGGAGCAGATGAGGAGGGGGAAAGCACAGCTGTGTCAAGGCTATAATTGGTAGCACGCAAACACTTACACACACACACACACACACACCCACACACACACACACACAGAGGTAAACATGAGTAAACAAACCGCAAATTATATTAGCTCTCTTTTGCCTGACTATCCCAAAACAGTGGGCAGCTTTTATGTAGCTTTTGACCTCAAAATCACAGTTAGTTTTTCTAATTAACAGACGAGGGAACTTTATTACCGTAACAACATGAAAACCTCCTGTTGGTGCAACAACAATGTTACCAAAATTATCATTTAATACAATTATTTGTGCCTTAAAATTTTCCTGGACGAGACCAGAAAGATCATGACATTGGCCTTGAGTGTGTGAGTGACAGGTGAGTGTGCATCTCTATGTCTGTCCATGTCCAGTCTCGCATTCTGCTGCAGAATATTTTGGGCGGTGGGTTCTGGCTGCATCCTCAAAGACCTCTCTTTCTAAAAACATCTTTCATGCTTGTGACTGGGTCTGGCCCGGGCCGGTGTTGTGTGAAGACGGAGGGGGATGGCCGTTTGTGGGTTGCATTCATTCAATCACACGACACAGATGTGTGGAGGTTTGGACTCTACCGAGAGCGCCTTTCTACTTCAATGAGTAGTCTCTCCGTGTGTGAAACGCTCTTTGTTTTACAGACATTTGGAGTATAACGTATTGTTTTTACGGATCGTCGGAAGTAACACGTGACATGAATTTTAATCGGAGGCTTCACTTAAAAAAATGCCACACAGTCCAACGCCGTTCCCCGGGAGATTGACTGGCAGCTGAATTCCTAAACATAGTGTTAACGCTCTGCCAGCTCCTGCTTCTATTGGACTTGCAATTTTACACTTATTTAATCCTGCGATTGTTCGAAAGCCGAGAGTCCTTTGGATTATTTTATCTGCGGAGGCAGATTTTGTGGCCTGAATTCTCCCTTTATATCAAGTAAAACACTAAGTAGTTGAACACACGCAGGGTGGTTACATGAGTCGGCACTTTTAGAAGAATGACTATTGTTGTAGATGGAAATGTGAACCCATAGCTGGAGAGCTAATCTGTTAGCGTGCTGAGTGAAGATGCAAGGCTTTTTACTGGAGTTTACCAAGTGTTTCCTCTGCCAAAGTCTCCATGCAGTATATGTCTGTCTTTCTCTGTCCTTATTTCACCCAACGCTTCTGTATTCCATCAATATGTTTACTGATAAATGCACATAATTAAAGTGCAAACACACCTTTTTCCTCTTCTTCTTCAGATGACATTAATTACATAACTAATAATGTTTAGAGAAGAAAGAAATGTGGTTTATTATCTGCGATTGGTTTTAGTAATTCCTTTCAAAATAATAACAATTGGTTTTCTTTTAAATTAAAAGTAAATTGATGTTCTGTTGTTTTTATGAAAGTGCAAAGTGAGTTGTGGATATTGTGGTTTGAAAATGGGTCTCAGGACTTTACACTAAGAATAACACGATTCATACTTTTGTCTGTTTTTGCTGCTGCCACAATGTTCTTGATAAGATCACTAACTGTTTCTTCTCATCCAAATATACCTAACAATAAAGCATATTCTATGGATACAGTATTCCATAAAACACACACGCTGTGCAGAATACCTTATACATTCTGTACAGTCTCTCTCTAACCCATTCAGCCTTTGCAGGCCCTGTTCTTGTAATGACTGTAACCATTCACACACTCCAACGCCTCCGACAGCAAACCCCTCCCCTCTCCCGCCTCTCTCTATAACTCATGCATGGTTTTAACCCAGTGCCGCAGCCCACACCTTATCTCTCAGGGGGGAAACTATATGGGAAAAAAGCAGAGGCAGCAGAAAAAAATGGGGGAAAATGGATGAGAATCCCCGGCCACAACTTTCTATATTCATGCAGTCTGGGAGACGAAGAAGTGAAGAGGAGAGGAAGGAGTAAGGAGGGAGGGGTGTTAGCGAGACACACATAACGTGCTTAAATCGTCCTAATTCAGGATCCAGCAATGACTCATCCTCTGTGTGTGTGTGTGTGTGTGTGTGTGTGTGTGTGTGTGTGTGTGTGTGTGTGTGTGTGTGTGTCTGCGAGTTTGTCCTTGTATGTGTCAATTTTGTATCAGCGCGACTGGAGGAGGTGTGCTACAGTATGAGCCCCCCCACCAACACACACACCAATTATAAAACAAGTATAACTCACACTCACACACACGCACACACACACACACACACACACACACTCACATCTCTGTGAAGGCAACATGGCTCGACAGGAAACAGCACAAAAAGGACAGAGGGCACATTAAAAGGGCAAAGCGTCCCTCAAACTTTAGATTTCAGTTGTGTTTTCACATCAAAGTATAATTTTTTTTACATCCTATCAGGAATTCAGATTAAATCCGATCTTTTATCCTTTTATCAGTAGTTTTAGTCGAGTTGTAACGTAGCGAGACCGTGAGCCAGAGGGAATGCATCATAAATGGTGTTATTGATCAGGAAAATACAAGTACAACTGGGGAAATTGGGGTTAAAAGAGTTTTACCTCATTGATTTGTGGGTGTGAAAAATGCACTGAAGGTAATGTATCATCCAAAAGAGTCAAATAAAGTGTATTAAATGTCATCAGGATTCTAATCTAAGCATTTTAAATGACAAGTACGTTAGTTTTTTAGACTTGTCCTTGCCAAAACACTTTTGGATTCAGCTCAAATAACTTTGTATCAGCAACTAATACGATAATAAATATATATACTTGTGGAAATGCTGGATTACAGTAAGCCAGGTTTATTGTATAGCATATAATTACAGTAAAAATGGACACTCAACAAACCACTGAGATATACTCTCTCTGACCAAAAACAGGGTTACCTGTGAGAAATAGCTGAAGAAGGTATACGGATCAAGTTGGCACCATTAATTCTAAGAGTGTCGCTGGAGCGACTCGTTTCCAACTCCACCCTCGACCGGCTCTTATCTCTCCACCACAGGGTTGAACACTCTGGCGCTCCATGTTTATCTCTTTGACTTTTATTTTCGTGTCCATTTGTGCAGGAACAAGCCTGAACTCCGGTGACTTCTCCCGTCCCCACGCCGGCTCTCTACACTCATTCTTGTGTGCCTGTTCATATTTTATACGCTGATTCACTCCCACAGAGTCAGTTCAGCCCCGCTGGTTAAACCAGTGGTGGAGCAGCTGCACTGGCATCCAAACTACCGACCACAGGGCTCATGAAAAACAGATGAATAAATAATCAATTTACGTGACTCATGGTATTGATTGTCTCAAGCTCTGAAAGTCACTTTATAGTAGGTTTCACCATTTTGTAGTGTCCGAATGTATAGAGAATGATTCCATTTGACTTCATTTTTAAAGTGTACAACTGAAGGTCACTAACCGAGCATTATTTACCATCATGCATTGCTCCGAAGGCTGGCTGAAGAGAGCAGCAGAACTGAGACAAATCCATGAGTTTTGGTGCAAAAATAAGTGAAATTAATGCCAGCAGAGCAGCACATCACAACACAAGTACTTTGAATTTATTTATTCATTTATTTACTCAATTTGGAACAACAGCAGCATATTTATACACTACTCCTTTGGTTCTTATCTTTCACAATAAAACCATTGCTGCCTGCCAGGGGAACATAAATTCACTCACAGCGTCCCGATAAGAGACTAACTCAACAAAATAGATTACAATATTAACTTTTTTCCTCTAAATTGCCCCGTAGGTGTGAATGTGAGTGGGTTGTCTGTCTCTACTTGTCGGCCCTGTGACAGACTGGCGACTTGTCCAGGGTGCAACCTTGCCTTCGCCAGCTCTGTCAGCTGGGATCGGCTCCATTACCCTCAACAGGACCAGGTAATGGATTGATGGATGGAAGGATGGAGGTATTTACTGTGGACGCTCCACCGGCCGCCGCTGATTTGGCTACTTTTTAACTGTGTGACATTAATTGTGTAATTAATGGAGCAGAATTAACTTGTTGACATGTAAACAGCTTTTGAACATGCATTTTTTTTATCAGGCACAGTTTATGAGCTTTACTATGTAATATTTCCGTGCTTCTATTGCTTTTTCAGATACATTCAGCGGAATCTAAGCCAGATTCAGTGTGATATGCGTCAAAAGAAGAACCAAGCAATTCATATATTCTATTATTAGAAGCTTTATTTGAAAGATCCCTTCGTTTTCCAGGCACTTATAGCTTGAGAGAAGGGCATTACGACCCTCCTGACTTCCTGTGTCCCAATAATAATAAAACGACCTCTTGTGTGTGGGCGGCTCCACGGTGGAGGTCACGGTGCCACAGCTAATCTGCAACGGGAGGCCTTATGGCTCCTGGATTCAATTACCAGAGCTACTTCATCTTTTACCTATTGCTGTGATTAATGCACGCGCTGCTATGGGAGGGTCAGTGAAGGTTACGCGGCAGACGCAGAGTTAAAACGCATGCGTGTCTACACCTACGCACACATCCAACGCACAGAGCACTTATGCAACCGTTTTAATAATCCAAGTGATTTAAGCGACACGGAGGAGGGTGCTCTCAAGGTGCCTCGTTCATTCTTACGGACTTCATCTCAACTAGTGCAAATTAATCATGTTTATTTCTCTTTGGGCATCCAATTTCACATTTCTAAATGTAAAAAAAAGGGGGAAAAAGTGAATAAGATGCATGTTTTTTTTCTTCTTTTTTTAGGATGCTCACTTCTATGAGAGAAAATAAGAGAAGCTTGCTCTCGTTGCCTTTAAAACGTTTCAGACACCTCGAGGTAACGTCCTCTCACCGCCTGCGTCCTCCACAGCTGCATCACACCTTTCCCGCTTTATATAATTCTCTGCCCCGTGTCTTCATTTTCTCACTCTCCTTTCTTTCTCCTTTTTACTTGTCAACTCTCTGAGGCAGGTGTGTAATTAAAAAGCATCGTAGCCACATGGAGAGAGAGAGAGAGATGTGCAGTGCGGCTGAGTGAGCTGTGCTGAATGGTGCCAATCATTTTTATTGATTTTGAGATGAAGCTGAAGTCTGCCATCTTCAGGAGATGCTAATGAGTTAAATAGGAAATAAGACCATAAATGAGAGGGTGTTGGGATGAGCAACCATTTTTTCTAACCCTACACAATGCTGCATATGCACTGAGCTCTGTCCTTCTGTTTACCATGAAGCGTGCCGCGCTGCCTAACCCGAATCCCTGTCACGGTTATCCAGGCTCATTTGCATCTCTGACCACGTCTGTCCGAGTGTCACGAGAGCGCCGTGCGTTCACATCGCTGAACATTTACTCTAGCGTGTGAATGCGCTGGCTCGTGTCCATCCACCACATTCACAGCCTCACGACGCCGCTTTCCCTGTCTTAAGCCATCTATTGTGTTTACCCGCAGCCAGAGCTGTCCCTTCCGTGTTTCGTGTTTCACTTTCCACCGCAGAGGCCCACAGAACCACACGACGCGACACCTTTCCACGACTTCAAATACTCGGCAGAGACTGGAGGTATGCGGAGGGCACACATCCTGTCACCAGCGGTGGTGTTAAGAGGTTTAGGAAGTGCCCAACTTTGCTCCAGTGATGGGATTTGACAGCTGCCAATGGTGCTTGCCGTGGCTTGCAAGGGGAAATGTGAAATACCTTTTGGCAACAGGAAACGCTTCAGTAATATGATCATGACCTAGAAAATGTGTTAAAACATTGTCTGCCATATCAAAGCAATATCTAGAGCGTAGTCAGACCTGTTTGTATAGAAATGATTCACATATTTTAAGAAAAACACACAGCTGTGTTGTAATGTCGTGAAGCCAATTTAATTGCTACAGCATTTCCGACACTCGCGTGGTGATAGCCGTTGCATGAAAAATCACACACAGGCACAGAAGGATTAGCTACAGGATTGCCCAGACATCACAAAAATACCACAGGGGGAGATTACACATATCTATCCACCGCACTTCTTTCATCTTGTGTTGGTGTGCATCGTGTGTGACTGTAAAGATAAAGAAGGGAGGAAGAAAAAAGGATGAAGCGTGTGGTTCCGTGTGGTCTGTAACCCACATATTAAACCACTCAAACTAAAGCGCTCCTTTTCCTCTTTTCCTTCGTTACCCTCCTTTGCTTGACAGGACCCTGCAGGTTACTGGTGGGTCCCATAGGAGCCCCGCTGTGAGGAAAATTGATGCCCCCCCTAGATTGACTGTGGACAGGTAATCAAGAAATGGTCCTTGTCTGCCAAGCCTTCAGGTTGTGGAAGGTGTACGCACAATAAGGTAGAGGACATTATACAGACACACGGACACATTAACACACACTGGGGCTGCACATTCACCTGGAAACCTTTTTGGGAGTCATGTCTGTGTTTTAATCGTCTATACTGAGGTGATCTTAAATTAGCTTTATGATCATGTTTCAGAATAAAAATAGCTGGATTCTCATCGCATGCTCTCTGTTTAATATTCAACAAAAGAAGGAAAACTTGCACATACAAAAATCACTACTTCACAAGAACAGTTATGGATCTGAAACAGTGCTTAACCTCCAGAGGCAGCAGGGTTATGAAGCTGAAGCTGATTAGCAGTGTGACCTCAGGCACTGCTGAGGTTTAGTGTCAGAGTGGATCATTAGCAGCAGATAAACAGTTACACACCTATCAGCTTGTTTCATCAGTAGATACACGTGTTCAGATGATGGTTAAATCAGGGAAGGCGGCGTGCGTTCCCATCATGTGAATGGTCAGATGCTCGTTTGACCACTGGGCGTCCCTTTGCCTCCCCAGCCCCTTTTGTATGAGTCCAGGCATAGGATGACAAAGGGAAGTCCATAGGTCACATGACTGGATGATTAACGAAGAAGGAAGCACATTTGTGAATCCCGTCAACCTCAGGGACATTTCTTAAACCCCGGAAGAAAATATTTAGGAGGAAAAACAGCCCAGTTTCATTGTGAGAGACAATAAACAACCGTATAAAGTCCTTATCGGTGAGCATCAGCGGAAGGTCTGAGCGTGAACATAAACGGTGTCGACAAAGGTGAGATCTGAGTCGTGAAACTGCTTGACACTGTGACCATGTCTCCATTCGGTAACATCTATTGCATTGATGTTTTGCTTTATGTTGACGACAAAAGACGGTAATAACAAATAAATCATGGCTGCAAACAAAATTGCTGTGACTCGGGGTTTTTGTCGCCGGCTCAGACACAATCCTGTGAGAGGCTGTAGAGGAATTTATTTAAAGGGTAACAGGGAGGTGTGTGTGTGTGTGTGTGTGTGTGTCGTCGCTTGTAATCGTGTGAGAGAGGAAAAAGAAGAGAATGGAGAGAGGAAAAAGACAGAGGGATGCATTTTGTATTCATGCAAATCCATTTGGTTTCTAGCTAAGTTCTAATGTGGAAATTGAAAACGGAGAAATGCAATGTGACAAGGACTCAACGGTGGATGAACCCTCCGAGGCAAATATGCGCGTGTGCAGACACAAGTACACACAAATGTACACACGGGGACATAAACACACCTGCGACTCGCACACGCAAGGATTCATATTCACTCCTGCTGCCCGCTTATGAGCATAATATGCCTTCGATGCAACCGGTTTCAAAATGAGGACACGGAGAGCAGAAATACAGAATAGATGGAGATTCTTATGAGGTTCAGTAGTGTGTAATAATACCTTGTCTGTAAAAATATAAAAATACACAAAAAAGGTGTGATGTTGACCAAGTGGTTTAAAAAAAATGTATCAAATGAAGATAAAAATACCAGAAACAATATAAAATATCTGTTGCAACTTCCATTTCTTAATTCCATAATTATAATTGTGCTTATTATTGTACTTGTTGTGTCTGCTGTACAGTAGAGTGTATACATGTGAATATATAAATGACCAGTGGTAATTATGTCTAGCTCGTTTGGGAGCTTCGTGCCGCAGAACAAAGAGAAGCGGATTATCAAGCAGGTTCATTTGAGGCAAGAGTGCATCTGAACCGTCAGGAAGCTTTGAAAGAAAAAAAAAAAAAAATTATAAGCCCCTCCTGAGGGGAGGAAGAGTGGCTAATAATGCTCTTCACGTGAGACACATATAAATGTACCTATACGTATACGTATGGTGGTCGTGTGCTCGTTAGCTTGCAAAACAAGGAGACAGGAATTAATCGAGCAGGTTCATTTGAGGAAAAGGTTCATCTGAGCTGTCAGGAAGCTTTGAAAGAAGAAATAAAGCCCTCCTGCAGGGAGGGACACTTTCAAAGGCCCGTCTAGTTACATCCCAGCTGGCTAAAAATACGCCGTCTGCCAGCATGTGTTGAGTACAAAAGAGGTGATGATAATTTTAGTCCGAATGCAGCCATAAAAAAAGACTTTGAACTCAATTAACCCGCTGTGGTGTCGTTGATAAACCGAGGATTACAATTTCATTAGGCTGTTACCTCGGAAACGCCTCCCCTAACTTAATCGGTCGGATCCAGTGAATTCCACTCACGTGTGTTGATCTTCTGCAGGGAGATGTGCTTCTCCAGCTGCCGTCGCAGCTTGACCTCGGCGCCGTACTTTCCCGTGGTGCCATTGTCTGCCAGGATGAAGTGGGAGTGGAGACTGTTTAGAACCGTCAACTTGCTCATGGGGTTGGACATGGTCTGGTATGGACGCACCACCTATTCCAAGAGGAGATTCAAAGGGACATTTAACGCTGACGCAAACCTCCCAGAGACCCGCGGCTGACAACAAAAATGACGGTTTCATGACAACAATTCTTTTTTTTAAATGGCTATGATATGGTACGGTGTTTGAAAGGCATTACCAAGCAGAGAGAGACGGTGTTGCATCATGGGAGATTTTAGATCCATAATCTCAATACTAAAAGCCAGGATATTTCTACCTCTGCTGCACTGATTTCAACAGTTGCTTTTAAAGTCGGTCCCTTGTGAGTCTAACTTTATGGAGGTACGACACTAAATCACAGGCTAACCCCTTGAAGGCATCATCATTTAGCAAAGCGTTTGTCAAGGTGATGAAACTAATTACAATAATGTTTCATTAACTACCATTTATTTATTGCACCGTCATTAAAGTTAACCTAAAAACCGGATGAATATTTATACAGATCAGTTTCTCTAAAGCTTGCTTCTGGTGTGGCGGAGGAACGCCTGACAGCCTGCTGTAAACTCATCTGGCCATTAGGCGAACAGTCGATACCAGTCGAGCGTGGAGAGAAGAGCTTCAGGAGTTAATTATCTCATTCCGGCTACCAACATTAATCTGCTCCGCTCGACTCGTTCGGCCGGACGTTGTGATAAAGTTCTTTACTATAACGTAACATTGATTCCAGAGATTTCACTGAGTCAGCGTGTGCTCCCGCCAACTCCTGCGGCTCCGCCGGCTGTCCCGACTCATTTGGAAGAAGAGGCATCGCCGATTGATTGGCTTACTCAGCATCTCGGTTCTGAACTGTCAGCTGCGATTTAAAGGCCGGAATGCGTGTGACATTTTTCACACGTAATTTAAGGCACACGAGGGATGAAGCAGCCACTCTCACTCTGGCTCACTCACATCTTTGCCGACAAGATCCTCTTGATTTTCCACGATGCCCCACGGAGCAATGCCGATGGTGCAGATCTTGCCCCTTGACTTGGAGGCGTGGTCTTTCAGTGCATCGCCCACGTGGCGAATCACACCTGTGTGTGTGTGTGTGTGTGAGATAGAAGGACAGGGAAAAAGATAACAAAATCAGTTTAGTCACAATCACAACACAGTGTAAACTTAGATAATGATAGACTCTGTAGGCGTGGGGTTAGGGCAGCCGCATGCACACACACACACACACACACACACACACACACACACACACACACACACACACACACAGTCAGGTCGTAGCTCCAGGCCTCTGGTTGTCCTCGGGGGGAGCAGCAGTCAGACCTGGAGGCCGTCTTGTCCGAAACCTCTCCTGCAGACATTCATCCTTTCTCCGCCTCCACTGTCCTTCCAATCCATCCCTCCATCCATACTTCAGGCATCTCTCGTCCTCTTTCTTGCCTTTTTGCATCCATTGTGTCACTAAATCTTACTTTCTTCATCTTTCTGTATTCAAGTGCAAGCCGACATCTGCATCCAAAGCTGCATCATTGCTTTCCATCTGTTTTTTAATCCCTCCTCCCGTCTTTGTTCTTATATACAGCGTGTAAAATGTAATTAAAAACGGAATTATTTTTGTAAATCTAGAAAAAAATACAATAAGTGAAGAAAACAAAGTGACACAGCGCTGACTAGAAGGCAAAAGGTAAAGCTAAGAATCAAATGTGTGGTCCGTTCCATTCCCCGTAATATAAAACCATATTCAGTTTTTTTATTCATGCATGTTAATCATTTCTATCAGCATTCAAGATAGCAGCAAAGCATTTACCAAATCTTTGTGACTTCACGCCACTTTCCATAGCTTACTGGAGCTCAGATTTCCATATGCATGAACCAGGTGCTGTCTATCAGCTGACTTTCCCCTATATTAATTTCCATCATTATGTTGTCACAGTTTGTTACCTATTCATCTTGTTTCTGTCTCGGCTTTAGTCTTCCAACGCTACACCTTCGATGCTCGAGATCCAGCGCACTGAGCTCCTCATGAATCTTTCTCCGGGCAAAACTCACCCAGCTAATCAGCAGCTCTAAACCAGATCTCCTTAGGCATCAAAGTCTGAGGTCGATCTCCTCCAAAACCTCAATTCTAAGAACCTAACAGGGGAATTCCTGTATTTCTTTCAGTAGAATACCACTCCTTGAAAAGAACGCGTCTTCTTTGTTTCACTATTTGTTCAAATCTCAGATTTAAATCCAGTTTGTGTAATGAAATATGCCTTTTTGGTCTAAATGTGACCTTTTTCTTCGACTTCCAGTAATAAAAGAATAAGCGGTCTGGACTCCCTCATAGTTCCTCACCATTCACCTTCATCCACAGTTCCTCGAACTATGGATGAAGGTCTGTAAGTATAATTGAGTGCTCATAATATACTTAATAATAATACTTTAAATAACCCATTGGCAGCGATCCAGCAGTCTGACATTTTTACAGCCCTGAGGCGCTTGATCAATGGTTATTTAATAGCTGATATGAAGAACATTTCAACACACTTATCAGGCTCCCAGCACAAGTGCGGATCCACTCATGATGTATAAAAAGCACCGGGGCTGCACATTGCTGGTTAAATGTCCTTATGACAACACTTTTACAGAAGAGTGAAAATTGCTTTACCCTCAAAATAAGCTGCGTGTGTGTGTGTGTGTACGGTACTTCACCTGTGTTGACCCCGCCGGTGAAGATCCAGGCTCCCGTTGTCATGGCAGCCTTGATGAGCCCTTTGCCAAAGACCTGTTTGAGTTTGGGCTGTAGTTCAAAGTTCTGCAGGCCCCCGTGGACTGAGATGAGCAGCTTAGGCAGATCCAGCTGCCACTCCTTGGTCATCAGGTGGAGCAGTAGGTCAGGCTTGGTGTCGTAAGACACTCGCACGTACTGAAAACAGTGGGGAGTATGTCAGTAGCACCGCGACGTCACCCTCAGGCACATGGTGACTTCAAATCTACATGTGCCTGAGATGTAATCACAAACGGGAACACACGCGTACACTGCATGCTATAAAAGCATTTAAATCTATGAAGGCAAAAATTATGAAATGGGGTTAAAATGTATGGCTTTCCGTTTTTCCAAGTTACAACAGTATTGAACAGATGTTCGCTGTGATTGGAGAACCACATGCATTATAGAGCATCTGTTTATCTATCCGCCTCACCCTCAGACACCCAACCTGACATGTGTCTGCATGAATTATTTAACGCCGGGAATAAATCAGGCATAATTCAGCAGCCTCAATCATCCGAATTCCCTGAATGATGTGGAAGTGCGACGTGATTCCGTCGCCATGGTTACCACGGACGGTGATTGTATGCGGGATAGCGCGTACAATCAGACGACGAGGATCGATTAAGCGGGCAAAATTTGATCTTTAGGTCTTTAAAATCAATAATTACATGTGATTGATCTTGCGGTGTCCTGATATCATGAACTTGTGACGCCTTTAAATGTATTTATCAAGTAAGTTGCGGTGTAATTAGAAGAGAAGCTAGATTCAGCACGGTGCACAAGACTCTAGATGAGTCCTAATTACACGTCAGTAACCATTTGCATTTGGACTACGTATGAAATGTATTAATTACTTTAAAAACTTGGCAATCACTACGATATTCAACCATTTTCACACCACTGGTATAACTGTGCCGTCCAGACCGAAAGCTGAATTCATGTCAGCCAGCCATCTAACGCTTCTCTGGACCTGTGAGCTGTCACACATTTTCACCATCCTCTTCTTACAGGATACTCAGCGAGGACCACTCAGCCTCCGCTGATCTCCCTCTACCATTTATCGGAGCTCAAAACCACGGATTCATCACGACATCTGGTTGTTTAGATGTGTATTTTTGCACCCTCCAAAAGTGTCAGGTTGCTCTGTTCTTGCCATCTCCAGAGGCAAGCTTTCTGCAGGGAACACAGACATAATACGATACAGTAGATGTGTGATGGGAGTCACCATGGCTTTGTTGGAGTGTCCTCCTCCCTGGAACTCAATGGTGCCGAAGGCATCGGTGGGGCTGAGCTGTGTGTGTTTGCTGATCGACCACTTCTCCGACAGGCTGTCGTTCTTGCCCAAACGCTCCGCCTTGTCATTCTGGCTGGATGGGATACCCGGGGGCAAGCCCACGTGCTGACCTATCAGACGACCGCAACAGCACCTGCACCAGAGGAGTGGATGTAAGGACATCGGAGCAAATCCTCACAGTAGAGTCTTTTCATTCTTTCCTATCAGATTGGATCCACTTTCATATTTGATCCTGAATCGTATCCAATCACAGGCAATGCAACCGCTGTGAGATGGGTCAGGATTATCAGGATTCATGTGTGAGGAACCTCTTACTCCACAGAACTATATGGCGGAGTATTGTTGATCACACATTGATGATGTTTGTTACCTGATAATAACACAATTAAGCACCATGATCTAATAAATTAGCAGGGATTAAAATGTGTGAATCACTTCTTTTAGACACACAATATTTGGGAAAACATCGTGTATTACATCATATTCACTTTACATGGTGCGAAAATGAATACTGAATAATTAAGAAGTCATAAATTATCTTTTAGAAGGAGTAGTTGTTTTCCCCCGGCAGGAGGAAAAGGTTGAAGACTTTTCTTTTGCCTCGTTAGTCATTTAAAATATGAAATAAGTGATCAAAAACACTTTTCACTATTCACTCAGTTCTTGATATCACATGTTATAAAAATTGTGTGCTGAATGGTCACACGTTGTTGATCTTAGTTCACAGAAGTTAAATTAAAGATTTTTTGTAAGAGTTGACACAGACATACGTTATGATTTAGGAATATTCTATGCCTTTTTGAGAATAACTGGCATTTTGAGACGCCAGAGCCCAAAGATAAGCAACTGTAGCCTCAAAAGGGACAAATAAAAGGTAGAGAGAAAGAGACTGTGAGCCACTGAGAGATCTGTGAGCTGCCGTCGTCGTGTGCCGAGCAGTAAGAGGTGGGCAAGGATGAAGTGACAGCTTGTCATCTGACTTTTATCTCCTGATTGGGAGGAGAAGGATCTGTAGGCCTCTGCAATCTTTTATTGGCTCCGTCTCTTTGGTCTCCTGCTCGTCTTCTTCTCGCCGACTACAGGAGTTAGCAGGATGACGATCGTATATATGTATACGAACTGTAATATTCCTATTCAGATGCACAGAATGCAGCTTTTCATACGCTGTGTTGTTAACCTTACAGGAGGGAGTGGGAGCGCTGGGAGGAAAGGGAGTCAGGAGGCTTTGATTATCACTTCTTGTTAGCGTCACCTCTTACCAAAAGTACTTCGCCTCCTTCTGCCTAATGCATCCACACAAATGTTTATGACTAAAAACAGAACAGTTGATTTGATCTCGAGGAACATCTCTTTCCCCCTTTCTCCCGGCTTCCCTCCCCCCGCTTTCCTCCAGTTATGCTAATTCTGTTTACAAGCAGCATTTCCTGTGTGTGTGTGTGTGTGTGTGTGTGTGTGTGTGTGTGTATCTGAGGGCAGGTACTGCAGGCGTTAGACTTCCCTCTCCGAGCTCATCTCCCGAAGAATCAGCTGTAGTGAAGCTTTTGATAACGTCACAGTGACTTTGCAGAGCAGAACGAGAGATGTTATAGATGATATGTCTTTCTCAAAAATTCATGTTACGGCGTTTGCATGAGACAAGTCCCCAAAATCATTCAACAGTTCTGCTTTACGTGGACTCGATCGGTCCCGAGGTTCACATTTGCGTTGTTTTAAAATGTTTAATGTCGGTATTTTGGCTCATTAGAGGAGAGCATCTAAATGTGATGCAAATAGAGGACAGATATTACTCTGAGGCATGTTTTAAAAGGTCAGTCGGGAAACAAGGCTTTTAATGTGCTATATGTGAGGTCACATTGGCGAACTGACTCATTAAGGCGCTTGTAGCTTTTATAGAAAATGATAAATCAGATGATTCTTAAATATGTTAAACTAAAGAATTCATCGTTTGATTATTTCACAATTCAGAACAAAAAAAAAGACAAGCTGGAGCAAAGAATAATGTCATTTACATATATATTACCTTTAAATAACAATGTAATGGGGGATTCTTCCATTCTTACTCACCTATGGGGGTCTTTGCCGCTCACTATGATATGAACACATTCTCTCTTGCTGAACGCTCTCTCTATCCACGATTTCTGTGCCTGCAGAAATGAAGACAGAAGAAATCAGTCAGCCTTTGACGGATAATGGAGCTGTGAACTGAGCCTGCGAGAGTGACAGCAGACAGACAGCAGAATCAGCCTCAAATCAAGAGGAGGGTTTTGTTTGACTGAGGAGTTCACCTGAAAAAGAAAGCTATTTTTTTTTCTCTTTTCTTTCAGAAACAATAAGGGTTCTGTCATGAGTTATATACAGACGTATCTCCCACTCCAGTCCAGCTTTGGGCGGAGGGAAAACCCAGCATGCACTTTGAGATGTTGAGCCCTAATGTCTCTAAAAATAAAGAAAAATCAGAATCATAGCACTTTGGAAACACACGCACACACAGTAGCGGCACAATCCCTCACATGTAATTCCAACACTGAAGGGACTCTGACAGAAATGTTTCATGTTATTCAGTGACTCCGGCCCAAACCAGATGAGATGAAGAGCTGGGGAGGAGAAAGCGGATGTGAAAAGCAGCGAGGCAGCAAATGATGTCAGACTTCCAGCCCCTTGGACACACTTATGTGTAGCTGTGTACGTGTGTGTATATCAGCAAGCAGTGTGCATGTGCTTCTATAATGTATGTGTGCTTTGTTCTTATAGTGTATACAGTACAGACTTCCTCAGCATAATGCAGCGGTGGGAATGGTGCTCTGCAGTCGCAGCTGCTGCAGGTTTTGAGTGACAGAGAGACCGACCGGAGCCAATTATCCTGCTACAGACCCGACAGGAAAGACACAGAGCGAGCCTGGGACTTACATGCAGCACAGGATTTAACAGGAACACTGTACAGGTGCCTCCACAGATCCACGCATGAACACCTGTTACACATCAACAAGGATGGACGTGTGCACCGTGATAAGAGAGGAAACGATGCAGAGCTTTATCACAAAAGTGTTTCATTTAAAACGGCACAATACGCCGAATGGCAGGAGACCATGGTGGCGTCCCTGCTTTGGTTTGTTTGGTACATTTTAATAATAGCAGCTTGCTCAGTCTTCTCATTTATTGTGGAGTTGAAAATGGCAGTACACTCAAGGGGAGAAAAGTACTGTGCTGCAAAGTTTTTAAAATGTCACCTATTGTACCGTAAAGACAGAGTTCCTTTAGGTTTAAAATACACCGAAAGGAGGTTTTTCTACATGATATTTGTAGATCAGAAATGGTTAACGGTGTTTCCACCAACATATGCTGATTTCTGTTAGTCTTGGCAGCCAGAAAGGAGGACATACTTGACAATAATTTATAAACTACTGGGTAAACAAAGAGACAAACACATCAATGTTCAGGAGACTAGATTTGTGTCGATAGGCAAACACTAAAATCCTGGAGGACACAAATTCCCACATCAATCTACCAAAATAGGTACTGATTAACTTAAAGCAGAGTTTGCTTTAATTTATTTGCCCTGGAGTCGTTTCCTAAAAGAGTTTAAAAAAAACAACACAGAAATCACAAAAATTGGATGCAGACTGCCAGTAAACCCAGACTGGAACAGACTTGGTCCAAGTTGTTCCCTCAATCATCACACCTAAATCAAACCCTTGTCTGTCCCTGCTTAAGGGATCAATAATCTTTCAGCATTTTCCCCCTGATACCTGCTTTTACATGTTTTACAGGCTGATTAACTGTGGAAATAAGACTCACTTCATCCCAAACAGCTGTCTATTACATGTGTAAACTGTGAATAGAAGCCCTCTGCCATTCATTCCATTCTGATCAGCGCTTTGCGGTTCAAAGGTTACACTTCCTGGGCTGACACCACCATTGCAGGAAGTGGACTATGTCTGTGGCAGGTTTTGTGGCGACGGAGCGCAACACAAGAGGTCCGTAATAGGACAGAATGTCTCAACGGGGTCACAGCTAGACGACCGGGAGGACACACGGGGACCGGGACTCCCAAACCCACAGCCGAGGCAACGCAACAAACACCAACACAAAAGGACGGGAGCTTTTTTTTGTTTTGTTTTTTTTTCTCCTGCTTTTTATTCTGGGAGAGCTACCCCGGCTCTTCTCCCAGCCAACAGAGCTGAGAGCTGCTTGTACAGGGCTTTCCCCCCCGCCGCCGCCGCTACAACAACACACGCCGCATCCGCCTGACTGGCCCTGTCACACCACGGCACGCCAAAACCCACCGCAACCGGCCACAAACAGGCTCGGGCCTACACACGGGGCACACTTACCCTAACACCAGACTTCCCACGATTAACCATTACTCTGGGGGGCTGGGGGCTGCTTTTAGAGCTCACCCTGGCCACGATGACTCAGCGGGCCACAACAACGCCCCCAGCCCCATTCTTTCCCCCGACACGCTAGAACCGTGTATTCATCCGCCATCTCATCCTGGGACAAAACTAGACCCATTCAATGGCAGCAAAGGCAGTTTTTTATTTGATTAGTATCGACGGGGCGAAATCACAAACAGTCGCACCACACAAAAAGCCTTTTATGTTCCCGAAGCGAACCGCTAAAGGAGTTTCCGCGGTAGTTTCACCCCAAAGCACCCCAGACAAAGATTCACTTCCCTTTGCAAACCCATTTTTTTTTTTTTTGCTCCACCTGACTCCTGCTCCTCCGGCTCCTCTGTATGGATGTGGCGTGCGGCTCCCTCGCTCGCTCTCTCGCTCGTCCTCTCACGCTCTCTAGTGCTGCTTATGAGATTTGACATGGTATGATGAGATGGCACATGGCCTGCTCTCCATTGTGTAATTAAGATTTATCACCAGGACACACTCACACAAACACACACAAACAGTATGTGTGTGTGTGTGTGTGTGTGTGTAAGGACTGACTGCAGCAAGTGAGCAGCATCTGACAGCCTGTTCGGGGTCTTGACTCCATTACAATCAAACTCCTCCACCTCCTCCTTGTCCTCTCTCCCCCCTGCCTTTACTATTGTGTCCCCTCTTTCTTATTGGCACTGGCAGCGAGCTGAATTGGGAACCATATCCAATCAACAGCCTAATCCTTTTGCACTCTCTGTTTTCCTCCACCTTCTTTTTCTTCTCTTTTACGAACATGAATGACGAAGCTTTTATAGGACATATAGGTCGCCTGTAGCATGTTTTACCATTAAATATGACTATTCTTTCAGAGAATGCATTAAAAACGGACATTTACCATAAAGATACCAAAACGGTCTCTATTTGATTTTCTAGACCATTTTTTCCAAGCGATTAAAATAAAAATCACCACCTTCCCTTTGCTTTATCTTCTCCTCTGTGTAGAACTCTTCTATTGCATTACATTGTATTTTGTTTTACTGCCATCTCAGTGATAAACGAGACATAACTACTTCCCTTTCTGAAGTACGTCCTGATTTCTCCTTCACTTTGATTTTACACGTCTATGCTATGTTATCACATTTTTAAGCATCAGTGTCTGTACATGCATTCGTGATCAATTAGGATGGTCCACTTTTTTTGGATGAGTATGAACAAAAGTCTTCTTGTGACACAGATGACACAACCTTTAAAAATCTTTTGGTCTTCTTTTGGAACGAGAACACAACGCTGCATGTTTGCTGTACTTCAGTCGCTCATCTTGAAATAAACAAATCTATGAAATGAGATCAGATGAAGCAACCACACACACACACACACACACACACACACACACACACACACACACACGTAAATATATGAGACTCTGAAGGAACTCCAGCATCTCCAACACCCAACTCGGTGTGACATCACATTGCAAAACCAACAGTTGTAGGAGATGAAAAGTGGGAAACAAAAAGACAGATTTCCACATAACAAGAAAAAAAATGTAGAAACCAGTTAAACGACTTCCAAAAATCAGCTGTCGTGAAAAATCTCAAAAAGTTAAAAGGCTTTATTCAAGCAAAACTGTGACACATGTGGTTTTCATGACTCACCTCTGATAAGTGATGGACTGCAATCTTGTGGCCTTTCCTTCAAAAGCATGCCTGAATGTAGCGCCAGCGCCTTAAAATCAAGATCACTAAAACTTGATCAGGCCACCTCTCAGTCCACTGCCAACTGGTCTTCTGTGGGACTAGTAGCACTGCTGTGTATGTGTGTGTTAAAGAGAGAGAGTGTGTGTGTGTGTGTGTGTGTGTGTGTGTGTGTGTGTGTGTGTGTGTGTGTGTGTGTGTGTGTGTGTGTGTGTCGTGGTGCTGAAGCTACACACTGAAAAAGCCCTGAAACACCACTCAAATAGCCTTTACCCAGGTCTGTGAGTACGAGCCAAGAAATACAATAATGCAAAATAAAATAAAAAGATCTTGCATCGTGACACAGCTGGTTGACTATCTAGACGTAGAGCAACAATAAAGTCTGACCCTTGCAAAATACTGAAAAGCCTGTAGCCTTTTTTCCCCATAAACAGTGTGCTGACAGAATCCCCTGCTGTCCTCCCCTCCTCACAGGCACCTCACCTGATTTAGATTCAAATTAAAGGTGGACTGTCAGGTCGTGTGTTTGTGTGCGTGTGTGTGTGTGCGTGTGTGTGTGTGTGTGAGAGAGAGCAAGAGACAGAGCGAGGGAGGCAGAGAGAGAGAGTGTTTCATCTCGCTCAGCCACATTTCTGTCAGAGATCAAGACCGAAGGGGGGAGCCTGAATGGCAAGAGAGCCTATTAGGTGGAGCAACATGACATTCCCATAGCCCCCTCACCATCCTTATTTTGTCCTAAATGACACACGCACACACACACACACACACACACACACACACACACACACACACACACGTTAGTGTATGTGAGTTTTTGCTGTTGCATTTGCAGTTTCCCTGCTGATTTTTATAGTACATGGCAGTTTCCTAACTGTTTTCATCAAAGGGATTAACGGACCTGTACGTAACACGGACCAGGTTTAATTAGCTGGAGCCGTGGGGGAAACCGGGCCACATAAGATTGTAATCTGAACTAAATGAAGTCTAACAATACGCAAGCAGGGAGAAACAAAGAAAGGAAAGAGGATGTACTTTTTCAAAAAAAAAAAAAAAACTGTAATCCTTCTCAGAGTAAAAACGCACACGCACCAGCAACACAATGTGGATGTGGGCGAAATCGTAGGAAACCAAAAATATGCCCCAGATCTGGTAGAATGGAAGAGTAAGACAGACAGACAGACAGACAGACAGAATGACAGACAGACAGACAGACAGAAGGACAGAGTGCTTAGAGGAGTGCACCTGAGATGCCATGAGGCACAGGGCCAAGTGTGTGTGTCTGTGTGTGTGTGTGTGTGTTTGCATGCATATATGATAAAGCGCACTCACTCACTCACACACACACACACACACACATGAGGAAACATAAAAGCATCTTTATGTGAAATTGACACCATTGTTTTGTTGACTTTCTCTATTTTATTACTACTATTATGTTAACAATTTAGGCCTTTTTTTTTTTTACAGTAATAGAATAAGAGACCAGATCAAATGTATTTTATTATTTGCATCTGCTACATGCGTCTATTTGTCTTCTTCATGACAGCCAAGCATTTTCTAACAGTATGTTGATGTTAAAAGACCAGATTGAATCTCAGAATGAATCAGCAACATGTCTGTTATGTCTATAAAAGTGCAATCAGAGACAGCAGCGGAGTGGAACGACGTATTTGACACATGGCTCATTAATGTTACCGACATGTGGTGTAGTATGTTCTCTCCAGCTCAACCTCCCAGCATGCTCTACTGTAAAGGTGCCTCCCCGCTGCAGACGACCAATTAACATTAACTGGCATCTGCTCTGCTGCGCCGTCGTCCTACAATCACCCTTCCCTCTTCTCTACCAAAACAAGACCGTCAGACAACAGACAGCTAATCTGAAGCCCTACAGATCAGCTCAGTTCTGACTGACCGTCTACATTTCTACTTAGTATGCAATAAATACTATATTTTGTGTTTGCTTTGGCCTTGCTCATCGACACAGAGCAGATTCAAACTGACATACACAGATGTTAAAATACACTCAGCACATCCATTTCACCTTCCATCTCTATTACACTTAATATCAGTCTGAGTGCCTCCGTTTATCCCGTCTCTCTTCCTGGTCTTTCTCTCTCTATCAAGCCCCTTCGTAACCCCCATGCAACAGCAGCCAGGAGATGGGCAATGATATACACAATGACCTTCCCGAGATTAGCCGTCTTGGCTAAGCCAATGCATCGGTAAACAACGCTGGATTGTGACTCAACGCTTGATCCAGACCTGCAGAGGCCACTGGCAGCACCGTGTAGTTACTTGCTTGCATTAAGGATGAGGCCATTGCCTTTAAATGCAATCTTGTCAAGGAGAAGAACCACTTATGCAAGTGGAATAGCACTCGCTGACCTGATCACAAGTAAACACTGGGTTTATCTTCCTGGAGGGTAGCTGGCATCCACGAGTATGCATCCATACTCTCTCTCTCTCTCTCTCTCTCTCTGACACACGCAAACACATAAAATGTGTTTTCCACTTGCTTCAGCATTTTGCAGCCGGTTTACTACGGATGTATGAACCAAAAACAAACAATTTCTCTGGGGTTTAAAAAACGGAAAGAAAAAAGGATGCCGCCATGACTGGATAATGATACCGATTTGCTTTCCTCTTTATGTCTGTCCACAAGGCGACATGCAAAACACTTTTGACGCGCTTGTTTTCTGAACGGACCTCGGCGTAATTGGTACAATGCTATTCAATGCAGCCATCAACACTCAAAATAACGTATCAATGTCATATCGTTTTGTCTGGGATATTTATACAGAGATCACAGACTGCAATATTTTACGTGACATTTTTAAATTTGATGTATTTTCCACAGTCCAGTCATTGACTTTGTCTGTTTTTGCGCTGCACAAAAGGCTGAGACTTACAAACTAGGTCTTCACAGGTCCCCCTGGACCCGAAGACCTGACTTGTGACCCGGCTGTGGTCAGACAAGCAATGACCATGATAGTGCTGACACGCAACAATAACTGCAAAGTGCATCTGTGTGCGACAAGGAGGAACCAAAAGACCTGCAAGTGGATCTACCGAGGAGGTGAAAGGTCAGAGGTAGAGATCAGATTCTGAGAGCACGGTTGATAGAAAATAAGCAATCTTATCAGTTAAAGATCAATGATCAGTTAATGAAGGTCGGCCATTGGTTGGGGGATAAACCTTTTTCATGGGTCTATTGTGCAAAAAGAACCTTTTCCATGTCTATTCAGCAGCTCTTTTCTAGTCAGTCCCAAACCAACCTGTCTCACCTCTCCATTCTCAATGAAATGCAACAGATATTCAAGGTAAGCGGCACAATACTACGAACATTCACACATTTCATAACAGCGGCGATGGAAATACTCATGAACGCAAGATTAAGGAGCAAAGACTCTTGAGGCAATTGCTCTGAATTTCATCATTCTCACTATGTCGTCCAATTAGAACCATGTAACAACCACATTTTGAACACGGCTCAGTTAAATTCCATTAATAAGCTCTAAAAGATTCTCATGGAGAATGTATTCAAATCCTTTAATTTGTTAAGTGCCACTGGGAATCTATGTACAATAAACAAATTTGCCCCGTGCAAACTTAAGCTGCTGAATAACAAGCTCGTCTTTAGCGTACAGAACACGTATTGTGTCATCCACCTGCCAAAAAAAAAAAAAAAAGGCATACAAAGCACCGAATGCTTCTCTTCTCCTTAGTAGTAACTTTCAGAGGAATTCATGTAGCAGGTTTAAGGCACAAAGATTAACAACCGCTTTCGGTTTAATATCTGAAGAGTGGGTAAGATGTTATAAATCTGAAACAGGCTTTCCAGGCTGCTGAACACTCAAAATGATTATTTTATAATCATTCACACATCATTGACCAGATCAGTGACGACTCATCTGTGTCTGACCCTTCAACCCAACGGCCTTGAGGAGACCTTCACTGAAATGATCTGAAATGGGATTTCTGTTATCCCGATGATAGCCTCCATGGCAAGGTTTATGGAGCGACTTATATATAATATATGGACTCAACTACATCCATATAACGTCCCATAAAATAGAAAGTGTAGAAAGTGTAAAATCCTTGTCATACCACTTCTATTTCTATGCTTGATTTATATGAAGTTTAACTGAAAGAATATATAACCCTGAAAAAATAAATCAGCCTCCTCCACATTTTGTATATTGATGGCTTTCAATGAAATAGCATGCTTTGTTGCTGTGAGTCAAGTCCTCGGCAAGTGCTGGTTAATCAGAATGCAATATAAAGAGGATAAACAGAGATGGGGCAGAAATCCTGAAAAAGAATGGTGGTATGTGGGAGTCAAACATTCAAGGAAATATAAAAAAGGTGTTTTTTTGTAAACGTCATTAGAAAATCTAAATGGTGGATCACCTTTCTTTAGAGCTGGTTCATGTCTGGCCTCAACTCACCGTATTCAAATCATCCCGCTGAGGTCTACTTTGAATTGAGGCTGTGAACAAAAGCTGCATGTCTTGATGTGTTTTGTACATGAAGCTATAATCAGATTTACTTCTGCTCTAGATGGGGCATTGATATTATAAGCCTATTAACTTCCAAATTCACACTGTCGGTGATTTTTCCTGCATTTGGCAGTTTAAACTGAGCTACTTTAAGTCTGGACTATGTCTTTAACTTTTTCATTATTGTGTAATATTATGTCCCGATGGCCAGTTGGCTCTTTTCTCCAACAGCATGCAGGTGAGCATGTGTAGCATCGGTCGGCAACCAGAAGTAACCTCGCTGACCCCAATTCCTGCTTCCTACTACTGGCCTCAACTCTGACAGTGGCCTTTCAGATACGTCAAAAATAGACAAGGTGCATATATTTTAGTTGTGAAAAGTACCAAGACATTGACAGAAAAGAATATGTTCTGCTGAGTTCCTGTAAGGAAGTTCATTGCATTACAGCAAACATGCATATTTGACAGTGAGTATCCCACCACCACCACAAGTTTGTCATTTTTACGATGCACTTTGGCGTCCCGAGCAGAACGGCGTGTATTAATGCGTGCGTGCATGGCGTGCTGGTGCGCATGTGCGGGTGTGTTCAATGTGTGAGTGTAATGAGCGAACGCTTGCTTGTTTTAGCTCCCGTCGTTTTCAATCCATCTCCCGAGGCCAGAATAAGCAGCTCTCTTTCCCACAGGCCTCCGCTAAGCCTAGCTGAGAATCTGGCCATGCGGTATCTAATCAACACTGGCATGGCCATTCTGTCTGTGACAGAGGTGGGGGGGAGAGGGGGTAGGTTCCCACTTTGGGAGGGGGGGGGCTGGAGGTAGGGGGCTGGTGTCAGCATGAAAGGAGATGAGGAGGAGGGAAAGGGTGAGGGAGGGAGTGGATAAGATGGAGGCAGGAGAGATAAGAGGCATGTGAGAGGTGAAGGTGGGTGAAGTGGTGGTGAGAATAAAAAAATGACAAAGGTGGACCGGGAGAGAGAGAGAGAAAAAGTGGGAGATGTGTGTTGAATCGGTGAATTAGTGTGAGAACCACGAGGGTCAAAATGCCACGAGAGACAGAGAAAATGTGGAGGTGAGTAAGAGAGTACAGGGAAGAGGCAGCGATTGTGAAAATGGATAGACTGAAGAGAGACGCAGAGAGCACTGTATCTAAATCGGGGACCAATTCAAACAGATTAAGAAAGCAGACAGTAACAGAAAGGCAGCAACAACAACAAAAAAGTGGATATACAGAGAGAGGAAAAAATAGACCGACAGCGAGGAGAGATAAGCTCTACCCATTTTGTCTGTGTCATGTTGAGGGCAGAGAAGAGAGAAACCTTCCATCAGAAGAAATGAGAAGCCAGGCGGAGAGGGAGAGAGAGCGGACGGCAACTAGCCACGGTGAATGACAAGGGGAGCAACCAGCCGGTGAACCGCAGTCAATGATGATGACACAGTGTTTTAGTTAGCCGCCGTCTGATTGACAGCTGTCGAGTAGGAAGTGATGGGGGACTTAACGATGGTCTGAGGGGGTCTGAGGAAGGAAAGGGAGGAAGAAACAGAGCCTGTGGTTTTAGTGGTAGTGTTGCTGTACTGTTACTGTTCTCTCTCATGTCATATTGATTTGCATTGTGTCGGTGACGTTCATCTTTTGTTCAGAGATGTTTTTGTGTTGTGATGAATGTCATTATCTTTATAATGTGTAGCCCGCAGCCTGGCATTCACACTACAGTCTCCATCTCCTTCGGATATTGTTTAATTTCCCCCCTTTAACCAAAGTTTAAACGTTATTTTCAGTCAACATGGAAACCGTGACCGCGGTTGCTAGGAGCAGTAAATAAACAGTCCTAATAAAGAAAAAATATATGTATTTCTACATACTTAGCTACATAATTCCTTCATAGATGACGTGACCATTCTTAATCCCCCCTGCAAAGCCGTGATTTGTCGACTGCTCCTCCATCCGGTGGAAACAGACATCAGTGGCCACGGCAACACCACTTTAAAACTGTGAGCAAATAGGGGAAGTGGGCGACGATTCAGACAGCGGGACCCGGGCTCTGTAACCCATCGTACTGTTACAACATGTTTCTTTGTGTGCTTTTGAGCTTGCGAACTGTATCTCTACCTGCACAGCACTACTGCACCCCCTCATTATGATGTTGCCTTGGCTGTTCCACAAAAACAGAGTTGCTGTTTACCGGCCCACTGGCAATACCACTCGGACACTGCATGTAACATGGCATTATCATGAAAATGCCACACTCGGGGGGCTGTGTGTGTGTGTGTGTGTGTGTGTGTGCAGCAGACCAGCACTGGTTTACTGTAATGAAGTTGCAGGTGCTGACAGAGTTCTTGCCAAAGGGCTGTGAAATTGCCTCTTGTGCGTCCACCACACTCGAGCTGACAGGGAGTTTGGATGTGTGCATATTTTCAAAAGATAGAGAGAGAGAGAGAGAGAGAGAGAGAGAGAGAGAGAGAGAGAGAGAAAAGAAGATAAAGCTGATTCGGGAACGATCTTTGCCATAAAGACCCATATTGACTCACCGGTTCTTTCTTTTTCTCTACCATCAATATTTGATGGATCTATTTCTCAGGTCAAGTGTACATGGCCAACAATTCATTTTCAATATCGCAACCGGCACACCGGTCACACAGTTATTCCCACTCGTGAGGAGTGAGGAAGTCCAGCGTTCTTCCTACACTTTCTGACGCATCCATACCGTAAAGCACAGAGGACTTTCACACAACCATTGAGATATAATGACTAATGCCTCTGATGCAAGTATTTTATTCAGAAATGACAAATTACTCTTTTTTTTAACTCCGCAAAAAATTACACATTATTACACGAGTGGAATATGGATCTCAAAGCAGAATCGAGCAGCTAAATCCATTAATCCCGACCACAGAAAGGCGTTCTCAGTGTAGTCGCACAAATATACGAGACCCACGCACAACGCAATATCTGTCTCCGTTCCTCCCTCCGTCTATCTGCCCGTTGTTCCCATCACAGCGGGAACAGCTGGCAAGTTTCCTCTTCTGGCGCACCCTCAGAATCATTTCACACCACACAAACGCACACACACACACACATCCTCCGGATCTAAAGTATCCCCAGACCTCCCCATCACACCGAATCAAACACAACCCCTCCGCCCATTCCAGAACCAAATCGTTAGGCCCCGTATTGAACGCTAGATCTCCTCCTTCACCTGCTTCTCCACCTGTTTTCCCCGATCGATGAAGCTGCTTGGCGGCCTGATAAACTCAATCTGACTCCCTCCGTTCAGAGGAATGGAGATATTGGATCCACAGATAGGTAGACAGGAAGCGAGGTGGGGAGAGGAAGGAAGTCACAGCTCGTCCCCTATGGCCAAAAATGCCCGGTGCCAGTGTTGGCCCCGCTGCCACAGAGAGGAGGGGGGTGTGGGGGGGTGGGAGCACGTGGGCGGGAGATGCCAAGAGGCAATACGTTATTGTGCAACGAACTAGCAGGTACGACTCAAGTCACTGAACCTTGTGGGGTTTTTCCTCTATTTATTCGTCTATTTATCCACGGTCGACATTCACATCCCTCCTTTTTATGCATCCGCTCAGTCCCTCTCATCCTCCCTACCGGTCTTTACATTTTACACCCTTTTCTCCCCCTCCGTCAAATCCTCCTTTTAATCTCTGCAGCCCATTTCAGCACCGATAACATATATCCTGGCAAGGCAGGATGATGTTACCATGGATACTGAAAACTAGGAGGAACCACCCCCCCCCCTCCCAGCTTCCTGTGCCCCCCTCCCGTAGCCCCACAGGCATGGCTGGGAACTGGAGTGGTGATCTCTGGAGCATGCCCATGTGTGCGTCAGCACAGATATAACAACACTCACGCACACAGAAAGGTAACAAAGAATAATTACATATTTGCCTAACAATATTTCCCTGACAGGCTGATGGAAACATTTAAAAAGCGTGAATATTAATGAGAGAAAATGAGCCACTGAGGTCTTTTTTGTTTGTTTATCTGTCCTTCTGTCCATCAAACAGGATTCTGCATGTCAGGTGACATTTGAGAAGCCTAGGAGGGACGGCGGCCTCATCACACTGTGTCTTAGCATTTATCAAATGACAACGATTGCTATCAAGGGAGCGGGCATTGAAGGTTAAAACATGCAACCTGCATGTAATAGCTGCAAAACCACAGGTTCTGATGAGAGACAGGTTCATCTCGTTACTGACTGTAGAGGCGTCTCACACCTTCACGGAAATCCACTTAGTACAAACAAATGTGTTACATTAAACTGTCACACGACTGATTGCACTTGTGTCTTAACTTTACAAGTAGGACCTATACATTTGCTATAATACTGCCTAAAAAGTGCCGAGTAATGCATGCATTATGACTTTGAGGTTAACCTCTACGTGCCGCACACTTTAACAAATCATCGCATGATGACATTCCTGCAACACAGTCTTTTCCAGTGGCACAGTATAGTAATTTGTCAACAGCCTGTTGGCTGAGCTGTCTGACCATTAATGGGGCTGTCTGTCACAGCTGAGCAGTTCAGAGTAATTACGGCTGTATCACTGCTTTATCAACTGTCTGTCACAAATGTGCTTTTTCAATCTGGCAATTTGTAAAAAATGCAAATGTGTTCGATGTCACAGATCTCACGGGAGACGATCATTACAAAGACTGATCAAAGGCATAAATACGGCGCTCTGTCTATTCATTTGGTGATTAAAATGTATTATTAAGGTCTGAGCCGCTCATGGGAATCCTGACAACACACATAAAGCCCTGACTAACCCAAAGATGACACCTTACTCACGTCTACGTGGATGGGAGGTGAAGGACTTACATTTCCCTGAAGAGCTCATGTGAAGAAATGAAATCAGGTATACTTTGTGTTTGCAGAGAATTTGTATGGATGTATGTATGTGGTCAATGCATCTCTGACACAAACCTCTTTACGGAGACCTGAGCCTTAATCCCATTGTCCCTCTCCCAATCTGTCTCTCTGAGTGTACATTAGCCCTCGTCTAACCCTCGTCTTGTTTGATGCATCAGGAGGGCAAAATAATCGAATTGTGGACGATGAAGCGTTGTAGAACAGGCCTAGCGTAAACTTTAATAAATGGAATATGAATCTTACGGATTAGAGCCCGACCGATAAAGGATTTTGAAGGCCGATACCTATACAAATGTTTGTTGATTTAAAAATGAGATATTCCGATATATCGGCCGATATTTATTTATTTATTTTTATTTCAGAAACGCGTAACAAAAAATTTACAGATTTCCCTAACATTAGTTATTTGTAGTTATTTATTAGTCTTCATTAAAATAATATGATAATGCAGTTTAAAAATAAACTTGTTTATTTTATTGTCACAACGGGACAGAGGAACATCAAAATATATTAAAGTTCTGGTAAATAAAATGTAAGAGATATAAAACTTAAAGTCCTTTGAACAAAAACACCATAACAACAACAACCAAACACAAAGTTACCAGTAAAAGACTTGAAATGCTTCATAAATATAACTTCGAACAAGACTGGAGACAAATTCTGTTAAGTTCTATGAGGGTGTTTCGTCCGTTTTTATTTTATTTTTAAAATATTCATTTATCGGCATTTATTATAAATGCCGATACCAATAGTTTGGAAAATGCCTAATATCGGCCGATAATATCGGTCGGGCTCTATTACAGATATTTATTATTTGTAAGAAATACACACCCGACACTTTAAGTACACTTTGTGTCAGTTAGAAGCGGCTGAGGCTGAGTGGAGCCACACTCAATCGAGTTGTGGATCAACCTGGTGACTTTTAGTGTGCCAAGATGAACAGCTGCATTTTTGAGAAGAAACGACTTTGTTTTCAACACCTTGTCTGAGGGGATCGGACCTATGATTAACGTTTTAGCTTTTACCTGCCAGCGGTGTGCAGAAACGTGTCAATTTAAGATTTACACTCTGCTACGAGTTGTAAACCGTAAAGTTGAGGCTCACTTCGGGATTATCAGCCTTCACGTTACGCAGCAGTTGGGAAGCTGGACACAGGAACTTTACTGCAGCAGACAGTTGGAGACAAAGTGAAACCTTCACTGTACATTTATAACCACTTGACAACTTTACTGCTAATTTCCTCTTTGCTCTGATCGTAAATACCTGTCTGCTCTCGGGGCATTCACCATCACTCTCTCCCTCTCTCTCGTTGGACCACACTCTCTACATACTGAGCCATTCCTCAAAGGAGCTACACTACTCACTTAAATCCAGCTGTGTACCATCAAAGATTAATCGTGGCATTTTGTTTTCCCATCCACGCTATTTGGCACACGTCACGTGGAGCAACGTGCACCTGAAGCCCACAGGGACCTTTCGTTTAAGCTACAGTTTTACAACTAAAAAATTGCATTCTCTTCGTCAAATTCATCGCTCAGCCCTAAACTGTATTTCGTATTCATTTTTAAATATGCATGGAGCCAAAATGTTGCATGCCAGCATCACAACCGTGGTGCATGGTACCACATGTTGTAGGTGTCCCAATTACATGGAGATTCTGCATACGAGTCTCCAGGGCTCAGGGAGTTGGACATACTATACACACACACTACGGTTGGATGATGTATTCAAATTCTCCTATTTCCAGAAAGTAGAAAACAAAACAGAAATAGTTATAATGTGCAGCCGAACAGCTTTCACTTTGGAGGAAAGCTCTGCTTCCAAACTTTTTGAAGGGGGGGGAGGGTGAATCTGCCAAAGTGAAAGATATTATTCTCTCTGTGTGTCGTACTACCTCTTCATTAGCAGGTCTTTGTTTCTGGGTCGGACATGGCAGGTCAAGATGACCTCTTAGTCAGGGGGGGATTGGAGAAGTTGTCGCTTTACTTTGAGCCGTTGAGTAGCCTAGAAGCAGAGCTACAGCGGAGGATGTGTTTAATGTTTTACCAGAAGGCAGGTGGTAAAAACTCTGGCTATGCTTTTGGGGAGAATGTCTCTAGTCCTTCCCACAAAGTCACTGCTTGTGGGGGCGAAGGGTCTCGGACTCACCATCAGCCACTAGTGAGCAGAGGGTAAAAATAAGGTTCTACCGATACTGTAGCTCCTGGGTTTCTCATCATATCAGTGTTCTGCCCTCCACGCCATCGCAGATAACCTGCACAGTTCTGATCGAGCAAATCCTGGACATTAGAGGTTTTCATCTCAGCATTTATAGCCGGCCAAGAGACACCCTGAGGAGGTGTCACTGTAGAGCAGATAGGAAAGGGCATCAAGGATGAGAAAGGAAGTGAGAGGGTGAGAGGGGAGAGAAAGACGACCACCTGAGGGATCAGAATGAGAGGGATGGAGAAGCAGGCGATTAAGTGCTTTGTAAAGGTAAGTCCATTTTCAAAGGCCAGAGGCAGACGTGGAAGTGTGAGCGGCTGAGGGGGGAGAGGAAAGAACCTCTGGCATAGGCTGAGTAGCAGTAGGAGTTATGTGAAAACAAGGGATAAAGGACTTGACTAGTGAGAAGGAGTAGTGAGACTGGAGAGAGGTGGAATGTAAATTCTTAACATGGGTGCAGTGGGGAATGCCGTCTAAAGGCAAAAACAAATATGTGCTGAAATAGGGACCTTTTGGAGGAAAAATCTATTTTTCAGAGCTTGAATAATGCTATGAACCAATAATATGTGGAATGGACATATTCAAAATATGTACATCAACACAGAAGCTTTGTATCCTGAACCAAGACAGCTTAATTACGTATTTTCCCCCCCAAAAAAACGAAGCCATGGATGCGTGGGATAGAAAAGGAAGCTTAAGAGTTTAGCTAAAAACAGCACTCCAGTTTTGGAGACTAATGTCAAGGTAACGCATAAAAATTGAATTGTAATTGTGCCATAAAATATTAGAAAAACTTTTTTGCGCTCCAGACTTGGGCCTAACTGTTCTGACCCTCCAGCATCTGATTAATAAGGCTGGAAAAGCTTGAAAAACTGTGTTTTATGTATTTTGTTAAAGCGTTGCATAACATTGTCTCATATTGGGGCATGTGTATGGGGAATTGCAGGCAGTTAGTGATAGTGATTTTTACACCTGTGTCACCGCTGCTGTGTCTAATAAGGAGGAAGTCGGATGGGATGAGTGCAGCTGTGCTGAGGCTCGGACTGATGGGGTTATACTTGAGTTCAGAGGAACGGGTCTGTGGGATGTGGAGGGTTTATCTCAGGCAACTGAGCAGAGGTGTCTTTTCTCTCAGCTGTCACAGAGTAGCTTTGTGCCTCTCACATTTTTTAACATAATGTACATTGTATACTTTTCTATTAGCGGTGGTATTACATTATCTATGAATATGAGGAGTGATGCGATGTGTGTCGTGGCCAAATGTAGGTGATGCTCTCTCCATTACAGACAAGCTTGACCATCTGTAAACGCCGCTATGTTGGAAGCCTGTTGGAATCTGTTTTAAACCAGACATATGTGCACAGGAAAAGTGTAGCACATTTTTGACAAGCGGTGTCACATTTGGAAAGTCAAGTAATCCTTCAGGAGGAATTTAAAAAAGTACCTGCCAGAAAAATGAGGTGGTGTATTTAAATGAGTTGAAAGCTGCCACACTTCTTCTACAGGCTGCCAAACTCGGTTGATGAGCTCTCTCACACAGATGCACATGCATTTTCCTCCCTGGCACTGTATGTTTGGGAGCAGCTTGTCTTAGCTTTAACCAAACAAAAACTCTAATCTCCAAAAAAAAAGGTTCCTCAATTACGCCGGCCACCTCCGTGACATTTGTTCATATGTCAAGTAAAAAAACAGCTGTCGAAGATTCCAAACCTACCTGCTGTTAGTCTTTTGCAAACCAACTCTGACACTCTCCAAATACAGTATATGCCGGCATCTCGCAGCATACTGGATGATGCTTTTACACCAATTCATCAGCAACATGATGTGCCTCCTTAGTGCAGGGTCCCCACCGAAATGCTGAACGATACTGGTGCAAAACACTCAATTACCGATGGATTTGACATCCTGGTGTGCCGTTGCTCTGTTTGGAACGAGGAAAAGTCACACAGCCATGTCCAACTTTGCAAAAATGTTCTCCTGCCAGGTTTCTGCCATTCTACATCCAATTTGGACGTCATTATGGTCGAGGTGCTCACAAGTCATATTGTAGTCCAAGTCAGTTCCCAAGACTCTAATGGTTATAATGAGTGTTTATCGTCTGCTACATGCCATCTGGTCCCTACACAGAACAGGACATAGCTATAGCTAAGGAATTCAAAGCATGTGCTGTATTATCATCAGTCCATTATCTGAGAGGGAACAGTATTATTACTGTTTCACAATCACAATACTTTTATATAATACCTTGAAAAGTACTGATTTTTATAGCATTTTCGAAAGATTAGTTAAATGCATCAATTTGGTGAGATCAATGAAGAATTTAAGTTCTTATAAACAATTGATTCATAACAACTTGCTTGAATGGTGATGCCATGGTAAAGACAAAAAAGTGGCGATACCCACAGAGCATGATAAATTAGACTGAGGGGTTCAGTAAAGGTCAATGTCGGAAACCCCGAGCCACCTTCACCTTGGGCGTTTCCATGGCGACCTGGAGTCGATCCCACGAGGGGATCCTCCCACCCCAAATTGAAGTGTAAAAAAAAAACATGAAAAATTATAAACTGTGGGCGGAAATGAATGGGAAACACCGAAGGCTACGACATGACAACAACGACCCATAAATCATTACGATTGGAGCGAATGAGATGAGTGACGAGTGGCGAGGAGACAGCACCGTGAATGAGTGATAGGAGGCGGGGCTACGTGGCGACTGCAGCGAGCGTTTGTATCAGCTGGCTGTCAGAGAGAAGATTGGTACCGATGTGTCGTAATAATGAATCCCAAACCTCAAGAAAGTCAAGTCTCAGGTCACTTAAGGGCACATTATGGCACCTCGCCACGCTGTCTTTCTTCTCCGCTTTGCCGCAACATGTTTCATTAAAGAGCATCAACAGTCAGTGTGTTTTAGGATCACATGCTCAGTTCAGTGTGCACTGTATAATCTGTAGGCGGATTTCCTCGTTCCGTGTGAATCGGTGAAGCGGTTTGCTCGGCGAGCAGCCGTTCCCACACACACTCACGACGAGAGGCCCGTCAGCTAAATCGAGATGAACCTTGGCCTTAAAGAGGCACACAGGTTGAGAGGCAAGGCTCATTACAGCGATTTGTCCCTCCTACACGTTCAGCACAAAGTCATCCTAGGACGCTGACATGCAGTGTGTTTGTAGATTAGATAAAGGGAGACTTAAATCACACCAGCTGGGATGCCAAATGGGGCATGGTGTAAAGTTGGATGGAGGAGGTTTTAATGGCCCTTTCCAACACTTGATGCCTTTGCTCAACCACATCCACTCTAGAACTTGGTCTTCATTTTTCACCTCACCTATAAAAACTCATGATTGCATCTTGCACTGGTGACACTATAGTGATAAAAACTATCAGGCATATAAACATGGCAAAGCACTCAAAACTGCTTGCTGCTACAGTCGGAGACATTTCGCCATGATGATCACAGACTCAGGGGGTGAAAACATTAGCAAGGAGTGTCTCTGACATGGCAGCAGGGTAATATAGCTGTTAGAGAGCTGCAAGTTATCCTTTGATGAGTTAAGGTCAATGCTCAAGTCTGCGTGAAAACCAAGTTATAATATGAAGCCGCATGCCGAGAGTCCACAAGTGTATCCACAAAGCAGCACCATCATCATATATTAACAGAATGATATTCAGCTCAAAGCATCAGACACATTTAGAGAGCCAACTCCATCATTGCTTTTCTTCTCCTCTGTGTCTTTTTGCAATAACTTTTATTCATTTTTTGCTTTAATTGTTTTCTATTTCTATTTCCAAGAGAGACTATTAAGAACTCTGATGGAAAAGCTCCATCCTCATTTATTCACACAGAATGAATACACAAGGCTCCTCGACAAACACACACACACACTCTCTCACACACACACACACACTCACACTCTCTCTCATCCCACAAACTAATTTTCCAGCAATTTTTTTTGTGTTGAAAAACCTCAGATCCACACCCATCCATCCGCACTAACAGGAAAATCTATCATAACGCGTCTGACATTTGTTTATCCATAAAGTGCATCATAGCGTTTATTGGACTTAATTTAATAGGTGGAAAAGTTAAAGGACACCCAAATTACAACATTAGGAGTCAGGCTTTTGAACGTGGCACCCAGACGCATCTAAGCAACTGACACAATTATAATTGGACTGAAAATAGAATTAATTATCTCTATTATGAATCATTGGCTTTGTGTGTGTGTGTGTGTGTGTGTGTGTGTGTGTGTGTGTGTGTGTGTGTGCATATAAGAGATGGGTCCAGAAAGCGTGTGCATGTTTGTGTGCCGATATCATTGCTTTGCTGCTCCTGTAGGCTACTTATAATAAGCAAACACGAAAACCAATCAAGTGAGACTTGAAACATTATGTAAAACGCAGGGCGAGCCGTGGACGAAGCCTCGTGGTGATATTTAGATCCGTGCTCACGGAGGATTCACGGCTTGATAAACTTCCTGTCTGTTAATGATGCATTGAAAGGGAAGCTTTTCTGGGGGGGGGGAGCTAGAGGACGGACAATTGTCCATCCCTTCTCCTGTATTTGCTCCCTGCCTCGACTCTATTATTGCTAATAGAGCGTCGGTTCATGTGTCATTGGTGGAGTGCTGTGGCTCTAATTGAATGGGCAGGGGCAATAGTGTGTTTAACCGCGGACATGACAGGATAATGAGGACAAAATAACCTGCTGCAAAATGACTGTGTACCTCGCCTACACAGATTACACATCTATGATTAGCTTTCCTTCCCCTCCCTCAACTCACATCATGGTTTCTTAAGGCTTTATCTGACTCACAAACAGCCGACGATGCACTCAAGGAAATCTAGAAGTCTCTCTCTCTCTCTCACACACACACACACAGAATCTCTGCCTTCTTATCTTGCTTTCACTCAAGCATGACAGCACTCAACAAGGTGTGTTAATGTGGAGTTTTGCAAAGAAGAAAAAGAAAGGGTAATGTCATCCATAACATCCTTATAACAGAAGTGTGTGTGGAAGGAATAGAGTGGGGTCCTTGTTTTCTGTTGTCCGGGCTTCTTCAAACAATCACCATTTCTCAACCGGCAGCGTTTTGCCTGATTCCAAAAGATAATTACCCCTTTTCTGTGCTATTTGTCCTTGCTCAGCGGGGATTCGTGTCGTGGCCCTCTAATTGCACAAAGAGGAAGTAGATGGTACAGCAAATGGCCTCTATTTACACATCATTACTTCGGCAAGAAAAAAAAATCTCCTGCAGTGAAAACATACAAACGCCTATTAATTAGCAAGGCGAGGGGAATGAGAGGGAGTGAGAGAGATAACAGAGGGATGTATGTTGAGGCAGGATTGAGAAACAAGGTTTTGAATATAAGCTTTACTGTCTTTTACAAGAAAAATCTACAAAGATTGAATCTGAAGTTGCGACATAATGATCTCAGGGAGCTTAAATGAGTGTTGGCACTGGCTAAAGAAGGAATCACACCGCTAACGGGGAGTGCAATGACAGATCAATATAAGGTTGTTTTATGTAATCAGCTAAACCTTCTGGCTTTATTGAGGTTTGTCAATTAAGCAGCAATAATCATCATAGCTTTAGTAACAAGAGCTTTTTTAACGAGCAAGGAAAGTAATATTGCTGCACCCGGAGCAGCAACCTTACTGCATCTGGCTTGCGAAGCGGCTGACAAAGTTAGCTTCCATAAAGGATTGTTTGTTTTATATATATGTATACATTTAAAAATGGTAATCTAGGCTAAAAAAAAAAGAGGTAATGATTTGTGCAGCAAGCAAGCGTTGTTTTGCTTGGATTAATGGTGTCACGTTAAAGGTGTGTCCGGAGGAATGAACTGTCACACCAGCTGGGGCTTGGGGGACAGCACCATTACCTATATAATCAGACAATCAGCACTGGCTCCCAATCACACACACAAACACTCAGCATCGCAATCACAGCGCTCACACACACACACACACACACACACACACACACACACTCCCTTTTCTTTCTCTCGCATTCCAGTGAACCTCACCTAGTCCGTGTCGAAAAAAGCAGGTGCGTGTCACAGTCCGATTTCACATGAAATAACCTGGCTTTGCATTTTAGGGTCAGCAAATCTGCAATTATCAAAGTGTACACACTCACAGCGGGAGCTAAATGTCATTAGAGTTTACCGGCTTGTCTGTCAGCTGAGCTCTGCAGCACCACACACACACACACACACACACGCCTCACATATCTGATCTAAACGTCTTCCACTGGCAGCCACTCTCTTTTTCGATAAAGCATCTTACTTTCAAGCAAGACCCACGATGATACCGTCGGCCCACATTACATCCCACACAGCTCACCAGACACTCAACTTGCTTTGCTCAGGGTCACTTTAGCAAAGAGACCTTAGACCAGGACAGTTAAACGACAAACACATAATGCTCATCAAAATGAATAAACTGTTATTTTGTATAAACAAGCTCCATTACTCTATTTTTCATGCTTTTTTAAGGCACTCTGGCACTTTATTTACATTAAAAATACAAAACAAAATCCCATTGTGAATTCATTTTTTTTAATTATGAATAAGAAAAAGGCCAGCTAAGTATTTTTACACTTAACGTGCAATTAACGTGTATTGGTCCCCTTTATTATATCTGTTATAGATATTGGTTCATAATGTGCTTTATTGTACTTGTGGAAATAACAGTAATGCCTCTGATGTTAAAAACTACGTATACGTTCATTTTGGAAATTCATGCTATAACCGTGCATAATCATATCATAGTCTAATCATCAAATCACCAAAGCTTCATCATTTGGTCCCTTCCCCCAAAGCGATTGGACTTTTGCCACATTGTCTTATCAGATTTGGCTTCACACATCTCAACCCAATCACTCAAATGTTCGAGAAGTGAGAAACAAAATTATTGCTCCTGCAACTTCGTCAAAGATACTATTACATCCCTCAGTAGACAAAGAGACAGATGACTTTCCAATTAAGCCCATAATTAAGTTTCACACAAGCCTCTTCAAAGCACACAGTATACTGAAGGAATGACAAAGTACTTTTTGGAGGGGTTAAGAGAGACCTGATGCTGCATAATCACCATAAAACAGCTGATGAATATTAATCGTCTGTTTCGCCCAACGATTTATACTTTTCAATCAACTCTATCTTCATGGTGCATCAAACAGGTGTGATCCTGTCAGCTCCTTGGGAGCCCAGAGTAACATGTGGTTGGTAGGAATGACACACGGCAGGTTAATCTACAACAGATGGGCCGGAGCTGCAGGACGCGGAGAACCCGCTCGCCACAAACGCACACAATGTCACCCTGAACAAACGTCGGGTTCACATTTATGGATGCTGCAGCCATCTGTCCCGACGAGGAAACATGTTCAAAGATACCAAAGGTAAAACAAATTGTGTTTCATGGCTGAGTGACAATGCAGAAGTCACACTACTTCCTGCTGTTATCTGTTGAGTTTTTCCCACTTTTGCATCACATTTCTTTTGAGTGTTGCAGATGAAGAATCCCGTCTCATCGCAATGCAATTTCCACGGGGAGTTTAAAGACACTGGATTCCCTAACGCACACCTTTAAACACACGCAGCGTAAGTCACTTTCCTGCTCACCCTCCCCTCCCTCTCGCTCTCGGCCCGTTTTCCCCTCGCCCGCCATGCACAATATCTCATTTCAAATGGAAGAGGAATGATTCGAAAGGCTTTTATGTCGATTTTTCACGCCTGCGCCAAGTTGAAATGACATCACATAGTCCACAGGCTTTTACCCTCCAGCTCAGGAAATGGCTTCGCAAGCTCATCAACCGCCTCATCAATGTCTATCAATGGGAGTCACACTTACTAAGACCTACCTTGATCCCAAACAAGGGGTGATGCACACACACACACACACACTGATTGGCCCTCAGAAGTGACCTTTGACGTAAACTACGTGTCTCTGAATGCAGATAAAGGTGGAACCTGTGATAAACGTAGTGGCACTAATGTGTGCATTTAGAACGCTTACCCAGCAGCTTCCCTCAACATCACCAGAGGCTGCCGATCAGTGCAGCTGAGTTCTGTTGTTGACTGACTGGTGCACTTGTCTCCTCATTTCTACAAGTGTCCATTCAGACATTTTCAAAAAGCTCTTTTGGCTGATGGAAAACCTCCAATTTCTCCACTGGAGATGTGTTGTAGTGCTTCCTTTTTGCTTGAAATTGATTTATGGGGATAATTATTTACTTGTTTATCAATGATTCCCACACCACTCATGGTTGAATTTTCAACAATTCGATCTAAAGGGCCTGATTCGTCTGCCAATCTCCAACGAATGCGGCTGGAAAAAGTGGTAAAGAAAGAAAGGATGAAGGAAGATTCCTCATTTATAAATAACAACATGGCTATTTCAAAAAGCATGGGCTTACATAACGCAGCAATATCAGAGAATTTATGAAAGATTCTTTAAAAATCAGTTGAGGGGGCGCATAGAAACAGCTGTTTACGGTGCATATAACAGCTGTTGGTGGCTTGCTGCTCTGTCATTCCCCTTCTGTCTGTGGAGTGGTGGAATGGGGGAATGGAAGAAGGAGCAAAAGTATTTGCAATCACGGAAAGCAAGCAGGAAAGTCAATCTGTCTACCGATCTCTGCTCCGAGTCAGTACTAGCAGCGACTGCAAACACACACACACACACACCATATGCACAACAAACAGCTCTGTATATTATTCTGAAACAGCTAAGCGAGGCATGTCCACTGAAGACCCTGAAGCCAGATTAAATGTTTAGTTACAGTTTATACCACATGTTGGCTATCTCACCACTGCAAGCAATTTTTTTGCAGAGCATGCACACAGGAGACTTAAATAATGCAGCTCTTCTGCACTTCCCAGATGTTAACAGAACAAATGAATCAAAGTCTGATAATGGAAAGAGGCGTTTCATGAGGGTCGTGGCGCTCAACAAAATTTATACGCCGTTCAAAAGCCGTAACAGCAGCAATAAAGTAGGAGACGGCAGAGCCGATGACGTCGGCACAAGTTAAACTGGTACACGCCTGCAGCTCGCTCTCATGCATGTCCTTAAGGAGACATGTTTGATGGTCCACCGGTACCACCGATACAGTGGCCCACCTGGATTTATCCCAGTATGCCAGATGGCCAGTACACCACGTGGTGTGGTGATAAGTGCTGTAACGAGTGTTTGGGGAGGGGTTATACCAAGGATGGCTCCAGAGCATCGCTAAAATCCTACGGTCACAGTCTTTTCACATCTTTTATCTCAGATTCACACCGACCTTTAAGAGATGAACATGAAAAAAGCCAGAATCAGTCAACTACAGGCTAGATTGGACCAATCAGATTCCACTATGTGAATTCTAACCAGGGATATCCTTATGTAATACACAGCACCGCATAGACTTTGTTTGAACTGCATGTGCGTGTGTTTCCTTTCCACGTGTGTGTCTGCATGTCCTTGTTTTTGTGTTGTGTTCGTGCATATGGCTGTGTTTTGTTGTTTGCCCGTGTCTCATGTCTGAACTGCCAGCTTGGACAAAGATACAGAGTGTGATATGACCTGGACTCCACTGCTGATTGCCGACGGCCGAGTCTGGGCTAACGTGCGCTCGTGTACGTTTGTGTGTTCCTGTCTGCCGAGCTCGGCACACGAATATCCCCTAAATCCATAGATGAGGAGCCGCTGGCACTGGCAAGCGACCTATGAGCTGATAGGACGGGGTTAGGGGTTCATTCCAGGCGAATGGGCATGAGCCACAGTGCATTGTGGGTACATGTTTTTCTCCCATGTCTGGACCAGCCTGATAAGGCGAAAAGAGCTGGCTAAGGATCAGGGCGAGTGAAACCTCTGTCTTTCCCTCTTTTTCGCAGCCCTCATTCATTCTCAGGTTTTCACTTTCCATTTCTGACAAGTCTCCGCTGTCCTCTCTGGCTCTCTCAATAATCACATTGTTGACTTTCATTCTTTTCTTGCCTTTCTCTCCTCTTGACTCCTTTCCCTTTTCTCGACTTATTGTCTCATTCTCTCACCAATTCATTACCGACTTCATTCTTCAACCTCTTTCCGTTCCCTTTTTCTCTCACAGAAAATACGATTTACTTTCTTTCTCTTTCTCTACGGTTGAAACACCCCATCACCTCCCAGCTTCCCGTTTCCTTTCTTTGGCTTTCTTTTTTCCTCCCCACTCTTGCTGTCAGGCTGTCAGCCCACAGACACGTTGCTGCAACACAAACACTAAGAAGTGGGGACATGTGAGGGATCTGGAGGACTCGGCGATGGTGGAACAGGATGGAGGCTATGAAGCAAGGCTGTAAATCTCTGGGAAACTGACAATTTGATTTCATTTAGATTCAGGGTGCTGCAATTTCAAATTTTTGCTGAGATCTAACTGTATGATTTATGATAAAATAACCATTACCATGCATCATGAACCAGTCGGCTCTTTTGCATTTATAATCATTACGTGTAGGTGATACTAAGGGCGACGTTACATGCGAGTCATCATATGTTCCGACTCAAGGAGCTCCAACAAGGAGCAATTCTGCATGTTAGTGGTACGGAAATTAACTTTGCATAATGCACCACTTCTCCCCCTCGTCTTATGCAACACTATATAGTAAAGGTGATTTACATATCAATGCATAATTGCTTAATATAGGATCACTATGTGTCTAACGATAAAAGGCAGGCGACTTGAGAGGTTATGGATTTGAAGTTAGTATGGAATACAAACAACTAAACATAGCTTTAAAGAAGAAGCCATACGTTAATGTGGTCAAAGTTGCAAACACATGCAAAAACATGCAGCGGCTCATAATGTCAGTCAAACTTCACAGTGTGTTTTTACATGTCTCCATTCATTTAGCGACTTAGCAATCACACCAAACGCATATAACCCACTTACGGTTTCCCCCTATTTTTCCGACGGAGGATTCAGATCGCACATTAACATGACTCCCGACCACATGTTCCTGGCTCCTCTGTTGTGTCGTGATGACACATCTCGCGGTGAGGGCTAAGCGTAATTAAGCCGGGGACTGACTCCATCCGATGCTCCGCTGCACCGCTACCATTTGACTGCGACTTTAATTGCTTTTCTTCCCCCTATTCCCCGCTCGCTAACCCGCCCCGTTCTATCAATCTATTCAATTCCAGCGGGGGGATATGCCTTCATACAAACATGCAAATACGGGAGCGATCGGGAAGTGAGGTGCGTGTGGTCGTGCATGTTTCAGCGAGATTGCACACAATTCTGACTTCACGTGCGCTATCCACACTCATGCATACGTTAATGTTGGCACGTGTCCCAGTGGATGTGTTCGTCGCATCCTCACGCGTACTCATGAGTTGGTGTCTGCCCATGAAATGACTCATACGTGTTCCTCTCTGCACCTGTGGTGCAGAACCGTGGAGAGTGAGGTTTCCCCAAATAGCTCCTCTCATTTACAGCATCTCTGTGGTCTAGGCTTTCTTCGTCTGCCTCCCTTGGCAGCCGCTACTGTGAAGCTCCTGACCCTCTTTACCAGACGAGCATTCACACAAGCACGCATGTAACCCACTTCAAGCCAAGAAGGCTGGTTTCTGTGGAGCAATCTCGAGTATTTCATGAAAACATACAATATGGATGTTCTCTCTTGGGGCAATGAGTAGCCCTAGATGAAAGCGTATGTTGAAATGACATATGGGACGCCAGGAAATGGGCCGACATGCATTCCCGGCTTTCCACAGGCTGCGTTACACACAGCTGAACCACGCACGACCTCTCAGGATCAACAGCTAAAAACACAGGTTGTTTTTCCTGTTTCAACCCACCTCCACTGAACCATGCAATGTTTGCCTGTCCTCCTGACCCCGTGACTTTGACCTGAGACCAGACTGTCAGAACTTGTGTTAGAATGCCGCTGACCCTTCAATAGAAACATGGAGGACAAAGCAACGAATGCAGCAACAAACATGAGCAGAAACCCTGAAGTAACACACCATTTAGGCATTGCTAACACAGGTATGTGACGTGAGTGTGAGAAACTAGAAAGAGCATCTTCTTTTATCTGACAAGGTTACAAAGGATCAAAAATAAATACTTCCCTGGACAAAAAATTAGTAGTAATCTTACAGTTTAGGGGTTTCCTGGTGACCGTAGAGCCCTTAGCAGCAATAACTGGCACTCTACTGTAAGTAAGAGTCAAGGACACCCTATTACATGATATAATATATAAAAAAAACTATAATTCCATATCCAATCTGTTGAAAGACCCAGTGGTCAGTGCACACTGATTAGCATATTAATGATTCAGTAACCGACCCCGTTTGAAACTGAAGCTTCGGCGACCTTTAAAGTCAAATCCACCAAATGCGACATTTGAGGGAGCGTTTTTAAAGTGGAGCCATTTTCAACACGATGGATTGACTCGCAGCACGAGATGTAATTTATTAAGAACCAGAAGAAGAAAAAAAAAGAGATGCTGAGCAAGCAAAGTTCCATTCATGTTCCGCATTAATGATCTCCAACTGGATATTTATTCATGGCCCTTATTCAGGAGGGAGGCAATGCGCTCACCCTCTCGGAGTGACAGGGATAAAGCTTCATTACATAAGGTTGCTGGCAGGGATGGCTGGTGCTCAGTGGTACAGAACCTGCCAACAATCCAACAGAGCACCGCGCACACGTTGATCATTACACAGACTCCTGCATCCTAGTTTCTGGACCTCTATCCGTATGCTCGTACAATCATTTCCCCTTCACTTAGCTAATTTCTTATTTTTCGCTTTCCCTTCCATCCTGTCTTTCTGCCAACCCTCTCTCTCTCTGTCTCTCTGATGCATCCTACTTTCCCCCTGCCTTTTGGGATCAAGCTGAAAGGCGGGCGGAGAGAGCAGCCCTGTCTAAGTCCCGGGTTGTCCTCATAGAATGTATAATCCTCTTGATGTTCCGTCACTGTTGTTGCACACTCTTGAGAGGGAGGCCCGCTGTGAGAACATCCATACTGTACGTATGTACAAAGCACCCGAGAAGAAGAAAAAGCAGCGTGTACGAACAGAGCAACGTATAGAAAACGATGTTGCACGTGGCAAAGAATCACGGAGAAATGCCAACACGCTGTTCTCTGAAACATTTGTTAAAGCTTTAGTAAAAAGACTTCACGCTGCATCTGCTTCTACGGTCGACCTTCTGACTGTATTTGTTCATCACATCCTGTATGATTCATGTCCCATAAACCCCAACCTGCACCTATCAGGTCAGCCGCAGTGACCCTCATTTCTCCTCTCGTGGAATTCATCTCTTACTGTAGCCAAGGCCGAAATTGAATTTCTATAGATACAGATTAATGTGGCGGAACTGAGTGTTGTAGAAGTGGGTGGGAGGGGTGAAAGGATTCTCCTCTAGGGCATAGCAACACGGCTACTTCAGAGCAGGGCGAAGATGTGTAAAAAAAAAAAAAAAACACCCTGACTACATATTATGCAATAAATATGGGTAAGGCTGAAAACGATTGGATGGAGAATTTTAAAGGCTGTGTGTGGAAATGATTAATGAGAAGATTGCGGCGATAATTTTAGACTGAAAAAAAAAATGCAGTTTGGGAGCCAAAGTGGAGCACTGCTGTAACAACCTCTTTAGATGTAAAATGACAGTCGTCCCTTCAGGGCGGAGAGGGGCTGCTCCCACAGTCTACCATGGAAGTGTGACTGCTCTATAAGAGATTGGATATCGAGAGTTTGACTGGGCCTGATAAGAGTTATATCACCTATATTGGACAGGAGGATGAAAAGGATGAGATGACAGGGAGAGAGAGAAAAAAAAGAGGGAGGGTTGAGGAGAAGGAAGGGGGGGGGGGGGGGGGAGGACACCAGAACTGAGAGAGCGTGAGAAGGACTGAGAAATGGATGGAAGGACAAAAATAGCATTGTGTGGCCATGCTGTTCACTTTCATTTTCCATGTCCCAATATCCAATTTACAGCCACACACACACACACACACACGCATGTATCAACCCCAACCCCAAATTACACACACTCCAATGCACAAATGTACATATAAAAGCACACACACAATCTAATTTACCTTTGGGATAAAATTGATCTGTTCTCACATTCATTGACGCCTCCACACTCGCTCCATTCCTCAGTCCTGTTCCCACCTCCATACTGTATATTGTTAAGGTGTACCTTGCCATAAATTGGGAACAAATTGACACTGAAACATAGGCAGACTATGTACACGTGTACACGCACACACACCCACACACAGCCTGACTGCAGCTGGTAGAACTCCCCAGGGTGCTGTCCTGTAGCTGTGCTATGAGAATTAGAGCTCTTCCTCCTCATTTAAAGGGGGCCAGATTGGAGTGATAGATTGTCAGAGTTTGGGAGGAGATAAAGAGAGCACAGGAGGAAGGAGCAGCGAGAGATAACCACCGAGGTGCAGGGGAGGAAAGAGAGAGAGAGAGAGAAACAGAGGACCATTTGCCTACTTGTGGTGTGAATTCCTTTTTTCTCACCAGATTTGAGGCTTAATGTTGATCTTCAAAGACCCTTCATGCTTTTCACGAAGGACATGTAATGAAGCACATGGATGTGTGTGTGTGCGTGTGCACACGAGTGCATGTGTTTCATTTGGGCTGAAGGAAAAAAAAAAAAAAACCTAATACCTCCACTGGGTACAGGCTCTTTATCCATTTTGCAAGCAAGGGAATCCACTTCTATTAAGACTATCATTACAGCTCTAAGCCAAAGAGGAAGCAGGCTAATCGCACACGCACAATAAAACGACCTATCGTTTACCTGTTTTAGGTGCCTGCATGTGTGTGTGTGTGCATGATATTCAGCGTTATGTGTGTGTTTTTTTATTTTGGGGAGTCTCTGTGTTGAGCCCCCAGTGCAAAGCATGGGGGAAACATTTCAGAGGAGGCATGCGGGGGAGCTTAAAGTGCCCCGGCACGATGTAAGACGTCAGCACTCACAGCTAATGACCTGAGTGAGATCACTGACACTGAAACAACACACTGACTGAGCTGCAGCAAAGAGCCTTGGTCGGGACAAGGACACAAGAAAGAGAGGCAGATGTTGACAGAGATCTGAACAACAGAGGGGAAGAGATCAATTGCTGTACAGAGACGGCGGGAAGTGATAGTGAAACACTTGAACTGGATGTTTGCAGAGAACGAACATGCACCGCCAAGTGTGAATTGTTCCCGAGAATATAGATACATCACAAAAACAAGAGTGAAGAAATGCTCCCATTCCTCCACGCACATTCGAACGGCTTCCAAACTCGAATTTAAGCTCACACATTACCCGTCAATAAAATGTGTTAAAGGCCTTAAAAACAGACAGAGACAGGGGAGATCGTTAAAACTTGACCAATGACCTCTCTCGCTTCCGATCACAGCACGTTGCTAAGCAGCTGGACAACAGAAAAACATCATAACTGGAATTTCGTGAGCCGTGCAGGTTGTTGAGCTCTTTCTTTTTGGTGCATTTTGCAATACACGTCCTTGCATATGAAAAATCAATACCAGTAAGAGTCAGTAGGGGGATTAGCAGATTTAGCATTAAAAAGTGGAAGCACAAACAGAAACGTAAAAACATCCAGTTGAGGTTCTACAAGAAGCTACACGCTAGAGGTTTGTCATCGCCGTGAGGTTGCCAAGCAACCATCGGAGACTTTATGCTAACTGAGCTAAGCTAATCGGGCCCTGGCTCTTGCGTGGCGGAAGTGTCTTCTCTCAAAATGTCAAAATATCCCTTTAAATATATTAGACAGGAATAGACACAAAGCATCGTCAATAAGCACATATACAAGCATAATAATGGTGATGTGATTGAGTTAGTTATTTTGTAGAAGCGTTGTTTTTCTTCATCAATAGAGAGAATATGTGACAGATTATCAAAGTGAAATTGATAGTCATAGATGCTGAAGCAGGGAGGGAGAGACGGATACAAAAGGTGCAGATTGAGAGATGATGAAATAAGACATTACATAAGGCAGAGAGAGAGAGAGAGAGAGAGAGAGAGAGAGAGAGAGAGAGAGCACTCTGTTCCACTGCTCTCTCAGATCAAAGCGTTTTGTTTAAAGATTCCTGTCATAAAGAATGGTATTCTCTTTCAACACGCTGATATTAAACAAAAAAAATGTATTCATTCCTCTTCATTTGACTGTCACACTGTAGCCCCGGCCTTCCAACACAACAGACGAGATGCAAGGAATGATTTCTTTTCATGGAGAATACATCATTAGCAAGTTATCAACCACAAAGCTCACTATGCATCCTGTAATAAAACATAATGTAAAAAAAAAAAAATGTATCAATGCCAAAAATCCTTGAGGCAGAAACAACCATGTGTGCAGTCAACCCTAAAACTGTAACTGTTTATACAACAGATATCACTGTGTGCAGCTCCAAACATTTGATCTCCTTCAGCGATGAAGAAAAATATTAAATCAGCAATATGCAAAGAGTGAAAACAATATTCAATCTTCTCTGCCTGTTTTCTTTGTGCGATAAATGGAGTTTCAACGTGAGCGTCCGGGCAGGTTGGCTGTGAGAAAATGAGAATTTGGGCGCGTTGAACTGGGTCATCAAACAGCCGAACATGCTGCAGTCAACCGGAAGATTGCATGCAGTTTATAAAAAGTTATCAATCTGGGGAAGTTATATCATGACGCAGGCTTTCATGTACACACACACATCACAATTACCAAGGCCTCATTCATTATTTACACTATCATATGCTCAGACATCCACAGATGGGCATACCTGTGTTTTTCTATCAACACATATTCCAGTATGTTATTTCATAAGACATACGCCGAAACACACAAACGTTCTCTGCTTCATACAGTCAGAGTCCCGCCTTACTTCTGTGCAATTTTCATTTGATTTTAAACCCACTCTATCATAGCTGAGAGGTGCCAATGAAAATAATCACTGCTATGATTACACCATATGATCACTTTAGTCACTGAACCTATTCCAATCTCAAAGGTGCAATACAATTATGAAAAGTAAAGTTGAAATGACTGGTTGGATTAATTGATTATTTGACTGATGAAGGAGAAGATAAATCATATTAATCCTTATTTGTAAAGGTGGTAATTACAAGAATGAGGTCATTTCAATTGTTTTTTTGATTCATTCTATGGTGACATCAGCCGTAACTAAACTCGGGTGTCAGCTGTACTCCAGACCTGGTTTTCCCCTTGTCTCTTGCCTTCGCTCTCACTTCAGAGAGGAGGTTCTGTGCATCCTGGCGTTATGGAATGGAAAAAAGTTGCATTGAATAGTGTCACAAAAAGTCGGTCGGTCTTCTTAGGTTGGAAAAAAATCTGTTAAGTAGCACTACTACAAGAAAACTATTGGTCAATTACCTAATAATGAACAAAAGTATTTGTTGTGAAAGAAAATGAATAACACTGACCATAGTGGATAAAGGATCAAATAAAATCTCAGTCCGGGATTAAGACAGCCCACATTGGAGTTTTGAGTCTGAGACGCTGTACAGTCGCTGTCCATGGTGCTAGTTTTGAAACGCCGCCTAATCTGGCTGAATTTCCCCACAGTGTCAAGCAGCAGTGATTGGTCGGCTTCAGTTCAACATGACCAACAGCTTGATTGATTACACTCGCTTCAGTGACAACATGGCTTCAGATTGTTAGAGCGCCTCGAATGTTAATCTCTTACCTTGGGATGCAATTTCAATACTTTACCCATCCTCCTCTCGCACCCCATTCCATTTAATTATCCTAACAGCCTTGCCAATCAGATGTGAGTGTGATGAAATGGAAATGCATTGATTAGTGGATTTATTGCTGACCTATTGATTAGTGGTCGGCTGATTTATCGTGCCGATTTATGGCATTTTGAGATGATCAGCCAATGCCTGCGCTCACGAGGTCGATACGCAAAAAATGACACATCTGTAGGCAGCCTTGACCGGCGCCGCAAGACAGGAGCTGCCAGGGCATTTTATTCTGAAAGGGCCGGTCCAGTTCCGCTTACACCCCGAGTCTGAAGTGAGGTCCCACCACTGATCTGTAATAGGTCTGTAGCATCAGTGGGTCCCACCCCCTATAGCACTTTTGTGTCCCATTTGTTGTTATTATTAATTACATTGTTGTATTTTATCAGATGCAAGGTTCAAGGTTCCTTATTTATCACGTGCACAGAGATGCAACGTAAAACATGTTAACAAAACATGATATCGGCATTATAGATCTGCCATCGGCCGCCCTGCTCTCTAAATATCGGCATCTGCCTTTGAAAAACCCATATCGGTCGACCACTACTATTGATTAGCTGATTAGGATCCATGCATGTGTGAATATGCCACAATGTACAAAGAATGTACAAACGATTCATTAAGTTGGTCCTGCATCTATACCACTTGTATCTTTTGGATGGAGCATTAAAAGAATAACTCAACATTGTATGATATATGTATGTTTTCATGCTAAGCTAAGCTAACTGCTGCGCCTTGCTCCGATATATAAAAACTTGAGTTTTTTATGTTTTGGGTCCACATGCTCAAGCGAAATGGAACATGTAGCTTTAATGAAACATGCATAAAGCTGCATATAAAATCCAAAAGCCATAAACTACATACAACCCACGAATACCCAAATGCACACTATAAATCCTTCAAAACAGTGTCACACTCTCTACACCGCTATAAATGGTGTTCATTAAGCATATCGAGGGGATTCACGACTGTCCTTGGACATCATTAAACAGCCCTCTGTCTCCAGCATACAATTCCCCCCAGATAGTTAACGGGTCAAAGGTCAGCGTTCAGTGTTCATAACTCTACTGCGAGGGTCGTGAAGGCTGCTGCTGCGACTACTAAGGTGGGAGCTGTGGGGGAATGGATATAGAATATGTATCCATGTGTGTGTTTGCGTCTCTGATGTTTGTACGCTATACGTGACAAACGTCCACAGTGAAAGCTAGAAGTGGTTCACCAAATTATACATTTATTCTGAGACTGCAGGTCCTTTCAGCATCGATTCTCATAAATGATTCATGCTTAGTGGTTCGTAGTCATTCTGTACAATCTGTTACATTAATTCAGGACCAATGTATTCAGAAACAAAGGGTACAAACACCGTGACCACACATTGTTCCCTGAAACCTGGATTTTATTCTTTAAAGCACCACATGTATTGGAAAGTATAACAGACAAATGTGGTAACGCCGTATTTGACTTGCCATAGTGTTGAGTGGAAGCGTGCCAAATAGGAAACATAAAGTCTTTGTGTGGCTAAATAAAGGAATGAGGTGTTAATTGGCAGCTTATGTTCGCGTTTTGGCTCATTAGTGGGATACTGTGTTAATTGAAATCTCATAAATGCGGTATTTGCTATTTAATTGAGACATAAACAAGGAACGCTTTGAGACATCCGGTTACTTTGAGGTCTGGTCACACACAATAGGAGAAAGGAAGAGTGAGAAAAAGGCCCTTCCCTGAGGCGAGTGCGACAACATGCCATTTTTTTCCCAGATTCATTCAACACTCAAGTAGCATTTGTCCTCAACACGTCAGTAAGTGTGAAAGTAAGAGAAATAAAGACTGTGGGGATTTTGGGAGACGCAAGACCGACCTCCAGTGAATTCCCTTTCACGTAATGTTTCGTGTATTTTTAAATTCTGGGGTTTTTATGTAGTTTTTCCAATAGGGGTTTGTAATTAATTATTTTATTTGTGGCCTCTTTGTTGTGAGTAACATGTTATGTAACGATGCTTTTATGTTTACGTGCACGGACTCCAAATAGTACTGTAACATTATTGTCGTTTTTTTGGATTGAAGTTGTCTCCACTACTTAAATAAACTCAATAATAACCAAAAAAAAAAAAAAGCACTCAAAGATCATAATGTACCGGCGTATTATGGGTGTCATTATCTCGCTACATGGCAAATTTAATCAGATAATCTGTGGTTTCCGAGAGCTTGGTAATTGGAACGATCGCTGGCGTCCCAATCTTAATGATTTATCTTGAATTGTAACTGACGCACTTCATACAACAATGCAACAAGCCTGAAAGAGCAACACGTCGGCTGCTCCAACGATCACATGGCGTGTGATTAAACAGACCCTTGTTATCAGCCCGGCGATTACAACATAGTAGCGTGTTGCACTCCATTGGCCGTAAAAACAAAGATATGCTGACGTGCAGCACACTTGTCTGCAGCACTGGTGCAGCATCTGTATCATTACAAAGGAGCCCACCCCCTCCCTCATAGAAGTCACATACATAGAAAATACAATACAGATTGGTTTTGTGATACAACATGTTCTTTCCACATGCAATATGAATATGCTGCATAAAAATATGTGACATATATAATAAAATAGGAACAAGATAGCCATCTATATCAATCTCTCGGCTGTCAAGGCTTTTAAGGATAGTTTAATAACATTTTTGTGCTGAGACCTACTGTATCTCTCTGCCTTACTGTATCTAAAGTAGATAGAAAAATGGGTGGTGCCACCTACGGGTGACAGATTGTATTTTGCTCCTTGGTTACACTGTATAATGTAGGTGTCAGAATTGACATTAAGAAGAGGAGATTTTTACAAATGTTGTTGTGTTAGATTGCTGTGTAGGACGAACTCCCATACAGATTCAGCCCGTGCTGCTAAACTAGATGGTATAAAGCACTGCAACAGTGCATCTTTTTTACGTAACACACATTTATTTTTAGCATGAGAGATATTTTTTTTTTTTTTTTTTGCAGAAAACATCCCAGCCCCCATATATTTTGCATAAGATGGAGTGTTATTTATGCTTTATGATTATGGGAGGCGACGGAATAAAACGGGAAGAGACAGTGACGAGAGACGAAAGAAGTGAGAGGACATTGTATTAAAAAGAGAAGGAGGCAGGAGATGAAAGAGACAAAGACAGGCAGACAGACAAAAATGCAAGGTGGAGACAAGAGAGGGAGGGCAGAAAATGAACAACTTCATGACGAGAACCAAAGAAAGGATCATTAATGTATTCACTGCATGCAGCAATTTCTTTACACAGTTACTGCACAGCACTGCAGAGGCATTAGCACCATCTGATTTCCTAAATGGTTGAGGAGATGTGCTCCCTTGAAACTAATAGAGAAGTGGCAGTTAAGACAATTCCATGTGTATATATATATATTATAGTATGATGATCAAAAGTACTATGTACTAAGCAGATATATGTGAAATATGAGCAAGGTTCATATTCATATCAGAAAGACGTATTAAAGTTTACAAGAAAGGATCAAAGAAGACAGATTTTTCTATTTCAGATTCTGTTCTATTTTATCCCGCTGAGTCCCCATCAAACTCCAGGCTTAAACTTGTTAAAAAATCTCGGTTGTCAATATCGCAACTATAGAATTATTTCAGGAGCGAGACACAAGCTCCGACAGATTAAATCTACACCCTCAAGCATGTCCAGGAAAGAGCTCCTTCTGTGAAGGTCCAGATAAAACAGCACAAGTGTGCAAAGAGACAGTGGACTACAAACTGTGTGACGGTTTCTGGGTGGCCTTCTGGCTAGATGCACCGGATGAGAGAGCACATGGACCAGTGGAACTTCTCTCTTTTTTAGGTGTCCTAGTTCAAGGAACACCACCACCACCATTAGTCAGGGCCCTGACTAATATAGGCATTAGTCTTCTGAAGTGGCACTTGACCAATTGCTTGCCATTTCAAAGGTCAATGGGAAGCTGTTGTAATGAAGTCGATTACTTGTTGAGCAGTCATATCAGTACAAACTTGATTCATTGTCAGCTCCGGATCATTAATAAAAACTGAGTTAGTGTAGAGCTACCGCCTGTGCAGACACACAATAACAAAAACAAGTACTATGGGGGGAAAAACTGCCTTCTGTCCACTAGACAGGAAATCCCCCTCATTAAAGATAGTAAATCCTCTAAAACTTAAGTTATTCACACACTGACAAAACCAAATCAACATATAAACACCAAGTTTGCATTCAAGGGCATTCATTTACACTCTGACGTCAAACAGAGTTAATTCAACCACCAATGCAATGAGCTGCTGGGTCTAGACCCTGTAAAAGTGTCAAGACACCCATACTTCAGGTCTGTATCATGCACACACACACACACACACACACACACACACACACACACACACACACACACACACACACACACACGCTTCCACTCGTTTTTTTTTTTTATAAACTGCATGAAATCACAGCAGGTTCTTCTGGTTCTGTGTGTTTGTATTAAACATGGGATTAGATTGGATTACTGGTTAAACTTGAGAAGACACTAATTTCTTGGTGTTAAACATCAATTTAATATTAAAATCAAAGGTTTTGCCTATTAAATGTCCTGTTTGTACACTGTTTCTCTCACTATGAGCAAATCACAGAGTTATAATCATATGCAAACACATCGGTGCTTTGCAGGGTACATAATTGCTGCAACGTCAGCCGTGTCTGTAGCAGTGCATCATTAATGCACATTCTCGAACACAGAAAGGCGTGTGTGCACAGACACCAACATGCACCCCCACAATCTGTCAGACATATTTCCTGTCCAAGGATGACACAAAACATCACTGACAGCCTATAAATCGTAGTCACACACAAGCATAAGTGTGCGGTTGGCAGCAGCGAGGCAGGTAATAAGTTAGAGGGACATGGGAGGGAAGTGCTTGTCGTGCAGAAATCTCCAACAATAATGATAGGCCCATTACGGTAATTTCACAGTGACAGCCTGATGTCTCCCTGGGAGGATTCACCTCTAGATTCACCAACATGGACCAGGCTGCAGGTTCAGCTGCTGCTATTGGCATTAAAACAGTGGAAGACTTTCACCTCAAACTGAACAAAAGCAATTCAAAAGCGGTGGCAGTTGAAATAGACATCCTGAAACCAAGCTCCGCCCTCCATGAAAATCATCATCTCTTACAATATCAATATTTTAAAAACTCATTTTTAATTCATTTCAACAAGTATCTCCTGAGCTAAACAGGAGAGACAACACGGTGGTAGCCGTGTTGTTAATTCTGGAGCTGCTGCGTATCTGGACACAGAGGGAATGAGGGATGGGAACATTTCCTGTTTCACAGCTGGGAGCCCTGCATTTAAATAAAACATATTCAACTTTTAGTCCCACAGAGAGAATCACTTATTCGCTGTTCTTGCACTAAATCCAAAAAGGTCTCCGCTTGATGACATCATCTTGGGAAGCGAACAAGCTAAGCTAACATTTTAGAGGGCGTTTGGAGTGGTTTTACTTCGTATAATGTTTATTTCTGAGAGCTGCTGAAATCACCCACCATTTAAAAATGTCCACTGGTGCAATTCATGAACGTTTTTGTTTTTCATTACTTTTACAGCACCTTGGGTTGCTCTAAATACCATAAACACACACAAGCATAGAGACAACACTGCCTCTACCCTCATCTAAAGTTCCACAGTAAAGCACACTTACTGCTGTTACTGGAACAGCAACAATATGCACATCCACACACACACACACAAACACACACACACACACATCCACACACAAACACACACACACACACACACACACACACACACACAATGCACATTCAATCAAGGATTACACTGATATTCATTTACCCAGGCTATACAAATGCAAATGGCTGACATGTGAGCCCAGCCACTTTACTCGCGTGCTTCAACATCACAGCGACGCTGTTCTGTGAGACACTTTGATAAAGCCGGATCAAAGGAGAGGCATTCAAGACCTCCAACAATAGCTCTCCTTTAAACAGCGCCTGTAACTGGGAAAGCACACAACTGAATAACGACGAGGTTCCAGGCTAAGGATGTCTGCAAACAAGCCAGAAGCACGCATTCACACACGTTATGTTGCTGCTCAGGTGATGAGGCGAAAAAGGTGTAGTTTGCCAACTAAACCTGGCTACTTCTCACAAAATACGCAAGACCAACACAAGGTTTTACATCGAGGTGCATTGTTGAATTCATTGTAACACCGGTCTCCTGGGATAAGATGTTGCACATCCACCTCTTCCTAAATGTCTGCCATCTCTAATTCACCGTTTCTGCTCAGCCATCCCTACAAAGCCTCTCTTCCCTCCTATTCTGCCTCTTTCAGTCACAGTCTACCTTTCCTTTCGCTTGGTTTCTTCACCTTCACCCTTTGTGCCAAACCTCTTGCTATTTCCAACACTGGACACTCATTTTTTTCCTTTGCTCTCAATCATTTATAAATCTTTGCTTTCTCTCACACACTTTTTCTCACTGCTTCTTCCATTTCTGTCCCTCTCTGTGTGCATCTCTCTAACATCGTGCTCCCGTCTCCATTTTTGTCCTCTCCTCTTTGCGCATCCCCGTACTTCCCAGGCTCAGCGTTCTGCTGGCAGTTTTGCCACTCACTTCATTTTGGTCCACATCCTTCCCTCTATCCCCTCTTAAAGCCCGCCTTACATCCACTGGGTTATGCTCTAAGTACACTTGAAGGAAGCCAGGGATGTGCATGAGCAGCTTTTCCAGCATTCATTTTGTATCCTCACACCACTTTCTACTTATCTCCCTTTGGAAAGTGGCAGGAACGCAGAAGGGCTGCCTGACATATTTTTACAACATCTCCCCGGACATCCTTTTTTTTTTTCAGTTCATCCCCACTCTCCCTTCCCCCTGTGTTCTTTTTACCTTTAGCAGGCGTACAGATGGCAGGAAGGCTGCATGGCACAGTTTTCTGATGGTCCAGTTGAGTGGCCGTGGTGCATCCAGCTGGTTCATGATGCCCACTCTTCACGCTGCAGCCACTGGTGCCCGGCGGCTTCTCCCGGGACCAGGATCAATGCTGCCCCACCAGGGGGGCAAAAATGGGAGAGGGTCTCCAACTCCGACTGCCGAAAAGCACGCAAGTCCCAGGGCATGACCCTCGATGGACACCCATCAACCGCTACTGCCACCACCTTGAAGCCTTTACTCCCCCGAGCAGATGAAGCCCTCACCTGGTCAGCTCTTTGCCCCCCCCTCCCCTCCCTCCCTGCCCTCTCCTCCTCACCGACCCACACAGATCCAAAGAGTCCGAGGCAAGCCAAGCCTGGAGCACCAGGAACATCTGTATCCTCTTCCACCAGTAGCCCGAGTGTACTCTCTGGCGCTCTGGTGCGAAAAAAAAAAAAAAAAAAAAAAAAAAACCAAGAGAGCCAAACCAAGAGTGTACAGTATTTTCCCAAACAATGGAGCAGAGCGCAGCAATGCACAGAAGAGATACGAGCGTGGAGCGTGAGAGGGATGCAGGTAGAGAGGGAGAAAAAGAGGAGAGAAAGAGATGGAGGAGAGATGGAGATGTGGAGAGACGAGCAGTGCAGTGCAGTGCAGTGCAGAGGGGAGAGGAGAGACGGAGAGTAGCGCAGAGCGCATAAACGGAGCAGCCTGACAGGCAGCGGCTTAGATTCGAGGCTGCAGGCGCACTACTGTCTCTAAGATGAGAGGAGGAGGAGAGAGAGGGGGAGAATGGAAGAGAGAGAGACAGAGAGATGGAGGGAGAGAGTGAACGGGGAGACATAAAATAAGATCCAACTCAACTGATGAACAAGCTGAAATTGAAACTAGGATAGGATGCACGAGAAAAAAGGATTGCTTCTGCGCATGGGGGGGGGGGGGGGCAAGCGATGGAGAGAGAGAGAGAGAGAGAGAGAGAGAGAGAGAGAGACAGAATTGACGGGAAGAGATCTGATGAGGCACTGTATGGTGGTCGAATGGGAAACGGGTGAAGTGGAGTCAAAGCCCCGTCTTCTAGAATGGATTCAGATGGAGATTGAGGATGGAAGCACATGAAACAACTTGGTGATGTGGCAGCGGAGACGAGTACGACCTACTTACTCATCTGCATGTGTAACATTGTATTTTTTTTTTCTAATTGAGCCGAGTATGAACAGAATAAACTTGTGTGTATATAATATATTTTACTTTATCTACTGCTGATAAATTAACAACATCTAATCAGGCTTCTCACATCAAATTTTCTTTTTTGACGAGAACCAAATATTTGAAGTTTTGTGCTGTACTTTCTTCTTGTTCCACCTCACAGATGCCTACAGTCATCTTACTTTATCTTAACGTCTAACTATCTATTGCAACACAAGCCTGAGATTATCAGGCTCCATTATAGGCTTAATGATTTCTGTGTTTTCTCAAATGGTAGAGCTGTACTACAGGGACCTGGAAGAGGTGCGACCATGCAAGACCATGCAAATGTGGTTCACTGACCCATGCAAGCACCCACTCTGGAGACAAGAGAGGCTGGAGACATAGATGGTGAACTGGAGTCAGATCATATGCTTCTTACATAGATCCACTTTATCATACACATTCAAACTAGCAGTGTGATTTTGTGCTAGTGAGTCATAACTACTCCATAAGCATCTTTTAATTGTAAAAGACAGAAGCCAGCTGAAATGGCTCAATATTTCACCAGTGCTGTCTGCACCCCTGAGGGCAGGGTAGAGGCTGAAACACTGGGGGTCAGATCTGGATCCGGCTGCTGAAATGATCAACATCGGTTGTAGAAATCCAAGACTTTAAATGGTATTAAAGAATTTCGGAACAAAGCGATCACTGTTGGAACATAAACATACTCCGGTGATCCTCAGAATGGGGCGTGATGGATACACTGCCACTGTTACAACGATGTGAACAGAAGAATTAGGCAGGAATGAGTGTTCAGGGACCACCTGACCCATAAGCACCTCAAAAGGTTTTCGGTTGCATGGATTCACGGTAAAGAATCATTGATTGAGGTGAGAGAACCATCGATCATCAGGCTCATTACTATGCATAAACATCCATGAGGTGTTTTGCATTGACGGTTAATGGGTGAACGTGGGCGTGTAGTAGGTGGCATACGAGGCTGTTGCGAGCTCCAAGTTGATCTGGGACTCATTAAAAAGTAAGTTGCACACTGACAGGCGTACGCAATAATATATTTTATAAATCACAATAGTTTTCTTCATCTCTATGTATGCAAACGATTAATGTGGACCCTGATCACTGTTATATAAAGGAGTGCCCTCGAGCATATTAACATGGTGAATCTTATTTACATCATTGCCAATAAAGTAAGAGTGAAAAATAGAAACAAATGTTAGGTCCTCGTCTGAGTGAAGTAGTAGCTGTTAAGTAAGGATACCTTAAGAACAACAGTGCTATGATCAAAGTGCTATAGGTAAGAACATAGAAGTGCTTTTTATTCTTATCAGTGAAGAGCAGCTCTCAGAGATTTGATGGCTTGATTATGAAGCACACTGATAAAAAAAAGGTAAAATTAGCTATTGCCTCATCTTTGTGGGTGTTTGGTGTGCCTTTAGTTCTATTTCTAGTCACTCAAACTGATTCATGACACTCAAACAACCAAATGCTTGTCAAAACAAAAGATACGAAAACATTTTTCATCTCGAGGCCGCAATGCCAAATCTACTACATTGATGTAGTCTGACACTATTGTGCTAACAAAATCTGTCCACAGACAGGAATATAATCACCTGACAAAGTACTCAATACCACTTCTGGGGTATTTCCTGCTACAGTAGGAACACATTTCACCATGACGACACACACACAGACTCACAGGATGATTACAATACCAGTCACAAGCTGTCGCGGCTCTCTTTGTCATGGATTTGGCATGTTTGGACGGGATGAGGAGTGATTCAGTGACTCTCTGGTGTAGGGATAAAAGCACCGAGGGTTTAGAGGAGTTGATGAGAACACATGATGCCTCCTGTTAGATGTGCCACACATTGTCACCGGGGACCTTAAATCTCTGCACATTAAGGGCGGGTTGGTGCGTGTATTCATCCCAGTGGTACTTTTGGGTCTTCTGTTTGACCCAAACTGTCAAAATAGCCTTTTAATGTCCACCACAAGCACTCACGGACAATCAATTCTGGAGCTTGAGTTTCACCTCGAGTTTTGGCAGCGTGCCGGGCGTTGTCTGCAGTAGCATGCTTGCTGAAGTCACGTGTAACTGCGGATTACACCCAAACTTTAAATTTATGACGTCGTCACACAAATGTGCCAATTTGCAGAATCAAATGGAACGTTACTGACATTTGTGTTGTTTACTTCTTTCTGACGATATGTCAGTGTTTGAGAGTCTTAACTGTTGCAGTCAGAATTATGCTCAACGAGCCACATTATTTTAAAATAAATGAAAGAAAAAAGAAGCAAGGTAAGCTTATAATATGCATAAAGAATGCAAAGGCAGCAGTTTGCCGTATATTCAAGCTTTCATAAAAGGAAACCTTGAAGAAAAATGACGTTTCATGAGCAGTTAAAGCAATCCCATTCATTGAAGCAATGGAGTTGGATGGAGTTATCCTGGAAGCAGAATAAAGAACAAAGAGAAACACATAATGAACAAAGATTTTTGTTTTTCGCCCATAAATTAAAGTTAAAACAATAGCTGTTGCAATGCGACAGAAAATGACATGACTAATACGCTGCCATATTTCCGGAAAAAGTGGATTCTAATACTTCAAGGATAAAGTAGAGTGTCATACTGTATTAGGAAATGTCCTAATTTACTCTGTTGAGTCACCACCTCACAGTAAGGAGGTGTTTTGCCCTGACAGCGAGGGACTGACATTAAGAGTATCCACCTCGCTGACCACCAGCTCCCCTGGGGACCACCGAGACCTCTGGGAGATCTGTCTGTCAACCGTACAGCCAGTCACTGTGGAGACGGGGTGTGTGTGTGTGTGTGTGTGTGTGTGTGTGTGTGTGTGTGTGTGTGTGTGTGTGTGTGTGAGGAGGGGGTGGTAGTAACAGAGCAGCATGTGAGTGTGCCTTTTCCCCTCCAAACCCTCACGCTTCACACTTCTCCATCTAACCCCATATAATGGTTCAGCAAACACACGCAGCTCAGTGCACCACTCTGCACCGCCTGCATCTTGCCTCTAGATGGCAACCTTCTAATGCTCATTATCAGTCTCAGCCACGACCCCATCATTCAAACCAGATAAAGCGACAATTAAAAAAAAAAACTGAATCAATTTCAAGCTTCCAGTTTCTATAAGAAACTAGAAACAGACAGACGGCCTTTGGAATACAAAATGCATCAGGAAATCAGATGATGATGATTATTTTACTGCCAAACAAGTAACATGCACACTGCAACCACCAGGGGGCACCGGTTCAACACACCTGCTGCAAACAAGAGAGTATCTTGTTTGTTTTATCCTCTCCCTCTTCTTGGCGTGACTAATTATCTGAACATTAAAAGGTATTACAGCACTGGCAAAGAACAAGACCAGGCAAGATGAGATTGAATTCTCTCACAATGAATCATTTCTCCCAATGGGAACTTAACTTGGCAGATGAAGGAAGCAATTTACTGTGAATTATCTTGAGTGCTTGGGCACCGAGAGCACGTATCAGATGGTGAAGGGAAAAAACAATACACATCCCAGAATGTTTTGTCACTACAAAGTGGGGGGGAATAGTGCTGCGTGGTCATTTATCTCGGGGGAGATTGAGATTGAGGTGAATGACATTTTTAAATAGGAATCACAACAGAATATACTGCGTGCACAGCATGATTTCTGTGCCAAGTCAATTTGCTCCACCGCGTGTAGATGTGGATTTATGGGGTACTATATAAATGTGTGAGTGTATCGGTGAATATCTGAATAATTTACTCACGACCAACAAGTAGTCGTGAGGGAACTGTACATTTCATCATCTGCTGTATACTTGTGTGTAACAACCCCGAGTGGGCGGCGTGTAGATCACTTCTACTCGGAGACATATGTGCCACAGATAGACCTGGTGACATCACCTATCTGCACCGTGACAATAGTGAGAACAAAGTCTATTTCCACCTGTCAATCAAACAAAGCCAGGAGCTCCCGACGACGAGTCGCTCGCTCATTTGCAAACGTGAATCTCTCCGCTGGTATTTGAGTGAGGAACGCCTGCCCGAGGAATAGCATTGTTCTATTTTATCGGCTACATTTTTAATTTGAGTCATAGTGAAACATTTGCATTAGTTTTTACTGCGAGCACCGTTTTGAGAGGCAGTAGAAATGCTCTTAATCTCGTATATAGCACCTTTAAATGTGTGCCTGCACTTAAAGTTCTACTGAAATTGAATTGCTTTTTATCTGAACCAGCATGCATATCTGCTCCCAAAAGCATCTTAATGTTTCTATTTTTGCATTATTTCGCTGGAGAAGCATTAGGTATATTGATTCTATACATGTATATACATGCATTACTGTCTGCAGGAGATAACATCCATTACAAACGTCTTGCTTTTAGCTGTACTCTTCCTCTATTAGGTATAAAGTACACATGCAGATGACCCTGTCAATCAAACAGACACACATTTTACAGACAATGGCGCTGTCAGTTTTTCATCAGCTGAAGGTATGTGATAACAAAGTTGTCTTTCGTAGATTGATGGTGCCAAAAGTCTATATCTAATTTGGCCTCCTCTCCCTCGTCTCAGCGTGATGCCCGTCCCCTGGAGGATTTATGGTAAGTGACAGTTCAATACTTCCCTCCGTATGCACTCAAACGACACACACACACACACACACACACACACACACACACACACACACACTGCTACCCCCTACTTTCCTGCCCTGAGGAACCAGGAAGACCTCTGCTGAGTCGGGTACACTCCTCCATCTGGAGAGAGGCAATGATTATTAGCCTGCGGGATGGAACCACACACACACACACACACTTTAGCTCTCAAAGTGTGTTGTTTTTCCACCGCTACTCACCATCACTCACCATCAATCGCTGAGTTGTACCACCCATCTTAGTTGTGCTAAAACGACAATGCCCTGTTGCACTTTAATGCTTCCTAAAAGGTCTGTAACAAGCCTCATACCCCCCCAACTTGTTGTGACAAGTATCTGTCTTCACATCCCGGATATCAGGTCCAAAATCTCTCCTCTGACATTTCAGCCTCTGGCGGTTCTGCTAATTATTATCGGCAGGTGCAAACCACTGTTGACGAACTGCGGCGTTATCAGTTAAGACAGAGGTAGCACACTGAGAAGGTTGCACTAATCAAAAATAACGGCATGCAGGGGGTTGTCAGCGTGTCCATCCATTATCGCAGTTTAACATAATGTTATTTCAGATTAATAAAGTTTAGTTTACTGTTTAGATCCATCAGCCACAAGATTTGCCTGCCACATTCCATCGATCCTCATATAGGGGGTCAAAGGGGTATAATATCTTCATAAAAACCCCAGTGAAATGAAAAAATGATTTCTGAAAATGAAAAAAAGTTTTCATCTCTCCTTCCTCCTCCGAATCACACAACAGGTGAAGGAGGTGTGTGTGGAGCCGACAGTCCTCTGTAGCTCCGTATCGAGCTCACCTCTCACCCCTCCCACTTTTAAGCAGTCAAATAATGTGCAAAGGATTTTATTCAAATCCCTCTTGTAACTATACACTGCTCAAATATTCCGTTTCACTGTGAAATATGTCCCATTAAAGCCGCTGACTTCAAAATGTTTTCTATAATACAGTAGGACTGTGGCATTATGGTAATTTGCAGCATTATCAGGATATCGTGTGACCATCTCTGTGAAAATATTCCTCCTGCTATTTCACCGCTCTCCAGCTAGAAGCCCTTATTACTCATACCATTACACCCGCCTTCTTTCTTTGCATTAACGTCAATCAATCAATCGTGCTGTAGAACTGACACTGAGAGGTAAATGTTGTAGACACAAGGTGACACTAATTGGACAAGGGGGGGCAGGTTGAGGTCGAGAAGAAGGAACATTTAACATGGAAGGTTTTGACTGAATGAGAACTTCAACAATCTCTCCTCCAGATAAATGTAACCTTTTAGCTTAGGAAGTAGTACTTCATGCTGTGAGGCAGTCTGAAAGGAACAGCAAGATCCCGATCCGCTTTTCTCTGCAGCAGAAATTATTTATGTGGCATTTGGCATTCCCCATAATAGGAAGTAAAACCACGAGTATCTCACGACTACACGATTGCATTAAGGATAAGCACCATTAGACTCACGGTTGAGAGACTGGATCTTTCACTCACCATAACCACATGAAGTGCATCCTTTAAATTAGATCTCTCACTGACTTAAAGATGAATCTCTTATCCTGCAAACAGGATTGAATAAACTGACTTTGTTAGGGTTAAACCTGGCAGATATCAGACAAACTAACCAATGAATACATTCATATATGAGCACTGATATGTAGACGATGGGAAAATGTGACATCATCCACCGAGAAGCCCTGCTTTGTATTGAAAAGCATGTTTGTGTTGTTTTGTTGTTTTCAGCCTCGGCTCAAAAGCAAACTTCCTCAAAACCGAGGAAGGCGTAAACCGCACACAGCATGTCCCAATCATGGGAACTCTGTCCATGTAATTGGCAATGAATAATAATGACTAATATACAAGGACTTCTGGCGGTCCTTGGAGAAGGAATCATTTTGTAGAAAAATGCCACCAAGCCTTGGAACTGTAGGCTTTGATTCAAATATAACATCGACTAACAATTCACTTAGACTCTGTTATTCCTTTCAGTAAAACATGAATTCCCATTATGACAAAGTCAATAATTTGAATGTTTAGAGCAAACCTCCCTGCTAATTGTCCTTCTGCTGTGCATAAATTTAATGCTTTACAACGTGATTAAAAAAAGAAATCAAGTACATGAAAGGTTACTAATTTCACAGCATCAGTTAAAAAAAAAATAATTGTTACTTAACACTGTTGATAGGAGTGTTTATTTGGTATGCAGTGTTGTAACAGGCCACTGTTTGCCAAATTAACATGAAAACCCCAAAGCATCAACACGGCTATAGGCCCTTTATGAAAAAAGCCAGCGCTATCACCCTAACCAACCCTGACTATCGAGGCTCCAGAATCAATCTACGACCATGAAAACAATAACAACGAAACAATAGTGGAAGTCTAGAATGTCAATGGTGCAACGGCGTCATGTGGTTAAACAGACATTCTTTTTTATGGGAACCAGCTTTAAGCTTCAAGTTTCTCCACAAGTACGAGTTGTGGAAGAGGCTTTTAGCGTTTCCATCTTCTGTTCGACGAAGCAGAGAAGTGTTACGATGAACCGTGGCGAGAGAGAACATCCCTGCAGTCCCTGTGAGACCCAGCGGTCCGACTTACTGACTGACTCCGGGAGGAGAGAGGGAAGGAAATGAGTGGAGGAGATGAGGAATTGACTGGGGGGGGGATTAGAAAAGAGGGAAACAAAGAGACACATTTAAGATAAACAATGTGGTGTACTTATTACACGTGTCATCCTCGGACACCAGCATTGAATTGCTTTTTTACAGAATGTGGCGTCATTAAAGCAGCCGAAGCGATTTAAGCCCTCACAATAGGTTTTCTATCTGAATGTCTCAGCAGAACTGAAGCGAAGAAAGAGATTTGTTTGTGTTTTATTTGTGTTTAACAACAGCATTAACTGTCTACCAGAGTAATTTAGATTATACAGTATCTGTGATTTATGTTTATCTGTGAAGTTAGAATTAAAAAGGCCAACTTACTCAGTTTTTCTTCACAGAAACAAGATGCCTCGTGACTCTTTGAGTATTTACATTTGTCTCAAACTAAAGATGACAGATGAGTGAAATTGCTGGACTTGGCAATAGAATATAAATGTCTACATATGATGCGCCTCAGGGAAAAAAACAGAAGATTGAAAACCGCTGCACTCCACAAGTCAGACGGCCTACGGTGGGGTCATTATTGCCAGTGGAGATGGAAGAAAGAAAACCATTGGGAAGCTGCGTCAAACGACCGACTGCTGCACTTTGCTTCTCAAAATACACAAGTCAACTTTGTCAAAGGCGGCTTTTTAATTTGGGATTCACAGGAGAAAATGCTTGCACATTTGCATTTGATCATTAGTCCAATTAGTTATTGTTTGTTGTATTTGTTTGTTTACGTCCTTTTTAAAATGGCAGTATTTCATCCATCCAAATTCTTTATTTGCAACTTGGTTGACCTTTTATCATCCTGTTTTAAAGTGAAATCTTTTATAAAAAAAAAAAGTAGCAGAAAAAAATGGAAGAAAAGTTAATGTTGTGCAACCTCCCCCCCTAAAAACGCCTCTCCTCCTCTCTCTCTCTCTTTCTGGATTGACAGGAGATCAGTGCAGCCGTCTTGTAATACCTGAAGCCCCAAAGTCCTTGTCAGTCCAGCAACAGGGCACTCGCCCACTACACACACACACACACACACACACACACACACACACACACAGAGAGGAATCTATAAATGCCAGATTAGCTTTAGTACTTGCCGATGTAATCTTCTGAGTCAACAGAGCAATGCAGACCAGGCTCAGTGTCAGAAGCCACTATAATGAACATTCCCTCCGATACTGCAGAGTGGACTGCCATCTTAAAAACCTAAAGCCTCGTTCTTCAGCACGCTGTGCGGTTTTACTACACTATTGATCCATTAATTCAATCTGGGAACCCAGATTGACTCGAAAGACTAGAAAGATTTCAAGAATATTGTAATTTTATTCTTAAAGTTTCGAGGAAAAAAAGCCCTGATTCAGTGAAAGTAAGACGAGCACAAGCCAATAAGGCTTCTGCGATTTTGATGAGATAATTTCCAAGAAGTTTGGATCAGTTGTATGTAAAAGCTGCTGAGTGTCTGACGAGTGTTTCCAGGTCTAAACACCAGATCACAGCGTTGAGTGGATGGAACCACTGAGGTGAAACAGCGGATGGTACAACTAATAGCTTCACCTCCTCCATTTTGTTCCCTGCATCTTTGAAATGAGCCCCCACTGAGAAGGCGTCACACACACACACACACACACACACACACACACTCTAAATGCCTGCCTGCAAATGTGTGTATGAAAACAAAATGCCAGACTCCCTTGACATAAATTCTGCATCAGCCATAGAGAACATCCATGTTGCTGTAGCAACGCAGACCAAGTGTAATTACCATCTTGCGGGTCGGTGTAATAAACCTAGACCCGCAGCCCAGTGGCCCCAGGGCCCCCGGTAATGTTTTTTTATGGCAATCATAATTGCCACGTCGCTACACCAGGAAATACATAGATGGATGCGCGTGGCCTTATAGCCCAGACCTCATAGACCTCAAACAGAAGGGCTTCAAAGTCACGGTTCAAAGACGGGCTGCGACAAGGGTTCCAGATAAACGGATCTCTATTCAAATATGTCTAAATTTACATACCCTTCTATTGGTTTCCCTATAGGTTTGGCAAAAGGTTGGAGAAGGACAACACAGGCTAGACGACACCTGACTGCTTTCTACTCATGGAAAGCTTTGAATAACACCAGGCTTCCCACAGCACACCGTGCTGGAGGCAGGCTGCCTCATCCGAAATAAAGAAATAATGAGTAGTCTCGAGCTCAGGTTTAAAAAGGCTAAGTGTGGCCAGTAGCGATTTCAAAGTCAAGCTTTGTCTGTGACAACTACACACCGCACCAAAAGCTACCGATCGGCGTGAGAGGAAAGGAAACTCAAAGCCGTATTTTCTCTCTGCATATAAAACAGCTGTAATCTGATGCGAACTGTCTAATGGAAGCTGTTTTGGTTGAGGCATGACTGAGCAACTCTCACCCGGTTTTGTCTGCGTGTCTCTCTCTCCATTTCTTCTCCTCTGTCTGAGTGAGGATAAATTAGCGGAAGGAATTCAGAGCGAGGCTGCTTAGATGAGAGGGTTGGAAAAAAAGCTTTGATCAGGCACCGTGCCAGTAATCTGACAAATCCATAAGGGGAGCAACTCAAATCATGTTCTTTTGTAAAAAAAGAAGAAGAAAAGGCTATATATCACCATATCCTGTGTTCAGAAATGTGTTGATTCCATACTGACTGGTGATAATGAACACAAATGAACAATGTTTTGGTCATTTATGATTTAATTATTTGGTTAAAACCAAATAATCAGTGTTAGTACGCAAACAAGGTGATTTCACTTTATTCCTGCTAACGAGAATTAGCGCGGTGGCCTGGAAGGCAAAGAGCAAGCTAAGTTAAGGACAAAAGCACACTTCAATCAGAGTGATTTAATGAATAAGAGCTTCTCAATTCATTAGAAACCTCACAGCGGTTTCTTACAGTTCACTTCGACAAATGATCCAAAAGCCATGCGGAGAGAAAGGATTATAGAGCCGCCGTAACCGCTCCCTCTCTTAAATCTTATAGTAGAGAGAACAGAGGGGGATGAATGGATCTGCAGATTCAGTTAAACTGAGAGAAAGGAGAGACGAGAAATTAATGCGAAAATTAAACCTACAGTTTTGAGAGTCACATTTTTTTTAACGCTCTTTCAAGACTACAAGAACAACAGGCGGCTCTTTGGAGTAGAATGTGGAATTTCATCTACAAAAAAAATGTGTCAGCTCCTTTTTTTATTTTGAGTCGTTTATGCAGACATGCAAACTCACAAATAGTTCAGTGGAACTCGGCGGGAACATCAGAGAGTCAGCTGGAGTCGAGCTGGAGCGACGATGATGATGATGAGTGGTTTTAAGGTCAGGATACGCCTTCCACCAACACACACACACACACACACACATCTAGCAGGTCAACTGTGGTCATCCCCTCAGCAAGGTGAGTGGGGCCAACAGCAACAAAAGTTTGCCATGTGACCTTATCAAACCCTGTCCTATTGCTTTCCCTCCCTTTTCCTTTTCATGGAGAGAGTTCTCATTTTGCCCTTTCTACCTCGCTCTGAAAAGTTCACCATCCACGACACCTCTCTGAATGGTATCTAGGGAGACCATCTCCGTCGTTAGGCTGCAACAAAGAGAAAGTCTTTGCGTGCGAGAGCGATATATAGGAAAAGTGATGGATAAAAGGTAAACCACTTTTATTTGTAACCCCAAGCACCCGAAGATGTTTCGATGTGATCCTGCCTACTCAATCCTCTCACACTTGAATATCCATCCGTATCGCATGCATTCGCTCTCCTCCGTCTCATACAAATACACAGAAATCACGTACAAACAAGTCTTTTTTCATCCTCCCAAATGATGCTTTGTCTCCCGCAGCATGTTCTCCCACAATCTAACACCTCCCACTGCGTTCGCTGCTTAAGCAAACTCTGCGTGATACTTTGGGCCGTTTCCAAGCTACTGTTGCTACGGATGTCAGTCAACACCCTCCACGCACACACACACACACACACATCAATGCCATTAAATAACCAGCTTATTTATACTACCGGTCTGACAGTGAAACGTGAGTTAAGCAGATTAAAATGTTGAGGACTTGGCTATGTTGGCATGCCAGCAGCCCAGCCTGAGGTTCGTTATGACTCAGCCCTAACCGAAAAAGAAGTCTCAGGAGTGGCAAAACAGTTACGGAGAGAGACCAATTACGCCGACTAACACTTCAACCCTTAAATGAAAGGAAAAGTCTGATTTAGCATTCTGGCGTTTTGATCTGCTCCTTGTAGTCCCTCGGTGCGGTGGCGTAGGGACCGATGTGTGAATGATTTCTCCGTCTCCGTCCGTCTACCACCCACCACGCGACATCCAGATGGCTCTCTCATCCGTATGCTCTGTCGATTACCTTTGCTACTTCATTTCTCTTTAATTAGCACGAGGTGTAATTACGAGAGGCTAATGATTTACAATAGGTCGTGTGAGTCCTCTCCACCCACGCCGCTGGCTGTGTACTACCATCAAGGATGCCTTTAAGAAAACAATGTGCATGAGTGAAAAAATAACTCAGCGAAACAAAACACTGTTATGGTCCAATTTAGTATAGTTGTAATTGACAGATAGAGGAGATAATAAAGCTTCAGATACATTACCATATAGATGCAGGAGCAGAAGAAATGCAATGTCGATGATTAAAACGCTGAATCATTGACCTTCTGGTTCAAAACTATTAAGTTGATCATCTTAAGTTACTGATATAATATGGATTAAAGTTTAACTGGGGGGCTTTGGCTCCTAACAAGTAACTCAACTAAAGAGAAGACAGGCCGGTCTGTTGAAAATGTCAAAAAACACTCGGCCATAATTGAACAGCGGTATTTTATATCGAGTAATGTGAAGAATTGTTCTGTTTCCAGCTTAAATGTTCTATTATATTTACTACAGTGACATTACTCTGCACATTGTACATTTATAAAGTGCATAATTTAAAAAGCCACACAGCCTTCGGGGTACAAGAATAGGAGGAGGAAAATGTCCATGAGAATGTGGGTCTCTAAATCGGACATATAATAATTTATTCGGGTGGGAGGCAGGTGGATGATTTATGCGTATTCGCATGACATTAGAGCCGAATCACTAGTACAAACGGACTCCTACACCTTAGCGAACACCATAAATAAGTAGACTCACTACCCACATGTGATTTATGTGCGGTGACAGTATAAAGGTTGCGTCCAGACTGACAATAGATCAATGGGAGCATCGGATCTGATAAGCCTTTAAACTTATTGGACACTCAAACGGGACTTCCAAGATCATATTTCATCCCAAATCCTTCAGCCAAATGTCATATGAATACCAACTAAGTCTCATGAAATTCTCTTATCACACACTCAACCTCATTTGTTCTTTTTACAGATGCATACAGATCAACTACAGAGTGAGCTGTCACCTGTGCTTCGTACCGTCCAATCACGTGCATCGTAGGAGTTAGATGGCGGGGTACATTTGTTGTTTTTGATACTGCCAAGGGGAGTCATTTTCACTTTCACGTCGTGGATTTGAAAAGCATTTACTTGATACATAATAATAATAATCAGCATAAATAGATGGTGCTTGTCGATGGGATTCTCAGTATAATTTGGCCACAGTGAAAGTATGAATGCTGCTAGCAGGGAAATAGGCGTGAAAATTGAAGCAAGTTTAGTAAACAAAAGAAAAAGAAAAAAACGCACATCACAGTTTTTTCTTTTCCAAGCTTTTCTGAGACAATAATAGTGTGAGTGGAACTCTAGCAAATGCCATTACCATGCCATTAGTACACTCCATCCTTCTTCACACTTGGCTTCACACCCCCGTATATACTGTAGGTAAACTATTCTTAGTCTCCCCATCGAACACAATGTCTGTGGCGGCATGAAATAAGTCGCCACATCGAGTGGAAAAAAGGCCCAATAATGATGAAGAATAGCAGAATTATTATATCAGCATTTAGCTGCACTCATGTATAAAGAAAAATAATCTAAGTGAGTCTATGTGTGATGCAGTAAACTGATTGTTTGGCTTCATGAAACTGTCTTCTGTTACTGTATGTATCCATATCATATATATGCATATAACGCAGCACAATTGTTGGAGTTAAAAAGTTAAAAAACTGTACATAAAATGAGAAATTATCGTTGTAAAGCTGCAACTTGCACAAGCAAAGCAACTCTAAAAATTCATAAATATGAATCCAGCTACTTTGCATCAAGTATAACTTCACCACAGCAGAGAGAAAAAGCAAAGCCACTCGAAGAAACTGAGTTATTCAACGGCACATTCGGGCTGCAAAGGGAGCCATGTGGGCCTATGTTTCATCCTCGTATCATACTGTCTTATCAAAGCACCCACACTGTCATGTTCTGCATGCGGCCAAAGACACAATCTGAAGAGCTCTGTGTGATGAAGCTGAAAGTTGGTGCAGTACGACTCTTCAATTTCAGCTTTGAGCAGCTGAGAGACAAACCTTCCATGAAAGCACGCTTTATTGCTGTATATTTTTGGTTTGGCAGTGGGGAGAAATATGGCATATGGACGAAATAATGGTTCACAGGATAATCAGGGGAACGTGTAAACTGAAGGTTAAACAATAAATGCATGTTGTTTTCCCACATTTACTCAAAACGTATGTGCATTTTACAAAACAGTGGAGAAAAATAAGAGAAATAATCCTGTGAAATGTTTGCCTCGAAGGTGTATAGAGGAGCACTGAATAACAAATGAGAACTTGCAACAATAAATTCAATAAGCAGATCACCACCCAAAGCAGACTGTGCTGTACTTTGCACCATGTCTGGAGGCCACTGTGTGCCCCGAGTCAAGAGCATTGGACAGTTTTATCATGTTTTCATCGTCGTTGAGTTCCTCTGCTCTGCGTTGCAGAAGAGGAGTCAAAAGACAAGACAAAAGGGACTCATTATTACTTTTTATAGTAACAGACGTAATGTTATTTTGTGTAATTATAGTAGTTTTACTTGCAGTACACATATAGAAAATGTGTTTATTTCATGGGGGTGATTTTCAGAATCAATTTCATATCGGTGTTTGGGAGCTAGAGTCTCGCTCGGTGCACACTTGTGGTTCACCCTGCTGTTCGGCTTACAGGGAGTAACTGCACCAACCCGAACCCACAAAAATAAATGGACCCAAATGGCCTCTTCTGTCTGCCTGCACCATCAACGAATACTGCAAGTCATACAGGAGACAATTAGCACACACAGATAGTCCTCAGTGCAGACAGCTGCAGCAGCCCCATCTCTACCCTCCAGGTCAACCTCTCATTTTTAGTAACTAATACATTATCACAGACTGAGATCGTAGATTTATTGTTTCTCTGTATCTTCCACAACCGCTTTAAGATCATACTGGTCTCCCAAAACTCCCTGCAGACAAATGCATCAGCAGACAAGCAGTCAACATGGAACAACAGGACATGCTGCAACACCTCGACTGATCAGGGACCCCAGAGACGCCACCTGGTTTCACCTGGTCGACCTTCTTTGACAGACAGGACCTTCAGGACTACGTGCTCTTCCCACTACTCTCCACCAGTGACCGCATCTCACATCTTTCAAGTGACACAATGGTGATTTGCTGCATCTGGTGTCAAGCTCTCTCGTTCACCATCGTGGTAGAGAAGTGAAAAATAGTGCCTGATTTTAAAGATACTGGATTATTTAAACTGTATTCATGAAGAGAGACTTTATGAACATCTTCTTTAAGATTATTGATAGAAAAAAGATGCGTGTATTATCACGTAGCTATTTTTATACTGGTTTTATTTTTTGACTGATGCACTAGCCCCATTGCTGCTGTAATACTGCAGTTATCCCCGCTGTGGGACAAATGAAAGATTAACTTATCTTTTATTTCCAGGCACCCAACAGGGCTCTGAATTTATCCTCCTTTTTTAAGAACTAAAATGTGTAGAGAATTTGCCGTTTGGCTGCATTGTGCTACCGAGCAGCTAAAGAACAAATGCCAGATGTCCCACTAAAAAACTCACAACACCACACTTTTAAAAACGTGTGAGCCACCGATTTGTTCTTCTAAAAGCAAACCATTTCAAAAAAACAACACAAATCGTTAAACCGTGCACCGTTTCCGTCAAAACTATTCGCTTCTTTTCACCACCTCCGAGTAATATCACACTTGGGTTCATTGTAATGACAATCCGATTCGAGCATTAACGCATTTTCAGTTTGGTTTCCCCCGGCTACAGGAAGTCTGAAGAGAAGTAAATTAATTTCCATTTAAAAAGAAAAAACAATGCTAAGCTAAAAAAAGGTGTTTTGTTCACGAGGAGAGATCAGATATCAGATGTTTGTTATGTTTGTGCTTTAATTCTAATGCATAATAGCTTTCACGTTATCACGTAGTGTCATTGTTGTGATAAAAATATGGATTTAGCCGCTTCGACAAACACGTAACACACACGCTGCAGGACATAATAACTGATGCAAAGACGGCGTGTTAAGTGGGCACATTGAAGTGGTTCGATGGATGCATGAATCCAATTCAGAGGCAACGATGTTTAGTCACCCAGAACAACATCATTAGACACAGCACAGTAGCTCAGATGAAGGCATGATAAATTGGATACGTTATTGATATGGACATATTCTCCTTTCAGTAACTCTTCTCTATGACAGATCCGTATTTTACATTCGACGGACGGCACAATGTTGAAAAGTTGCTGTTGTTCCGATAAAAGTCGATGCAGTTTGCTGTTACTTTTAATTGCTTTTCCTTAACAACAAAACAGCACAGTGACAAACACATAGTGAGCAACGGTGGGCCTAATCAGAGCGACTAAACACCGCCGGGGAAAGGAGACAAATTGGCTTCATTTTAAAGTTCTGGGGTGATCACAGTGGGCATAATGTATACGTTCAAAACCACTGTGATACTAGAGTTAGACTCATTATAGCCAGAAGCATCAGGGTGATGTGAGGCTGCGAGGCTTTCACAACATCATCCCATCTCAATTCCCATATTCTCCTCATATTCACACGATAACATACATGCACATTCAAATAGGGGTGTGAAACGTTCTCGAATCTAAGAAGCGATCGCGACGCAAACGTGAACGACTCGCTGAGGACGGAGCTTAAACACAGAAGCCTGTTTAAGGCGGACTGCTCCCGTTATTCCACTGTTCTGCATGAATGGTACGGAAAAAGGTTCGCTAGCTTGTTGCTCTCGCTAGAAATTAGGACTGATTCAACAAAGTCTGGGCATGCAAGCTGAAATTCATCCGTGGTGTTGTTCAGTAGGAGTGAGGGAAAGTTTGCTAGCTGCTAGGCTAATTTATGCCACAGGCATGTTTGAGAGCCGCTATGTGAAAACCTTGTTTTTTGGGGGGAGCTTACAGCACACATATAATGCACTGCAGGAGGATTGATGTTTTGTTTTTATAATGTTTATGTAGGTCACACAGACACTGGTATTGTAAAGATGAAACTGTTATACGTTATGTTTGAGAGCGCTTTCTAAATAAAAAGGGAAGAAAAGCTGCTTGTATTCAAAAGTACAGCCATGTGCAGCAATAGGGAAAATTGAGGTTGCAATGCATGAGATGCTTAGAATCGTTGACGGCTGAATCGGATCACAAGGCCAGTGAAGATTTACGCATTTATAGAAGCACAAAACCCACTCAGACAGCACACACGCGATTTAAAACCTGAGAAAAGAACAGGAGATTTCTCCAGCTACGGTTTATCGAGCAGAAGGCCTCTGTGATCCACAGATGGCTTGATGAACTGCAGGGCATTCGTGTGACAATGAAGACAGAAGCATCAGACAAACTGAGACACGCGCTTTATCTGCAGATGATCTCTACGATCTCTAACAGACTCACACAAAAGGAAGAGGAGGGCCAGGTAGATAATACACTACAAAGGGTGTGTAAAGATGGAGTAGTACTGCAAAAATAAATGCATGTCACATAAATGGACTTCCTGATTCAAAAAAAATCACAGTTCCAAACCATATCTGGTCTGAAATTTGTCAAAACCGGTTAAAAATAATAAGTAACAACATTGTCTGCTACATTCCACAGCATTTGCAGCAGAATAAAGTACTTATTATGAGCCATCCACCACACAAAAAAACGCAGATTCCAATGTATATAATTCAGCAGCCAAAGCGTGTATCAAAGCAGGAAGAGTACAGGTTTAATCAATAATAAAATAGCAGCAACTGCACTTTATTTAGGTGTCCACTTTATGGATTGTGCCTACTAGCTCAACGGAAAGGCCTACTGAGAACTGGCTGAGCGGTAATTAATGTGATTACTTCAACGTGTTCTTTGCTTTTTATGATCACATTCTACCCATAGTACATTCACACAGGTGTATCGGCTTTCACTGATGTTTTCTGGACGTCATGGAATAAATAGATCCACCTGATAAGAAGTCTAATCAGCCAAAACTGAAAATCAGTCAATACCCACAGCCCAAGTATCTGTATCCGGAGTGAAAAAGTCAAAATCCTGCATCCATGGTTGAAACCCAACAACTAAAAATATTTCGTATAACAAGATACAAATTTCTACACATCATCCTATCATTTGTTTCTTGCAGGCAGGTACGTACCGTGTTTTTTGGGGGGGGTCGCGGTTCAGTACATTTTCAATATAATAGGGAATTAAAAAAAGAAAATAATAACTTTTTTGTTCATTCATTTTGAACAGCTGTTCATGGGCAAATCATTCTTACTTTAAACAGATGAGGCGCTTAAATACTGGCATATTTTCAATTAAAAATCATAATAGAAATGTCTGCAATGTAAATGTAACCAAATTCCCCCTCGGGGAGCGTATTTCTTATTCTGACTTCATAATAATCTGACTGTTTATAACTCCTGAATGGGGCTTATGTTTGTTTGTACAGGGCAGAAACAACAGAGTAGAATGATTGACCATATGCTTTAATTCTGTATCATCTACATTCGAGTGCGGTCGCATATATGCGTCAATAGATACACAGCATTAGCTGTTAGTTTGGCTCAGTCTGAGTCTGCAGTGGGTGGCTGCCTGAACACTGGGGAGAGAGACTCTCCATCCAGTCTATTTTTGCTTTATTCCTCAAGTTGATGCATTCAGGTTGTGCCGACACAAAGTGTGGTCCACTGAGCTTGATTATCCCGGCTAACCGGGCCAAACCAACTAGCGTGCCACAGCGCCGCTGCAGCTGGAAGCAACTGGTCCGCTGCAAAACATATGAATACGAACCGTCACACCCCTACTTGCAGGTCACTCAGCCTCAATAGATATATCTGAGAGGATTCACACCTCCGACGGTAACATATCGACTTCCACTGGGGATTTAAAAAGACAAACCTAAATCCAAAGTGTTGAATTTTCTTTAAGCCCTTCCCTCTCACTCCCCTCCATCTGATTTTCCTCGGCTTTCACTCATTCAGCACTATCGCCGAGTATTGGATTCTCAAAGTGCCTGTGGAGTAATTCTCTCACTCACTCTCTCTTCCCATTTCTATCCTTCACTCTCCATCGCTCTCATTCAGCCAGTCACACACAGTAAGGCTCACTCGCTCAATAACACACACACAGACACACACACGCACACACACACCTGGCTATTACAAGCGACTAATGATTCAAAGTGTCTAATGATTTGAGACTAGACGTGGTGTTGTGCTGGTATCACTCTGCAGTTCATATCTAAGCAACACAAATCCCTGAGGTTCGAGCTCGGCTTTGTGCACACCGACACGTGCACAAACATGAATTCTAGAAAAGCAGACAGGAGTACAGACACTTGTTCAACTGTTATAAAATACAAAGATTCAGTTTGTAAAAAAAAGTCGCTATTCATTTGTGACAAATCTATCTGGAAGCCCAAAACCTCACTGCAAGTATTGCCTCAAAAAACACTCCTGAAATGTTTTATTCTACAGCAGAATATGTGTGCAATACAAAACAGCGCTGGTTACTGGAGCATAACTGAGAAAAAAAAACCCAGAAGTGGATCTCCCATCCCCAACCGTGAATATCTCTGTCACCCACACGTCTCCCAGCTCAGATATCACTGCCAAATATCACACAGTTTGGCTCAGTATGATAGACCATCAGCTCGCAGTCGGCTTTAGCTATTCTGACCTTGATCCATAAACATCAGTTCAGTTCCACATTTCAAAAATAGAATTGATGGGACCCCAGATCCATCAGATCCACATGGAGAAATGTGTTTTTTTTTTCTCCGCTTGCCTGACAGATGCTGCCAAAAGACAGAGAGTGCACAGCGATCGAAGTCCTGTGAACACCAGCACCTTGACGAAAGGTGCAGGAGACACGAAAAAAGACAGGAATGGAGTTTAATAACAAAAGACAACAGTAACGGATATCGTCCTTTCACAATTCTCTCAATATCTCCCACCTAAATGTTATCTTCAGTTCTATCACATGTTCGACAAGTGGAATATTTATTTTCCAATCTTTAAATTTATTCTGAAACCACTACTTCACTACAATACTACAAATCAGATTTTGCTGAATAACTTCCCTATAGATGTAAGCCAAAGTCATTGAAAAGCCTCCCAGCTGTCAGTTGTTGTCAATGTAACTTAATTAATGTTGACTAATAATCTTACATTTCCTCAAATTAGTAGCAACTTTGTTGAATCACCATCATCAACGCCCATTTTACTTACACAAGTGAATCTTGATTCATAAATACTGCGGCAGAATTCTTTTTGCCAATCTCCAGAACGTCTATAAACGTGGCAATATCGAAGCTCCACTGTTCATTATAAAGCAATAAAGCCGACTGTTGCCTCTTTGAAAGAAAACTTTCATTTCATAATGTGCCGTGGTGCTCCAGTAGCTGACATTGATTATCTAGCAATTACCCCAAAAGTTGAGAACAGGTGTCAGCTTTTATATAAATTGTTTTCTGTCTGCAGTACCTGGTTTCCAAGGTAACGGCGGGGGAAGAGTGCATAATGCTGAAAACAACTGCATACTAGCAAAAGACGTGTTTCTGGGTTGACAGCACAGAGTGACCTATCTGCTGAGGATCTTGACGTTTAAATCCTTATTTCTAAACTAAATTAATCAACAAGTTGGTCTACCAAAACCCAACCCATCACCTCCTAATCCCTCCGCGCTGCCAAACTCCCTCCCAGGCGAGGTGCTATCTTGACAGCCACGTTTCCTGTCCCCTTACCCTCCCAGCACCCAGGTCATCGATTAATCTCTGGGGGAGCGTGTGGAGAGGGCCTGCGTATCCTCAAAACATCTTACCGGTGGCTGCTGAGAGTTGAGCGCCCCCCTCTTGGTGGACCCCCCTCTGGAGCTGAGCCTCTTCCACGACTCCGAGAAGCGCCCCCTGGTGGTGGGACGCCCCGGCCCAGATGTCCCGGACGCGACAGATGAATCATCCCGGGTGGAGAACGGTCGATCCCGGCGCAGCTCCCTCCGCTCAGCCCACTTCTTCTTGGAAGCCATGGAGTGTTAAATACGTGTGGAATAAAAAGATGTGGGAAGTGAGGCAGCCACGCTTAGTCGGGGAGGCTCTTCTTCAATCAAACTAGTGCCACAGGTGGCATCTTCAATTCATCCTCAACTCTGCTGCCTTACTGAACAAGCCCGATTCCCCTCAGTCCCGGTTGCTGTCTTCCTTCTTTAAGTCTTCTTTCTCACTTTGAACGCTTGTCAGGAGAAATTTCCAACTCCTTTCTCGCCTTTCTCTTTTACTTTTCCCCGCCGTCTCCTGATCTCTAGATCAAAAGGAGAGGGACAACAGATAATACACCTGCTCGGCTTTCACTCCCGCGCTCTTCTTTTCTTCCCTGCAGCCTTCCTTCCTCTGGGAAGGGATGAGAGTCGGAGAGGAGAGAGGTGGCGAAGCAGAAGGCGCCGTCTGCACCCTGTTGCATGTGCTGTTACTGTGGCCGCTGTCGCCGTTTTCCCTCTGCTCACGGGGAGAGAGAGAGAGCGAGAGAGAGAGAGAGAGAGAGAGAGAAACAAGGCAAAGGAAAGGAGAGGAGGGGGGGAGGGAGTTGGAGGGTACGATATTCAGATTCGGGTGAAAGGAATACGAAATGATAACGAGGAGCTCACAGGATGGGCAGAGAAGGAACAGAAGAGTGGATGAAAGCGAGATAAAGGTGAAGAGAGGGATAAACGAAAAAGTCTCCCAGACAAGGAAGACAAAGAGACAGGAAGGAGTCTCCGGTTGAGAATAAGAGCCGACTGAGAGGCTCGGAGACAACCCTGTTAGGAAGTCACTCTCACAATATAAACGCTGCGCTGTGAATAACCACTAAAACCTTCATCTCTTCCTGAGCTCACATCCACAATCTCACTGCTCGTCTGTGTGCAGCACACATGTCTTCTTCTTCTTCTTTCTCATCTTCCTCTTTGATGAACATGGTTCACGGTTCACGGGTTAAGCCACCTGAGCCTCGGTTTCTCTGCTGCAGCCGAGGAGTGAAAAGGGGGACGACGCCGCATGAAACCGCTGGTTGTGGTGTTTCTTTTTCGCAACATTCTCTTGTCATCTTTTCTGCTTTCGCTCTCAAGCTTCTCACTCAAAAGTCTTCAGCTGAGTTAAGAGGGATGCAACGCTGTGGGGGTTGACAAAAAGTTGAAGAATTGTAGTTATTTTTTTAACAAAGGCTCGTTTCTCTACGAGAGATTGAACACGTTTCTCGCTCTATTTTGGCCAAATATTCTGGGAAAAGAAACCAATAGGAAAGACCCACAGTGAGGGACGAGAGACAGCGAGCGAGAGTGGGATGAAGATAGGAAGAGAGTTAAGAGAGTTGACCAGGGATCATCATCGCTCCCGGCAACCACTTACCACCTGGGAGTAAGCTCCGGTGTGTAGATGTTTGTGTTGGTTTCTGTGTGTGTGTGTGTGTGTGTGTGTGTGTGTGTAATAGAGAAAGAGAGAGAGAGACACTGAAATTGAATTACTTAACAAGCAAGAAATGGGTAAAGTGAAGAAGAAAGACGGATATCCCCTGAAGGATGAAAGGAGAGCGAACAAGTGTGAAAACACACATAATCACAACTTTAGATCAAACATGTTACAGCTTCAAAGCCTGCCCTCATTACCATGTTGACTCACCTTTGGCAAATTATAACGTACTTCACAGCCAAAGAGGAATGGAAATGCTTTTTTAAATGCCCAACTCATTGCAAAGGCAATTTGCTAAATAATGATAAGAGTTCCGGCTAGATTGACCAACCAGGCGGCTCCTCTGACATCATTTCTCCAATCATATTAATTAATAGACAGTTCAGGTCCCTTTGCATAAATCAAGTTAATGTAAATAGTTACCATTATATGTCACTGTTAAAAAATTAAATTTAAAATTTAACCGACAAAAGAGTGAAAGAAAATACAAATAAAATCAACTTTTCAACTTATACAAATGTAATGCTAGTTTTAATGTAACACTTAATGGCAGAAAGGTTTGAATGAATACTGCTTCATGGAAATATTTGGTGCTGCTTTCAGCGACATTAACATCTTCATCGATGCTAACTAGCTACGTATTTAGCATAGCTAGCTAGCTAGCATGCTAATGAGTAGCAATACCAACTTCATCCGCTAAATGACACAATTATATTTAACTATGATGAATACATTGATGAACATAACTACAATGTGTGAACGTCAGTTCCGGTATTGTTATATTGATCTTACCTGACGGTAATGACATTTTGTGGACAAAACAACCACCTTCGCCTCGCGACACGGTAACGCAGCTGCCTGGTGTCTTCTCAGATACCACCGCTAGGGGTCGCCAACTCAAACATGTTCCATTCAGGAACAAAGGAGGTGCAATAACGAAAAGCTTCAGATAGCAAGATATAATAAGTAGACAGTGTGGTGGCTTAATTATAATGCAAACATCCTCCATTGGTTAATGTAAGAAAGTAATTAATTGCCATTTTGTTGGTAATAGATGGGAAAATAAAATAATAGTAGGCTTTTTATTCAGATAATAAATTATATGGTAACACACAAACACACAATTGCAATGGTGGTGTAAAGTTTTCAAAACTTTATGCAAGAATTGTTTGTCAAATTTGACAAGAGACTTAAATTACCAAGGGGATATCAACACAGAGAGAGGCGTGTAGGAAATAATATTATTATTATATTTAAAAAAAAATCCTAATTGCTATGAACACGGAAAAACAAATGTGCTGAAATATACAGTATAGCCTAATAATAAATAATAATAATACATTTTATTTGTTGGCGCCTTTCAAACACCAAAGGTCACCTAACATGTTAAAAAAACATTAACAAAACAAAAAAAATGCTTGCAATTAACTGGATTCATGAGTAAAAAATGGCGACGCAGGGTAAAAAGGTTGAGAAAGCCTGTAATCGAGAGTAAGAAAACAGAAACTCTGGGGAGCAGAGGGATGAATGAGGGCTTTAGACTTCAGCCAAGGAGCTTTAAGGATATTTGACGTGGTGTGTTTGGTGTTTCGGACTAGTTTTTGTGTACCAGCTGACATGCACCCCAGCACCACCCCCTTTTCTTTAACATCAAAGATCTACCCACGCAGGGGTTGTGCGGTTGCCATGGTAACTAAGCTCAAAACTTTAGGTTGCATCATCATCAGTGCTTCATTATAATTCTCCCACCATGTATCGCCACGTGTGCTCGCGTGCAATCTCACACCATTAAATCCATGGAAACGCACCGGCAGCAGACATACAACCAACAACCCGCAGAAATAGACATTTTTTCACACATATTCGACGTGTTCACTTATATGCAACTATCTTACAGGATCCCTCACAGATCTCCTGGATACCAGAATTGTTTTCTATAAATGGCAGATGACCACATTGTCTCATGCAGCATAAGAACTAGCAAAATATTAAACCAGTATACAGAGTTAAACAAACAATCTTGAGGGCATCTGAGGCACGGTCATCAAAAACACACAGAGAGTTGCTCGTCTGACCAAAATATCCACATTAATCTCAGGTCATTTCATTAAACTTAAGCCTGTAAGCAACTTTTCTTGGAGAGGCTTTTTAATTGGCTGTCTGATTAGTGGAACAGGTTTTCTGAGGTTGTGTGGTGTCAAGCTCGGAGTCTAACAAGTTACAGTGAATGAAAAAATAAAGAGACGAGCAAAGCATGTCGCAGTGAAGGGAGACGTCATTAGCTAAAGGAATAACAAAATGCTTGAGAAAATGACTCAGTTAATTTGTAATCTCCAAAACAAATATTCATTGTCAGACTTCCTTGATGAGATGTTTCTTCATCAAGTTTGATCAAAGAGCATCTCTTCTCCATGAAAGAGACTAAGAGATGTCTGAGTCTGAAGTCTGAAGTGTTGTATAGCATCGCCACTGCAGATAAACCCACACGTAATGCTTTTCTTTAGATCACTGTTTTTAAATTGACATATTGATCTTGCGGAACAAATCATTAATTTCATGCTGAACGACAATTCATCCCAAAAGCCTCCGACAGTCGGGAAAACATCCGACTGAACACGAATTTCCAAGTGAGAAATCTTTGCTGTGTCAAAACTGAGAGGTTAAGTGTTAGAGAATTATTAAATATAGGGAATTATTTAATGTTTTCACACTTTGATTTTACAAGTACTTTATTATAGAGTTAATATGTCGTGTGTGGAATTTGAGGGCCTTTAAACGTTCACGTCTCATTGATCTCGACACACATGTACTTAAAATTCAAGCGGAAACAAAATCTGTACTCTTGTACTTGAAATGCTGTGTAATTAATTTTTAATTACAGCATGACTTAGAATCCTTCTGAAATTTTAATTAGCAGCAGTGAAAGCAGCTGTTGATCCCAATCAGCTTAAATTGCGTGTAGAAATAAACACATGTGGATTGGCCGACACACACGTGATGATGAAAACTGATACGGCGTCACGTTGACGTCTCTGGAGGAACAGGAAGTGCGTTTCCTACCTTCAGCTCTGTGCACAGCGGGGTCAGAACTCTTCTGCTGTGAGATTTCCTCGTCATTTTCCTCTGGAGGCTAAAACCAGAGAGAGAGAGAGAAGAAAGTAAGAAAATATCTGTTGCACTTCATTATATGAATGCCAATTAAACTCCAAGCAGAAAGTGGTTCGTTTAATTACTTTTTGATTGCCTTGCACTTCAAATCTTTAATTATGCACCAAATAAAAAGAACGTCTGAGTCCAATTTCATAACGTCTTTACATTTCTAACACGTATAACAAAAGAGTTACAATATCAAATCATGTTTGAATCGTTACTTTTTTTTTTGGTTCGGCTGATTTTTTTTAGCCTTTGTACTGAAATCATGATGCAACGTGTTGAAAACACTGAAACCACACATTCAGTCTCTTCTAAGACTAAATCCAGGTGATTTAAAGACAAGGATTATTATTATTATTATTATAGCACACAGTGTTTTCAAGGCTGAAGTGAAGGTCTGTTGTTGTTGGTTGCCAGCAGCGTTTTAATGATTACAAATCTCAGAATTGTCTTCCTGCACTTTTGCCCCAGTGTGTTTTTTTTTCTTTTCTCAAACTGCATTAAGTGAAAAAAAATTAACATGACATCTCAAGATGTTTTTGATTCAGGGGTTATGAATGTATTTAATGTTGCCAATGACTGAAAAAGACACGAAGAGGCAATTAAATAAGACACAACGATACAAATACTGTAAAATGTCTATAATGTCCATCCATCCATTGTCTACCACTTGTCCTGTATTCAGGGTCGCGGTGGGGCTGGAGCCGATCCCAGCTAACATTGGGCGAGACAGACAACCTTTCACACTCACATTCTCACCTACATTAACCGATCCCCATCCTGCATGTCTTTGGACTGTTGGAGGAAACCGGAGAACCCGGAGAGAACCCACGCTAAATGGGAGAACATGCAAACTCCACACAGAAGGAACCCGAACCGGGAATCGACCCTCTTGCTGTGAGGCGACAGAGCTACCCGCTACACCGCCCAATATTTACTTTTAATGATTTTAATAATGGAACATGATTATCATGAGCGATGGTTCCGAAGGACCAAAAAGTCATTGGCATGCGAAGCTTTACTCTCTCCTTCATTGTTTATTTCCTGATCTGATTTCATGCTGCTTTGTATTCATTTCTATGGTTCTGACCATATGCTGACAACACAGTAGGGAACATCCCGATTTATATACAAGACATCCGTGTTGACTAAAGGCAAATAAATAAAGAAGGAGAAATCTGTATGTTCAGTGTGAGAGAGCATGCATCCAGGAGCTCCACACTAAACAATCATTGGTATTAACAGCGGGAGACGGGCGGCGCAGACTCCAGAACAGTTTCAGCTCTCATCTCACGTTTCATCTGACCATCGACTTCCCCAGTTTCCAGACTTGAGAAATCTACACAGTTCTTTGCTCGTCTGACTTCACTTCCTCCACCCACCACTCCCCCTCCTCCCTGCACCCGTCCATGCATTCATCCTTTTTTAATTCATTCATACGAGCCCTCACGGCTGCAGTCTGGCCTCACTTAAACGAGCAAATCAATGTAGGAAATGTGTCTAATTAATTCTTGGTCCGGTCTTTCCCTCATGTTCTGCTAAGTGGCTCGTCCGAGTCTTTCCTCCGAGTGTACATTTGCATTTTCATCATCACCATCGTCTTTTTTTCTTCTACTTTGCTGTGCATTTATGCAAAAAGTGGGAAGCAATCGCCCTCAATCCCGTTCCCTTCCGAGCCCTTCAACCCAACCCAGCTGGAGCATATGATGGAAAAGATTAACAACAGGGCATGTTTGGTAAAACGTATATACCTGCAGAGAATAAAAAGGAAAGTTTATATTAGATTCTGCTGTGTTCACCCCACTGATAATAAGCCCCTAACACTAATTACTGCTTCCTCTCTGTGTGCGACAGAAAGGTTGGGGATGCATTTTTAAGCAGGCTGATGCCATCAATTATTGACGCACATCATCTACAGACAATATGTGCGTTTCTGTGACCGAATTTGTGAATGTCTCCTGATTATTCAAATACTGGTGGGGAATCACTGGCCCAATGAGAAAGGGATCTACAAAATCAACACTTGTCACTTCATCATCATAAAAATAAATAAATAAATCAGTCAAGCTGTAATAGCAGATGAGGTTCCTGTACAGAGGTGTCACCAAAAACTGGCCACAGTGCTGCTGAAACTCCTCCACATCTCACAGGCTGTCAGACAACAGCCCGAGTGGCAGCAAACCTCAATATGCTCACAAGATGCACTGGTGGTTTTCTAGCATGTGTGTGTGTGATTGACTCGCTATCTCACACACACACACACAGAAAAACCGATGCTCGGCCCTCAGCTTTGGCGGGGAACGCCGTTATGTTGCAGCTCGTCGTTAAAGGTCACGTATGACAGGTCGGCTCTCAAAGTCAAGCAAATAAACGAAGAAAAAGACAAAAGTAAAAAGACGATCACTCCGTTTAGGGGCTAGAGAATCCCTCAAAGGCTCGTTCTGGTTAAATGTGCTAAATCCATGTTTTATCAGACTAACAGGGATCAGGCTATCGTGGATGATTTATACATAAACAGCATATGGTCGCTTCGGTGTCCAACAGCCAACAGATGGAGGCGCAAAAGCAAGAAAGAGAAGGGAATGTAGGGAGACGGCGATCATTAATTTAGCACCCCGGCAGTCGACCACTTCTCGGCATTCATCTCTTACATAATGCATCATTTTATCATCACCCAATAAAAATTCAACATGTGAACAAAGATCAACGGTCGGTGTCCTCGTTTCCACAACTTTCTTTTTTCCTCCCCAACTTTGACTTCATCAAACTTGAAGTCAAAGTGTAAAGCTATCATTTTTGTAAAGTCTTCTTTTATTGTATTTTTTAATACACTTAGCCCACGTTTCATCTCCAAGAGAGCAATCAAAGTCAAAATGGCCGATGTCTTACCAGTCTGGAGGTCTCTGAGGCTCCTCGGAGGGGAGGGGGGGATGCTTCCTCCTTCTCGAGTCTTGAACTTCTGAATCCTCTTCTCGGCAAAAGTTCTCCTTTTCCTTTACAAAAATAGATAACTTTGAAGAGAAAGGTGTGAGGTGACGTCTCAACCAGATGAGGGAAGAGGAGAAAAAGCCAGATGATTGGAAGGAGTCGCTGGCTGAGAGAGAAGATGGCTGGCTCTAGGAGTCAGTAGTCACAGGTGGGCAAGACGTCCCTCTGCTAGAGGAGGCGTGTTGGAGGACAGGGCATGACGCAGCCTGTGAACATGTGTGTGTGTGTGTGTGTGTGTGTGTGTGTGTGTGTGTGTGTGTGTGTGTGACACTGTCAGTCTCTATTAAAACACATCTGTAGGTCGAGGATCCAGATAGTCCACAATAACCTGGTTACGGCATCACCACCAAAACCAGCCAACCCTTCCTCTAAACATCATCGGGTGGAATAATCTAGAACTCTTAGCCACGCTTGCTGCTTTGTTTAAGTGCTTGTTGCAGCAAAACTGGTCTGAAAGGTCAGAAAGATGAAAAACAGCAGCTTTCTTCTTGTGTTGCAGCTCTACACAAAGCATTTCTCATCCGGCAGCCATGAAGATTCAATAAATGTCCGAGGAGATGAAGATGAAGCGATGGCGTCCTTTATTCCATCAATGACGTGGCACGTCTTCTCGGCTCTTCCCCATTGGCTAATCAGTCTGCCCATTGTTTCCTGTGAGACCTTGGCAGGTCCTGGTGTTTCAGCGGAGGCAGGCAGGAAGAGGATGAAAATGGGGGTGTGAGGCCTGTCTGGGCCCTGATGAGCATCTGGCAGGTGGAACGACACCAACAGAAGCACCTGAGTCACAGTTACTTCGTGTATGTGTGTGTGTGTGTGTGTGTGTGTGTGTGTGTGTGTGTCTGTGTGTGTGTGTCACCCCCAGTGATTCAGACCCTTTGAGCATCTCATCGGGGCAGGTTGCTAGGTGAGGCTGTTATGATGCCCCCCACCACCTCCACACACATACACACACACACACACACACACACACACACACACACACACACACACACACACACACACACACACACACACACACACACACACACACACACACACACACGGTTTGAAACGGAGGAGGGTTAATGATAGTAAATAAAGAAAAGTAAACAGCGGGTGGCTAACGGGCGCCAATTTAGTTCGGCGCTCAGCTATGAATAAATGAAGAGATCACTTGGATGCCACAGCAACAGAGGGGAGGGGCGGCCATGTCGGACGGCAGTGAGGGGCCCCTGATCATTTTAGGGCCCTGAGATGCCTCTCTGTTGTCTGGAAACATGAGCATGACATCACGTCTCACTGATGGCCCACTGGTATCCATCCATAACAAATCTGATTACTTCAAACCGCCGATATCGTTCCTCCTTTGACTTGTTTTTTAAACATCTATTTCTTTCTTTCTTTCTCCCTCTCTTCCCACCACGTTTTGCCTTTCCCTCCATCCTCACGCTATCCTCCTCTTCCTCTCCTCCTCCATCACTTTGTCCCTTCTTCCATTATGGCCTCTCTACGCCGATGCAGCTGTGACATCGTAAAGTGGCTCATCCAATCGTTGCCTGTCACATCAGGTACAAACTGGTACTGATCAAGTCTTCATTCAACGCTCCACCGTGCTGTGCACACACACACACACACACACAGTGAATACACACCATAAACAGGAGCCTTCTCGAGCTTAAATGAACTTTCTAGAGCGCAGAGAGAGACAGGTCTTTAAAAAAAAGTGTGCGTGAACAAGATAAAGCAATCAAGAGAGGCTTAGCATTTTACACAATAGGTCCATATAACAGAGTGGCAATTAGTAATCAATTAGCTTACTTTGAGTAGCAGTTAGTGGGTGGCTTATCTCCAACAGACGTGTTATTCCAAATAGTGCATGTAGGGTACAAATAAGAAGAAGAGACGATAATTGTGGGAAAGGCGTTGGATGATGATGAGGGGGAGGTGGAGTGGGAGGATGAAAAGCGTGCAAAGAAAGGTGAAGGAATAAAGAGGGGACGTTAAAAGCTTGAGACCGCGAGTTGGAAAAGTAAGGATTGAGTGTTTTTACATTAGTAGAAAAGGTGGAAAATAATTGTCATTAAATCTGAGCAAAGCACACACAAAAAAGCCATTTCATCTTATTGTACTGTGCAGACTCAGCCCTATTAACACTAAAGAAAAGTGGAGCATGACAGAGAACTTTTCTGAGAGACTTGTTCCCTCATGTGTAGGAAAACAAACAGCTGACATCCAAAGTCAGCGTGATTTAATAGACGTTTGGGGTTTCATGTGTGGTTTGAAGGGCAAAGATTCTGTCGAATATCAAGCGGGGCTTCTGGGTCCGGCAGTTTGTCCTCGGCAATCAGAAATACAAAAAACGGTGTGAGGTCAGGAGGGGACGCACACATGCCGAGCAGCTTCATGGCATACGGAGTTGGCCAATTAAAAAGAGGTTATCAGGGGAAGTCTGGTGTCCAACTGCACGTCTTCTGGCTAAATACAAAGCGAGCGTCTCCGAGGATTCAGCCCGTGAATCCTCTCGGGGACTGATTCATGTTGGTTTGAGCTGGGGTTTTGGGATCAGATGCATCAGTGACGGCCGGCCTGGAGGAGCGAGTCTCTGCAGAGCAGCGGGCCCTGATGTTTGGTCAGTCACTGCAGAATATAGAAGATTATATCACGGTAAGATGATTGTGGTGAAGGATAATCATGAATATCATCACAAGTGACTTGAAAAAGCTGAAAGAGACGTGACAAATACAAAAAAATACAGGAAATATCATATAGTTAAATTGATTTCTTGTTTATTTATGCAGGGAAACCTTATGATTTATTAATACCATATTTAAGATTGTTTAATTACTTTAAAAAATATAAAGTTTACTTACTTTATGATATTCGCAAAAAGAAAAAAAGGGATGCAACAAAAATATTTATTTCTTTACTAAATGTAAAGTGATTCCAGTATGTTGAAGTGCGTTATTTGAGAGTTTTGAGCATATTTTGATGATAATCGGGATAATATCGTGAATCGCAATTATTTCGGCCAGGACAACGTGAAGTTTTCATATGGTCGACAGCAGACACAAATCTGAGTTTCTCCAGGGAACAATCATCACCTCGGTTTGGTTACAACACCTCATGTCTCAACTCGTCAATTTCACAGCAAGAATTAGTTTAGCTGGAGACGGAGGCTGGAAACATCGGCCATGATTGCTGCCATCAAAGTCATGATTGCTTATCATTAATAGCCTCGTACCTCCGTGAACATTGGCCTCTCAGAGCGCAATAAGTCCTCAGCCAATACACAAAACCCACCATTCTGTTCAAAGCAACACATTTAGCCTTAATGGCCTCCACAAGCTCCAGCCAAAGAAAATAAAACTAACTGTTAACAAACATTCCATTTGCAGTTCTCCGAAGTGTCTGCTGGGTCACGCTAAAACGCTGTCGAGACCCCACTGGAAGTCTGGCTTTAAAAATCCCACGCTGGGTTTCAGCATTTAAACATCTCGCAGCCCCTTCAAAGTCCCCGAACACAATACAGGTGGCCACGTATTAATCGAGGGGATGATTAAAATACAGAATAAGCACTTTTGACAATAACTAACTTGCATCATAATCCTTTTTTGATTGCATTTCTCCGAGCCTGCTTAGCCAGTGTCGTGCTGCGTGGAAAGAACGCGGCACATTTTCTGGGAATAGCTTTTGGACCGGGACAAACGCAGGTAGATAAGGTTAACTCACTGTCTAACGGGCTGGCCAGCTGATTAACCATTTGATCATAAAGGGTAATTGACTCTGTCTGAGCGATGTTGTGTGTGAGGGGAGGTCAGGAGATTTTTAAGTGTGTGTGTGTGTGTGTCAACAGACCATTAAAATATTCCCTCTGTGACCTTAAAGACATCACACCCACGTCTGCACTGACTCATCAGTTCAAGTGTGTGGTCAGTTTGTCTGGGGTTATGTCGGAGGAAACACATCACTGTGTTGGCCCCTTAGAAGAGAGAACACAGGAACTAAGGTCCAAGGCGGTCCGCCACACACACCTTCCACTCAGGACTAGGAAACCCCCCCACCGACTCCGTCCTGCGTGTCTGTGCACCACTTCGCTGCCCTCACTGTGACATTAAGCAAACAGGAGATGTGCATCACTCCTCGGAGCAGCGGGCTCACGGGGGAGAGAGGGGCTGTCATGGAAACGGACCCCTGCACGGCTGTCAGAATTGTTTAATTATTCAGGACCACCATCACGGAGCATCAGCGGGGGGATCAACTGGAACTGATGAACCGATTGAATGGGGGAGATTAAAAAATTATACAATGTGGCAACCTTTGGGGAATCCAGATAGATTTACCTCCAATATACTAAACTGTTATGCTGCGGAGCTCCTGGGTGGACTAATGGGTTACTTTCTGCACACACACACACACACACACACACACACACACACACACACACACACACACACACACACACACACACACACACACACACACACACACACACACACACACACAACTCATTTCTATGCAAATATGCACATGCTCACACCAGTAATCCACAAGCACATTCTTTCCAATATCAGTGGTCATTCCAGTTTTTTGCTACAGGTGCATATTGCTTTGAATATAAATTCAGTTTTAAATGCAAAACAGAGAGCAGACAGTTGTACACACACACACACACACACACACACACACACACACGGACCTGCATTTACACAGCGCTTTTCTAGACTTTTTTCGACAACTCCAAGCACTTGACATTACATTACATGTCATTCACTCATAATGTTATTCATTCATTCACACACTGATGGCAGGCAGAGGCTGCTGTACAAGGTGCCTGTCAGGATGTAACTAACATCCACACACATTCAGGTTCCCAGGTTCAGCATCCGGCCCATGTGGGACCGGAGGAGCCGGGGATCGAACTGCCTCTACTAATTGGACTCGCTCTACCTCCGAGCCACATACATACATACATACATACATATATACATATATAGAAATACTGTATGTACAGACAGACAGTTTGTGTATTGATACCATTTCCCCCTCATGTTAAGATTTACAGGCAGAGTGCATTTTTTTAGGCTATAAAAATAATAATAAATCAGTCAAAAACACCTCACATGTTAGTTTACCCGCTCGACCATAAAACCTTTAATATTCTCAACTTCAGCCGTCGTCAGATTTGTCTCCCGTTTCTCATTTAACCTTTAGAAGAAGGGTAAGAAAGGGCAGAACATCCAAGAAAAACAACAAAAGAAGAAATACATTAACAACTGATGGGTCACATTGTAGAGCGGTGTTGCTATAGCTATACCCTTCTAATGAAATCAATATACAGTACATTGCTAAAGGGTACCGCCCACACACACACACACACACACACACACACACATACACTACAGTGTGATATTTTTAGCCTTGGCATTTCTCTAATTGTATTTGCAGAGTTCAAAAGACTGACTATTACATAATTAAAATTGAGCTGTGGAAAAAAAGCACAGGCCATCCATGTAACATAGATACATAATCATCAAACAACAATCAAATATCACCCCACACACAGATTTTAAATGTGTTGTGACAGCAGCAGATCTGATGGAAATATTCAGCATCAACCACACAGACTGTGTCGGTATCAGTGACAAACAATGAGGATGATAGTGCAGCGCGGTCGAGGACTTTGCCTGTAAACTGTGTCGCACCAATCTGTCCTCGATTCCAGATCGGGGAGTGGGAGAGACCATTTTATGGGCAGATAAATCCCCCCGTCTGAGCCATATGGTGGGCTGTGGGCTGTTAGAACGGCACCATATTTCCTCAGACAGTGACATTCTTTATACCCGTTCCTCGTCAAGGCTCTTCACACACCAGCACACACAGAAGCCATCAGTCTCACTAGCAACATCAGCAGTCGAGTGACTGGTGTTTGTCTGGTGCGATGACGCAGGTCCCTGGATCTATAAACTTTTATTCACCCATTTACCTTGCATGTTAACCGACTGCTGACTCAGGAACAAGCTGCCTCTTGTGGATGATGAATTCAGACATTCCTCGCTGTGACTTGGCCCTCGTCCATGATTTATAGTATGCAATCTGTGGCATTGCATCTTGCCATATTTTTTATTTTGCTAACTATACGTCTAATTGTTTTACATGTTTGATAGAAGATTTCTACTTGGATCTCCAGAGGCTCATTAAAACACCCTCTGGCCACTTCCTTCTGTGTTGGCGGCTGGTGTGGGGAAATAAACCGCGACTCTTTATTTTCAGTCGACAGTTTGATGGTGATTTTGTTATTGTATTAACGGCTACCCAAGTTGGAAAACATTATAATTGTAATACTATAACAGAAGTTTCATACTTAAAAAAAAAAAATGGACAAGTCTTACAATTTTTTTAAGACACTTGGAATACATGATAAAATGCAGAGTAGATGAATTCCTCAACAATGTTAGACTGCCCCCAAGTGGTGAGGTTGTATAACTGATGCAAAAAAAAAAAAGCAATCACTAAATATAAAGACTAATTCTCTGGCCAGTCTCTTCTTGTTACTGCTGGAAGCAAATGATAAAATCTGATGTTATCACAAAGCATAAATGTTTATTTAACTGGCAATTTCCAAACAAATGCTGAGTTTCCATGTTTAAAGAATCTCCTTCATTTTCTTCAAATGACTTTCCAATTGACAAAAAACAACAAAAACACAGTAAACCCACACACACACACACACACTACTGACAAACTCTTCAACATTTCCATTACATGTACAGTTTGAGTATTAACATTAAACACCATATTTACAAAGCTCACTGCTAATTAAAACATTAAGGGCTCTCTGGTTGTGCATCTTCAAAGCATCAGTTGAACAAAAGGCAAGGGCTGAAAACGTCCTTTTGCTGTTTTTAACAGTAGAGTGGTTAAAAGGCAACAAGTTCCTTGTCCTCCAGAGGATCTCTATCACCGTCTCACGTGGTCACACATACAGTATACTCACACACACACACACACACACACACACACACACACAGTCACAGATACTTAACATTGCTCAGTGGGGGAGCCCTGCTCACATCCAAACACCCTTTAACAGATTACATAGAGTCTCAACATAAAGCCGTATACCTTACAGCTGGTATATGAACTGTATGCATTTTGCTGCTCACCACTGTACAGTCAGGGCACCAATTATATATATAAAAAAGCACCCTTAATTCTATCTAAACACATTTTTTTGTTGGCAAAAATGCACATCAAAAGGTTATGAATGAGGCAGATGAAAGGTAGAACACATTCAGTACTGTTTGAGAAAACAAAAAAAAGAAATGTAATGTACACGTATATATATGCAAGGTTGTGCTGTATAGGTGGCCAGCACTTGAAACACCATTACTGTGAACAGATAAATAAAAATATGAGGGAAAAAAAGATCCAGTAAGTCCATTTAGGAATCCGTTATAAAAAGGTGCTTAAAAGTTTAGTTGTACAGCTGCACGACGATCAGAGGAGGTTTCCTAGTTTGTGCATCAACCAAAAAAGCTAAAAGATGTGCATGAGGATTGGTAGAGAGAGATTAAATTGCATTTTTAAAAAGTCAAGATAGATGTACTGCAAACTACCATATGTCTATGTAACCGTGTAAATATTAATAGGAATATGGCTTGTTTTTGGCTTAATATTGCGGTTTAACTCTCAGATGCATTTATTTTCATTATTTCCCTTTGACCGCAGCTTATCTAATCCATCTTGTTTCGCTCTCCGTTCCAATCGAACACAGTCTCGTTTCAGGGACAATGCAATTTATTTTAATAATTTCCTTCTGGGCCTCTGTGTCTAATGCATTGTGTTCCGTTTTCCGACTCAATCCAATTCGTTCGGTTTTTATTTACAACAAAAATAAATAACAGTATTGGTAGGTAGATGAAAAGGCTGCTTTGGGTTTGTTTGTGTTTCTGTTCCAAGATAAACAGTTATTATAAAGCTCCGTTTGATCACTTTGGCTGATAAGGCAAGTTGTATCTTTGAAAAGGAAAGTGCATTGAGTCAACGGCCCCAAGGCATACTTAAATGTAAATCTGAAAAATACTCACCGCGTTCATATAAAATGCCTTCTCTCCACTTGAAATCGGTAAACATCTTTGCCGTTGTTAATAAATTAAAAGGTTCAGCAGTTCACATTCATCAGCTGGTTGTGTGTGTTCGTGTATCTGTGTGCAAGAGTGTTCTGGGTAGTTAAGTTGTGTAGTTCACATTGGTCATTGTTGTCCTGTGGCTTTTTTGAGTAGCTCCAGGTCTTTGCGCGTTTGAGCTGCAGGTGCCGTACAGCCGTATTCCTCCAAACCCAGAGGCAAATACCGCTCCTGCAGCCCCAGGACTTCATCCTCCCGCCTGGCTTGTAGCGAGACCCACGGAGGGGGCGAAGAACTACCCCGGAACCCCCAAAGTGCCAGACTCTCTGCAGTGAGAGGTATCAACAAGAGTGTATGAGAAAGAGGGAGATGCCCGGAAAATACAGTCAATAGACATTTTAAGGATGTCACTAACCTTTACTGGTCAGATCAGCAGCTTTGGCCAATCCAAAGGAGATCAGATACGGTGCTACATCCACCAGGCCTTCTGGTTGACCTCGTGTTGCCATGAGCACTATCGACCTGTTGAAGAAACAAACATTAGTAAATTAAACAAGAATACGCATAACTGTCCTATCGTGGGCTGCTGTGTATTCTAATATACTAAATAGGAGTTTGTCTCAGGAATTGATACCATTGTATGGTGTGATTTTATTTTCCTTGGCTCACCTCTTTGGTATTCCACTTTTTAGATACTGTTCCATCTTAGTGTCCATCTTGGCAAATGGCGTTTTCTTGGTGACTTTCCCAGAGCATGCATCCACTGAGACCAGGAAATACCCAGGCTGAGAGAAGGGCAGGACCACCTCATTCACCTGGCAGTTGACAGGGGGGGAACATTGGTTATATAAAACTTGATTCACGAGTTCAGGTCATATAGATGTGTTTGTTTTTGGCATGCTCACAGTGATAAAGGAGCTGTTATCTCCTCTCTGCTGCTCTTTGCTGCTCAGAGACTTGATTTGTGTCTGGAGGTAGGAGGTCCATGGCTCACTGGAAAACACAAACTGAGACAGAAACACATCGGTCAGCAGTGGTGGCTTGTGTTTTAAGAGAATAAACAGAAGTAAATGTAGCAACACATACCTGTTTGGCACCACAGCCTTTGCAGGGTTGTGTATTGAGGGCTGGCATAGGCACGGCTGCCGAGGGTGTCTTGGAGTACTTTGGGTAGGCCTTGGCTGTACAGTTACAGGTCTGTTTGGAGGACGTGGTCGCCATGACTTTCACTCTTTCGCAGCCTTTTACTGAACAGTAGCTTTGACCCTCACGACCGTGCCGGGCCCGGAGATAGAACCACAACAAGCTGGGTGTCGGAGGGGAAATGGTTTAGTAAACTTTAAGGTATCAGGAAGAGAAAAAAAAAAGGGATGAAAGATGGACTCTCACCCAACAGATCGGTCAAAGAAGTACTTCCTCTCGATCGGCCTCTTCTCCAGCTCTGCAAGGGATGACACGGTGCCGTAGTCTGTGAGGTCATCGAAGGTGTTGCTTTGTCTATCGTTGATGTCGGCCATAATCTGAAATGTGGTGTCCGGTGGGTAACAGAGTCCCACCAGCGCCCAGTCATCTCTGGGTGGGAGGAACAGACAGAAAGACACGTTACATCATACAAAGACTTAATGCAGGGATAGGCTTGTCATTCCACAGCTTTCTCAGCAACACACACACACACATGCTGCTGGTACTCACTTGTCAAAGTTGATGAGGGAGAGGACAACCTCTCTGGGCGCAGGTCCACTCCAGTGAAGAGTGTAGCTCTTGCTCATCATCAGGATGGGCTGATACTGCTGAGACAGCGCCGCCTGGCTGTTAATCCCTCTCAGTATCAGAGGAGCATTAGGGTATTCATCTCTGCTGATGGATAAACTGAGGCTGGGGGCTCCCTGGGTCTGGATGTACACCTGAAGGAGAAGGAGGTGGAGTGTAAGAACCAGGAAGAGTGCACATTTTACACGAGAAGGACAGAACAACAAGAATGAGGTACCTGAGAGTAGCGGCCGCTGCAGATCACTCCATTCCACTGGGACACATTCACACAGCCGGGGTGTTGGATCAGGTAATTGTCTGCTCTGCCAACATACGTGTCCGTGTAGCCCGTCACCGACCCGTCCACGTCGTGGAAGATGGAGTTTTTATCGCCGTCGAGGTCATTCTCTTCAAACCACTGCCCCGGGCGACCAAAGAACGTCCGCAGACCCACCTGAGGATTTTCAAAGGGTGTTGTCAGTGCCACGAGATTCATTTTATGTCAGCACCTCTGGCTGACGGCTGTTAGAGAGTGCCCTCTTAAACAAAGCTGCCTGTAAGGGGAAATATGTACCACTAGGTTTGGAATGAGTTTAACAAGTTTATCAGATTTATTGTAAGAAGCATAAAAAAATTATTTATGTTACATCCAGGTTAAGGCAGTGCACTGTACTATCTCACCACAAGATGGCATGAGTGGTTAACAATAGTTTCTCCACAGGCCTGACTCTGAAAGGCGTCCCCTCGTTTTCTCCACTGTTCTGTCTAACCAGTAGATTCAAATACAGCCAACACTGATACGAGTTGTGATTTAATCAATATGAGAGAATGGTTATAAGGGTGCAGAACAGAATAGGATCAAACCGTCAAAGAGGAAACATTCAGACCCAGTGTATTCAGAGGATGGAGGAGGTAGGGGAGAGGGTAAAGAAAAAATCTCTCAATCCAAAGAGAGTTCACAACTGTATTCTCAACAGAAGTCAATCTACAGAACATAAAAACAAAACGCATCGATAAAGAGGAAGGAAGAGAGAAAAGAAAAGAGCTGACCGAAATGCAATGTTGAAAACGGTCATTGAATAGTCACACTATTTAACACGCCAAATGACCTGAAGTCATGGTCAAACAAGGCAAGCTGGGAGTCAAATTTCCACCTGTATTATCAGTCATTGAGCTATTATACACTTATTGCACACAATATACCAAGTAAGTTTAGGGTTGGACTGCTTTATGTTGGCTCTCCGTCTCAGTGTTAACAGGTTCATGTAATGCCCTGGATTTGTTTATGTAATCCTAATAATAAAACAGTGACTAGTGTATCTAGATGTCAAAAACAGACACTCACAGTGGAGTGGAAGTTGATCTGGGACAGATTATTCCGTGGGGTGAGCTGCCAGGTGTTCTTCAGGTTGAATCCCACTGCACTGGTATAGCGCTCTGGTGTGGGGATGAACCCACGAAAAGTACTCTGTGTGAGCCGGACCGGACCGTCATAGATCTGGAAACCTCGGATCGGGAACGTCCTACAGAGGAGGGGAATAATTCATGGTTGAACCATCATTCAAATGGAATACCACAGGTTTTAGTCACGGCTGGCTAAAATCCAAAAATGTAAAGAAGTGTCAGAGTAACATGTTATTAAAAACACCAACACATTTCAGCCAAGCCATGAGCTCACTAGGGAGCGGGACTGCAACTTCCTCAGACATGACAACTCCTGGACATACGGTCCTTGAGTCATTTTACAATTCTCAGAAGTCCCCCAAAATGAACCCATATGAAATATGTATTAAGTAATGTAAATATTATGGTCACTGAAGAGAAGGGAACATTTTTACCACTTTTTTTCCTGCATCACTGTTTTTACTTTATCCCCAGACAAGGATATCATTCTTACGTAATTGCCATTAATAAATCGTTATGGAATTTTAATTAAATTATCAAATTATTAATCCGTTTTAGTGGAACTCCCTCATCTCTGGCAAGGGATAAAAGTGTGTCAGCAGCTCTGGCAGTAATCACAATGACGACAGACAAACTGCCTGAGCCAGATGTCACAGTGCGGTCAGGAAGCCTGTTAAATGGCTGAGAGGCAGTGGTCACAAACTGACATGAACCCTCATTCCTGAGGCTTAAAAGACAGCTATTTGCCAGTCTCTTGCTGTCTTCCTCATATATTAGAATCTCTGTAATAAGAGAGGGAGAGGCAGGAAATAGGCCCCCCACAGAAAGAAGGCCCCCGAGGGGACAAGCTCTGAACTCCATCCTCATTAGGATTGTCCACTTAGTTCGACATGGCATTACAGCCTGGAGGGACTCTATAAACTTCCCCTTAATGGGAGTCTTGTCTAAAGCATTGTCAATGAGGCACAAGAAGTGCAATACACATTCGGTCTTGTCAAACATCCGTCTGGTCAATGGGAGCACTATTAGTGAGGTCTTCATGTGGTCCCTTACAAAGTTGATCAAAAATTAAAGAATAATAGAAACGATGGAAGGGAACTGTGACATCCAGCTGAAATTAATGTGAGCTATGTGAGAAAAAAAAGCCTTTCCTTACTCTTAAGTAATCAAATGCTACAATGATTCATGGCTTTCTACAAAACTACGCAAGTGTTGCCACCACAGTTTTTTTTTTTTTAGTTTTAAACTGCCTTAAAATATCCTTGGAGGGAAGTCGGTCAAAACAGAACTTCCTTTCACAGGTCCACCTACTGCTCAATGCAGCTGAAGCTGCCTCAGCTGTCCATCTGCCCAACGACATGATTGCCTTGCTGGCGCTCTCTTTCTTGTTTGTTTTTCCCAGCATATTTTTCTTCACCAACTCCTCCGACACCTTCCCCTGCACTTTCTGAGAAGACTCTGATTGATTTGGATTTCCCTTCTCTTCCTCCCGTAAATCTTCCCTCCTTTCATCAACTCATCCCTCCCGTTGTACGCTCCCTCTCACCTGTTTCTAGGCAGCGTCCTCATCTTTGCATCAGACCCCCCTAAGCCCCAGTATTTATTCTGTCCTCCATTGGTCCCTCGGTTTCGGCTTTCTCCCACAAACAGGGACTGCGTCACCTCCTGTCTGGAGCCTTCATCCTTCGGGTAGCTGCCATCACTGGAGAACAAGGAGGAGATATGATGATAGAAAGAAAAAGGTGCATGTCACAGTGTTAATCAGGCCAGAGAATGTCTGCTCTTTGCTCAGTATCGATCAACCACAGATGGTTTTTGGTAAGGGAGAGGTGAAATGCATTATGGCTAAATAAAAGTATCCCAATGCTATAAGCAGTAGAAGTACAAACCTGGCAAAGGACAACCCCACTCCGTTGTCTGCAAATCTGTTCAGAAAAAGATCAAATCATTATTTTTTAGTCAAATGTGTTAAAAAGCAGTGAGATAAGTTCATAAATTCCTAATAAAAAAAGATTAGATTAGAAACCAGAGGGGATGAAGCGGTACTGATATTATGGACATTATAATATATTATATTATCATTCTAATATATGAAACGAGATGTTATATAAAGATAACTGTAGGTACTCCCTGAACTGTGAGTCTATGAGAATGAAGCCGACGTTGAACTTAAAGTTTGGTCAAATGTGTGTGGTGAAAAAAGCAATTAATTACAAAGTGGATTATGGCTTCACAGAAATGTGCGGTAGGATTACATCGTCTTGCCAGCATTCATTTATCATGATGGCAGTTTAGGTTTCTTTTGATGACATCATTTTAAAAACATTTTAATCCAAAACATTCCCGTCCTTCGTGCCCTTAAAGACATCACTTTAATCACATCACAGCTCATGAGTCGACTCACCCAGAGTCCTGGATGACGATGTCACCTCCCCGTATCCACGCTCCCAAGTCGTTGTTCTTGAAGGAGATCAGGGTGTCGATGACTGCCGCCACCCGAGGACGGCTAGGGTCAGCATCCTGGTGTGGTCGGAATCTGACAAAACACATTTTGCATTTCTATTATTATCCTTGTGACTTTCCATTGACTACATTCATTACATCTCCAGCTTTACCCTTTACCACAATGTCAGACCTCATTCTTTCCTCTACTTTTACTGCGCAATGATCCTCCCGGAGCCGATAATCATAACGCAATCATACTATAAATCTGCACAAACATCAGATACAACTAGACTAAAAGACACTGCATTACCTCCCACTATGAATATTCCGGGTGTTACTGGAGAAGAGGACGTGGTTTCATTTAATAGAAAAGGGTTTAACCCCCTTGGGAGCATGAATGATTCTGGAAAAGTGTATGACCATCTTCCCCCGCTCATCTCCTTTTTTTATAGCCTTATAGTGGTGCTCAATTCAGATCAGAGCTCTCCCTCCAAATCAGTTTTTATGCTCCGGATCCATGAACTGTTATGAAAATGTGGCTTTTTTAATAAAAAATAACTTGTCGCAGTCCAAACTGTTGCTTAAGTGGAAATATTAACCAGAACATGATGAGACGAAAATGTCAGAGGACCACATAAATAAGAAATATCCAATCCCCCTCTATCTCATGAAATATTAATACTTGGTACACATTTTAACATTTAAAACCCTCCCCCAGCTCTTCACACAGACATACGCTCACACACACGCACAGAGCGTGGCCAGCAGTCTCAGCGGACTGAGACTTTTTCCGTCTAGTTGCGGGCTGTATTTGGGTAGGAGAGTGGAAACTCTATCTGTGAAGCCTTGTTTTCTCTGTCAACACAAACCTGACAGAGCTTCCACTAAAATGCAGAGACGTGTAAAGCGATGGTCACATCCTTGTAGATATCCAGCAGGGGGCTATTCATAACTTAATTCACAAACAATTATTGACAGTGGCGATAAACAAACACGTCGGTAAACCACGAATACCGTAATATTTACATGGTGTAACTGTACACCCCGTGATAGTACACTGTGTAAAAACATGTCCAGTATTAGAGTGCAGTATAATATACTAGCCTGCTGTAAATCACTAGCTGTTTACATACACTGACAACTAATCACTCGAGATGTCCAAAACTCTTAAGATTAATTCAAATCACGTTACAGATTATAAATGACAAGAGTGTACGCTTCCTTAGAATGTAAAATGCTGTTGCACACACATACACACCTGGCGCTGTTATCTAGACACAGGTATTCCCTGGGGTCGGCAGCGCTAGCATTGGTGGTCTTCACTCCTTTATCAATGAACAGCCCGGCCTAGGAAGATGAAAGTGTGGTTAAAGTAAAACGCCAAATGTTCTCTAAGGATGCTTGCACACATTAAAACAGTTAAAACGAACTCAGGTCCGCTTGCATGGTTAATGAGGTTGGTTTGGGTAGACTAAACAGACCCGTTTGATAAGGTGGGTCTTGGTTTCGCTTCCAAGCAGACTCTGCTTTTACACCACAAACAAACTGCAAGAAATAAACTAATCCCATGAGTTTATGATAGCAGATATGTGATTTTAACATGATTTCAATCACTAAACTACTAATAAATCCATCTGCTGACCATGACATCTGTTCAGAAGAATATATTAGATCTACTGCTGTGTTCAATTTGTCATGTCATTAAATCCAGTAATCCGATCCCACAGTAATTAACCATGAATCATTACTCATGTTTGTGTCTGTGCTCTCCCCGTTTCCACCAGTAATCTGGAAGTGTGCATCAGGGCTTTTATACAGTCCTTTCTCTACTTTTCAGTCATTATACATAATAAGATGCAGTGAAATTGCAGTCTAATAATATTAATAATTCTTAGAATCAATTATTTCTTCATAAGCTTTTTGTGGCACCAGAGAACTATAATATACTACAGATATATATAATAATATATCTGAAGCATTAAAGCGATGCATAAATTCTGTCAGTAACCTAAATTTGAATGTCCACTCAACGATTTACCTGTCAGCCTATATAACTTTATGTTTGTTTGTAAAAATGTCAGTGTAAACAGGCACCAGATGAAAACTAAAATTAAACAATATGATTTTTTCCCCCCTTGGTATGAGAAACTGAATTGAACTAAACTACAGGTGTGAAAGCACCCTTCAACTATATTTAGAGATCCATGATGGGCCCCAAATCTATTTCTATTGGACAGACATAAACAAGACTACTAGTATACTTTACAGTACCTGAGGCAATAATAAATGGACTAAATTTAAATGCTGGGCCAACAGATTTATAGACTCAATGGCGTACACGTTACTGCAGAAAGTAGGCAAGGTGACAACAGAATTCCTGTGAATAATTTATAACATGTATATTTACATAGTCCATAACATATGGATTCATTTTGTATGTTTAGAAAATGAATTGTAAAAAGGTTATATGTTACATGTCTGTGTGTCTAACGTATATGGAAAGATTTGCTCCGAGTTGGTCCGGTGGTGAAAGCAAGGTATACTCCTAAACCTCTGGGCTCCTTCCTCTATAAGAGGCTGCTGTGGTCAGACTGAACAAAGAACTTACAGTTCACCTGCCCGACTTCTGTCATTACACAACAGAGCACTATTGTAGAGCTTACACACACTGTGTGTGTGAGCACGCGTGCGTGTGTGTGCACACACACCCATGTTTCCTTTTGCAAGAACCAAGTGAATAAGTAGATAATTATGTGCAATGTTTATTTTACATGTTATAAATACTGTATTTATCTTGTCCCTATAAAACAGTTGTCTACAGAGTTTCTTGGCATCTTAAACTGGCCTGTTTTAGGGCGAGAAAGCACTAACTGACATGAAGCTACAGCAATAAAAAAACAAGCTCAGATAAGCTACAGTGATGATACCTTAAAGTTGGAGTGAACGCGGTTGTTGTAAAAAATCCCCAGGGGGGTGAGCTCTGCCTTGGTCTCTGGTACCAGCCCATGAGATTCTCCGGTGGAAGAGCTGTGGAACACAAACCATATGCCAGCATCCTGGAACAGGAAGGAAGAGAAGAGAGATGAGGTGATAAATCATGTCGATAGTACAGCTGGGCAACATCAGGAATTTCATTATCTGGGATCATACACATCATTAGGGCGGAGCACGGAAGTTACAGACAAAACCACCATGCAGAACCAGGCAGGCTGTCATGCTACATGTGGGTCAAGCCCCAGAGAAAGAACAAACTAGTTCTAGGAGTTCATATGAACTTTAAAGTTTAAGGTTTAATGGATATACCCCTACCAGTACTTTGTACACGGCCCTCCCCAGTGGACGTCCACGTTGTTTATGCCAAAATGAAAAGGAGACGGGATGAGTCTTCTGCTTCTACAGAGTCATCTCACCGTGTTATTGCACCCCTCCGTCAGACACGAAAGCCCATTAAATTCCCATTTTATTGACGGATCAATTTGTTATGAGCATGAATATCTTCAATTTTCATTATGTAAAGTTCAGGAACACCAAAGCCATGGTATCTTCACATAATACACTACACATCATACATTAATAAAGGGCTATCCTTTTATTCATTTTTATTAATCGCTTCTTTAAAAAAAATCTGTTTTCTTACATAACCGAGGTTATTACCTGAGAACCAGCAGCTGCATTGCTGATGAGATTGTTGTTGGGGTTGGCAATCCAGAATGTGGAAACTGCCCTGGAAAACACACACACACACACACACACAGACACACACAGACAGAGACACAAACATGCAGACATAAAAGATATTAAAAAAGGCAGTACCTTGGCATAACAGAGACTATGATTAATAAGCAGAAGACAGATGAAAGAATCCTGTGATCCTTGCAAAGTCCCTCAATAATCCACCTCTCCAACATAAACCCTGGACAGAGACAGATCTGCCAACACACACACACACACACTAAAACTCCTGGAAACAGGCCGTGTTGCTTCTCTCACAGAGGGACTTTTCTTGTCCTTGCGACGACATAAAAACATCCCGTGGAGAACGGTTTGTTATTACATGGATAAACCACACATGCCAATATCTCTTGCACACACTAACACCAACTACAGTATCGTTTTCACATGGATAGG